>NC_071611.1:47727983-48027983 GCF_024509145.1 Vidua macroura
CAACTGAGGTGAAAGCTGCTGCACTGCTGAATTAACCCAAACCATAGCTATGTCACTCTGGAGTCAGAAGTCCATGGCTTCTCTGTGCTTTAGAACTGCCACCCAGCATGGCAATGCATTGCAGGCTCTGACCCATGCTTACCAGGGGACTTCCAGCAGCGTCAGAGTACCTGGGCTGGGACCTATGCTGTGCCTATGGCCATGGCTGGGCTAGGGATAGTCAGCACAGAGTCACTCTGCCACATTAGAGATGGCTCTGCTGACCTGATGCTCCTCCAAAATGTCCATTCATTCATCCAGATCCGTAATTTATGTCTGTTTTTGCTCTTGTTTGTTGAAGCATGTTTCCCAGACCTTCCTACTGACATTTAAAAAGGTAGGCAAACAGATGAACAATATGCATCCTTTCTGTGCATGCCACAGGGCAAATAATGTAATCTTAATGTAAAAAAAAAACTTTTTAAGGTGTATCCTTCTGTAACTTTGTCAGCACAGAAGACTTGCAGAAGTCATGGGCACATAATTCAGTGTTCTCCAGCTGCCAGTGATCTCTCTTCAGTGACTTCTGTGTTGGGAGTGTCTGACACAGCCAGTGAAGACAGCTGCTGGCAAGACGGTACAAGACCACATAAAAGATTAGGGGCACAGTTCTAGTAAAAATCTCTGGATACCTGTCAGAAACAAGGAACTAATCAGTTAAACAGAGCCTCAACTGGGTATCCTCCTGCTGGTTCACAGGAGCCTAAAGCACTTGTAATCCTTACATTAACATCACAGAACCACAGAATGGGTCAGGTTGCAAGGAAGCAACCTTGTCTGGTCCAACATCCCTGCTCAGGCAGGGTCATCCCAGAGCACATGGCACAGGATTACATCTGCACAGTTCTTGAGTATCTCCAGTGAGGGAGACACCACAACCTTCTATCATCTTCTAGGGAAAGTGGCTCCATGGTGGATTGTCCTGTGTCATTTGTCTCTCTTCATACAGCAGCTCGGTTGATTAGCAGTATGTAGTCCAGCTTATGAGGAGACACAGACAACCACCCAGGATGAGTTTAATGTGAGTTTAAAATGTAGCCTTTTTGGAGACCTCAGTATATGGAGAGTGTCTGTAGAACTAGGATCCCTGATCAAGTCTCCTTTTCCCATGCAAAAATTTTGTGCAGGCCAAAAAACAGAATCTGGGCTGTTTTTTCCAGGATTTGTGAGTGTCTGGTAGATTGTTGGAAGAGTAGTGCTGTGTAATGCAGCAATAATTTCTGAAGGCACAGTCAATATGCGTGCATCCTGAAAGGCAACCATGACATACGCAGACCTATTTTTTCTTGTACAACCAGTGAATCTAAAATTACCTCGAAGCTGCAAAACCTTGGTTCATGATTGCTGTGGGTCAGCTGCTTCTGCTCAGACAGTCCTGTGTGTTCTTGGCACACATGTAAAATCTTCCTCTGTGTGCTCAGTAAACCCAGGGTTTGTATGTAGTGCTCGCTGTGGACCTGCTGCACAACATGAATGCGTTGAGACATCGTCTGGTAGAAATACGGGAGCCATATAAAAAAGTGTTAGTGTTTATTATGTTATTACTCCCAACCGAGAGTCCGATCGAGGATGAAAAAATCCTGTGTCAGATATCTGCTTGAGGCATTTTGTCTCCAGCCACAACCATGTAAAGAATCTTTCACAAGATAACAACATTTGACCACCATTGTGAGGCTGTAGTCTACACATTGCTAGATCAGTTTGAATTACTTCTGGGCCTTCCAGCTGCACAGGAAGAGCAAGTGATTTGAGTTTCTTTGTTGCTAAAGGACACAGCAAATGTACCTTAGTGTGCCTGCTTGAGTAGTTAGATCTGGCCCATCTCAGTACATTCATTGCTGAAGAATTGTGAATTTGTTTAGTAAATACCTGAGATATGCCAGAAACTGGGGAAATAAGAAAGATAGAAAAAGACAGATAGGTTTTGAATTGCTTTCATGCTTACAGTTTTCAGTTGGTAAAGAAGCACATGGATGGCATCTCCACATTCCTCAAAGTCCTGTCAGAGGTCTGTTCTACTTCCTAAGGTTTACTGGTAGTGACAGAAGATGCTGTTCAGGACTTGTCAGTGTTGCAATAATTTACACTTCCTTTCTCTTCCACCAGGAAGAGCAAATTACAGACAGAAGGGGGAGAAAGAGAGATGGAAAAGTAATATTGTTGTTATTACTGAGAAGGTAGAGGACATTTTATGAAGAGATTCAGCTAACCTGCAGATCTGAGTCTTATGAGCATACCATACCTCTTGTTAGCTCCAACAAGCATCTCTCTAAAGTGATGAATTTGCTCACTTCTTGCAGCCATGCAAAAATCCAGGCTTCTCATCAAAGCTGGTCTTTTAAACTGTCCATGGGATTGTTACACAGAGTCCATGGGAGTCTGCTACAAATTATTTGGATTTGTGTCTTAGGAAGGGCTGAATCACTGGAGTTGTCTGTTTCTCTCCCTTAGGGGTAAAGTGAACCATTTTCTTTCCACTGTCCACCTGATTCCATGTAGGACAACAGCCTGTTGTCTGGGCCACAGTTCCTCAGGGCAGTGGAAATGGTGCTGTACAGTCTGGTGTACCTGTACCCACTGAGCTTGGGGAGAACTGGTAGTGATGCTTTTGTTTAATTAGACACAAGAGAGATGGCTTCTGTTTTCTTTAAAACTTTAAAGTATTCCCCAGAGGCCACCACATGAAGGCTGCTACATACAGTAACCCACAGATGATTTTTAATGGCTTCCTGCCCTTACCATGGACCAGGCAACCCCTGTGACATTTGTGGGAATCACTACTACACACAATTCTTCAATGAGACAGTCAGAAAAGTGTCTGTGATGGTACTTCAGCATATGTGCCAGGTAGAGCTCCTCCCTTGTGCAGATCCTTTCCTGTACTGCAGGGCAGGCAGCAGCGAAGACGTTCTGTGTGAGTCATGGAGGTGATGGCCAAGCACTGAACCACCCATGAAGTCTGTGAATTGCTGTCACGATCACACATGGAGAATGTTGTTCCCCTGTCAATAGCACCATTGTTTTTGTCAATAGCACCATTGTTTTTGATTAAGCATGGATGACCAATTCTGTCTTGCAAGGCTGGTGATGCTGGATGGAATATGGTTCCCAAAATCTGACAGAGATTTGTGTCAGGAGACATCTTCTGGAAGTGTTCAATACCAGCCTAAGTGCCCAGCAGGGCTCACTACAGGGCTTACACTAGATCAGGGAGCTCAGGCCCTCATCTGTTGAGTGCTTGGTCCTTTCAAGGACAGAGATTCCCACCACCTTTCTGCAGCTTGTCCCAGGGCTGTACTGCTCTCAAGGAAAGTTTTCTCCTCACGTCCAAACCCTTTTGCAAGTTGTGCCCCTTCTGCAGGGCCCTCTATGCTGTGACTGGTCACCTCTGAAAAGAGTCTGGATTTACCCTCCCTGTAGTGCCCTACAGGCAGTGGGAAGCTGTAACTAGGCCCCTCCTCAGATGTCTCCTTTCCATGCTAAGCAAAATATGTTTTGCAGAATGGACTGAGCCGAGAACATCTCTTTAACACAATCAAGAGTAAGTTAGCCTCCAGTCAGGAGCTGTCAGCAGGTGATGTGAAGGCAGGACACATTTTCCTTAGAAGGCACGAGGCAATGTGCTGATTGGAAGTTACCATTGCCAGTTTTCAGTGACGGCAGTAATTAATAATGCACAGGGATAATAAAGGGGGGCAACAAGAATAAAGAGGAAACAAATTAAACCAGCAGACAAGCTAAATACACAATCCAGCTAAGTGTAATTCTCAGTGAATGGTTCACCGTGGCTGGCTGCCCCACGAGAGGGTCTCATGCTCTTCCTTACTGTTTTCTGGATCCTCCTTATCACAGCAATATTTGCTTTGGTGGATTTTGTCTTTTCTTGTTACTTTGTCCATCTCTTTCTGTGAATTTATCTTGTGGGTTTTAAATCCAGGCAAGACCACTGGGTCTACAATAACTAGCAATAATGGGTCACACAGCTGGATTGTGTGTGGGAAGACGAAATTAATCCTCTGGCTTGATGTGAAGCTGCCGTCTGCTGGTTTCATTTGTTGCCTCTTTATTCTTGTACTGAGAGACACACGAGTACTTACTGGCTGTTGACCTTCTCCTTGCCTCTCAGTGCTGAGGGGATCTGTTTTCATGCTAGTCATCTTTTCTAGACCAACATGTCTTGACATAGTTGGCTGTTTCTTACTTCTCATTATCCTCCCAACATATTTCTGTCCTTTTCTGGTTCTTCCATCTCCTTTCTGGGCCAGGGAGATAAAGGTTAAATAATACTCCATTGGCATTGTGAGAGGCATGCGAAAGAAGAGATTTAAAAGTGTGTTTAGATACTTTTAGCAAGGAGGAGAGAACTGGATCTTTGCTGATTGTTTATGTAAAGTTTTCTCTGGTTGTCTGAAGATTTCTCAGTGATGTAGACAAAAATGATGACCTGGAAAAGACTTTACCAGCACCACTGTCAGCTTATCCTTTGTCCAGGCCATGGTCCTTTAGGCATCTTCAGTGAAGTTCCCAGTGGTGTTGTGACCAGACATGTTGCCTGATTTTCTGCCTGCTGAGATGCACTTGGAAACAGAGACCCTCCCCCTGCCCCAAGGAGGAGAAATTGTATTATGAGAGCACTTTTGACAAAAAAACTGCACCTTTTATTTAATTTCCCTCTTTTCTTTCTTGCTTAAAATGGTCAAGAGGTACTGCTCTTCATTCAGAAGATGGCTTCTGAAAACTCACTCATTTGCCATTGGGAGGGGAGACGATTCAGGGTATTTTGGTGGTGGCCCCTAAGGCAGGGGCACCTATGAGAGCTACTCTACAGTGGGACTAGGAAGACTAGAAAGTAGAAAAGGCCCTTTAGAGGTGATGTGACCCATGAAGTGAAGGCTGCTACAGAAACATCTGGCAGGAGAAGAGAGTTCTTGCAGCAGCTTGCAATGGACCCTGGAGGCCCCACAGCAGGTAACAAACACTGGAGTCATTCCCTCTGCAAGCAGTTTCATGTATGAGGGTCACAGCAGAATCCTCAAGCCCTGAAAGCAATTCAGGTCAAGGTAATACCACAGTTATTAAAGCATATGAACCTGTCAGTTTTACTATTAGAAAATGGCTTCTCAGACATCCTGGAAAGAAATGGAGCTATTTTACTCAGCTGTCTTCTGCAAAGGAAATCACTGAGGGGGGACACAATGTTTGGTGAAGAGTATCAAAATTAAGCTCAGGCTGAAAAGCACTCAGCTTTTAGACGGGTGAAGGCTGGCAGGATTTTCTATCTCCTTTCAGCATTTCTTAAATATTTGTAAATACATGGTTTTGGACTTGACTAGGAGTCAGCCCCCATTTTTCCTGGCACAGCCCAGAATTCAGAAGCTTATTGTGTGAGGCTTGTGGCACTCAAGGCAAGAGCTGCTCTTTGTGCAGACCTTACTGTCCTAAAGTAAGCCATGGGCACTCAGGGGGGCAGGAGGAGAACAGATGCAGTAGTCTGTTATTTTCTACTAGGAATGTTATGCTAGTAAGATGTCCTGGGCTTTTTACAGAATTATCCTCTCTTTCTGTTTGAATAATTTCTCCTTCAAAGTCATAAAATACTGCTGGCAAGGAAAAACGCTGCTTTAAGAATAGCCCAGAAAGCAGCAAAGGGCAAATTTTTATGTAAATAATTTTCTCAAACCATTTTCTCTGGTGTCTTTGCCCAGGAGTTACCCCCACAATTCAAAGTGCAGCCATTATGGTGACACTTTAGGTGCACATACAACAATAGGGCTATTCTGTAGTGAAATAGATATACCTCACCTGTGATAAGAAAAGACTTGCAGGTATGCTGCTTTGGCCTTAAATCCCCAGTACCTGTCCCTTCCCATCCCCCAGTTTTGCTTTCTGACCCAAAACTTCACCTAAATACAAGCTCTGTGCTTTCCTTTAACTTTTCCCCAATCCTGCAGGGGATCCTCTACATATGAGAGCTTCTTCCAGTGGCTGCATATCAAAGGAAGTGTTTTAACAAACACAAAGGATGGACAGAGGTTTTGTGCTCCCTTGTTATTCCTTGTAGCAAATGCATGCCCACTGGGGGAATCAATTTGTTTTCTTGATCACTGAGTCATTGGAGATTAACCTTCTCTCAAAGTCATGGCAGGACAAAGCTGCTTCTCCTTTCAACAATTGAAACACATGCCATGAGATTAAACACTGGGGTAGATGGCTCAGTAGATGGCTCAGTAGATGGCCCAGACTCTCAGAGCTGGAGGAAAGCTGACTGGTACAGGGAGATACTATTAATGCACCCTCTACAACTGTATGAGTATGTATCTGATCATGTGTGGTAGCAATTCTGCCACGTTTTTAGTCTGTGGAGATTGCTGGGGTGGAGGAAGGAACAATCAGCCTCACTTTGCAGGGTACAGGTGTTTTATAGTGTAGTGTGAGGCAGTGCAGGACCTGGGTTCTGGCCTGACTATATCACCACCACTGCTTCTGTGTGGTGTCCACTCCCTGTGTTTGCCACTGCTTTGGCACAGACACTCCCAGACAACACCCAGGTCTGGGAGCACCTTTGGGAAACTCAGAACAATCCTCACCTATATCCCTTCAAAGTCAGACCTGAAGCGATACGCGGAATAAATAAATAGACTCCATAACCTGGGGTAGTTATGAAGTGGGTATGTATGTCAGCGCCCAGCAGAAGTGAGATAGCTCTCCAAAACTTGTGCCCCGAGCTTCAGTCTGACCCACACCTTTATTTTCAAAGATGTTCCATATGTAATACATTGCATTGTAATACATTACAACTTTTTCATGCATATTCAACCCCTGGCCCCGCCTGTCCTCGCCTCTCATGCTAAATAAGTCCACGCCCTTCTGGGCACCCGTGGTTTGCTGTGGTGGTCGCACGGGGGTCTCTCGGTGGTCCTGAGGCTGAAGATTGTAGTCTTCCTCATGACTGAACTTTTGAACTTTTCCTCTCTGCGCGTGCGCTTTTGGTCCTTTGGTGCTTATCTGAGTAGGTCTGTCAGTCTTGATAGGCTTGGAGACAGAGGAGCTTCTTTATCTGGGTTCTTTGCCTCTTCTGGTATTGTTCTTTATGCAAGAAGCTCTAGAAATTTGCATTTTCCTATGCCCTTTGTACCAGGCAGAGGTTTCTTAAGTAAAAGGTTAAAATTCAACACATAACTCTACAAGCTAAATTATAAATGCTTAATTCATTTTGTTAACCTAACTCTAAAAATCTCTGTTTCAGACCCATTTCAATCACACATAAGGTCCCAATCACACACGTGTCCCACCAGACTACCTCAATTCCTAGCCCTTGGGCATTACCCTTCCTTCCAGTGACCGAATCTGCCCCTAAGCAGCAACCCTGTCAAAACATGTGGTGTGAGTGTCTATACATATTTAGGTGAGAGGTTGTTAGGAGGGATACCCTGAAGCCAGCAACTAGGACATGTTCCTGCCAGGCTGTGGGGAGCAGACCTACATCAGTGTGTTGGTAACACTGCTGGGGTGCATCTTCTAGGGCTATACCCTTGGAGTTGGCTGAGAGTCTCTAGCCCTGCTACCTCCCAATCTCCTTTGCATCACAGGGGCTTTAGCCACCAAAGGGAAAGAAGTCTGGAGGCTTCATGCCCTTGCCCAGGTAAAAACAGCTGTGGTGCCTTCTGCAGATGTAAGACTTGCCATGCAAACAATCCAGCTCCCAGACAGCTTCAGCTCTTCTGCCATGTAGCCCAGCTCTTGGGAATATGCAGAAAATCTAAGAATAAGTTATTGATAGTGAAAACAGGCCAGTCTGTTGGCAACCCCAACAACCCTTTAGATTTAAGGAATGGCACTGTTCAGGACTGGCCCATTGTGGGCTGCTTGGGAAGGCACAGATCCTCTTTAGCGGTGTCCAGCAAAGAGAATGGAGCTGGAAACTAAAGAGAAAGGGACTTTGGATCAGCAAGGAAGAAAAAGGGCAAAGGAGGGTGTTTCTTTGATATTCTGCTCTTTGCTCCTGGTGAGAAAAACATTAATGAGAGTCCTTCTGCCACACTGATGCAGCCAGATCTTCATCACAGCATCTGTGAAGGAGCAGGAGACAGTTTCCAACCTGTCTGATTGCTGTCTGGGCATGGTTTGTACTTGCTTAATTTTTGCCTGTCTCATTGTTTCATTGTTCATTTGGCTGGACCCTTCATACGAAATAACATGTTAGACAGGCTCTGTACTGGGAGTATTGTGGGAAGGCAGTAGCTGTCTGTGGAAGGGATGGGCAAAGGGACTCTACTTTCAGCATCCATACTGACTGCCTACGAAGCAATTGTGCATGTTTGCCTTGTCAACCCATTTACAATATAATACTGTTTCAAGTCAAAGAAACACACCTATGAAACCAAATCGTTCTGACCAGTGGCTCTGCCCATAAACTTTCTGCGCTGTGTCCTACCAGCTTATTCCAACTCTTTGTTTCATGTTAAACAGTGAAGAGTGAGACTAGCACGTGCCTGATGTTTTAGTTGAAAAAAATTAGTAACAAATTAGTGGAAGAGATATTTCCCTTCCAGCCTTTCATTTTGGTCCCCTTTCGGCAGTGCTGCTAAGTGGGTTAGCACATGTAACAAAACAAAAGATGAGTGGCCTCTTCTTTTTGAAAAGAGCACAGGCAGGTGCCTCAGCTGCAACAGGGCTCAGAAATGTGAGTGAGTGGGGTTGAGGGAAGGGAAAGGGTAAGGCCTGGGTGGAAGTGTGGACCAAGAGATAAGGCAGAGATAAGGTCTCTGCAACTTTCCCGGACACTGTTACTCCCTGGGTAGCCCAGTGGCTCCAAAGGACAGGTTCATTAGCAGCCCCCTCGTAGTGAGGAGACTGTAGAGGGGCCAGGGGAGAATGGCACTGCCCCACACAACAGCACCTCGGTCCTGCCCCACTACAGAACATCTGGGACAGGGAACACTGGGGTGGGAGGCAGCGCCAGGGTCTGCATCTGTGTCTTGGCTGAGCCTGCTGCCAGGGAGGAGGATCAGGACAGGCTCTTCTGTGTGTGGTGGCAGATCAAGATGCAAAGGGCCATCACAGAAAGTAGAGACTGGAGCTAACAAAAGAAAAGCAGAGGGCAAACAACTTATTTTTTTTAGTACTGTCAGTGAAAAAAGTGGGATCTTTTAAACTTATATCTCATGTCCAAATTTCATTAAATTCTGGCTCTAAAAGGCTCACAGCAGACCCCTGCCGAGTTCACAGACATGCAAAATAGGCCCTCTTTCAATTACTTCAAAGGCTATGAAGCTCGGAAATGCTTTGTCCCCAAATCAAACAACTGTAAAATCCACACCTGAGGGTCATAAAAAGAGTGGAAAAATTTAGATTAGAAGAGGATCATAATGAGGTCCCCAGTCCCACCCCCTGATCAAAGCATGACTCACTAAAGCTAGGTCAGTTTGCCTTGTCCTGTCAACTCTAGAATATCTCCCAGAACAGAGGTCCCATCACCTCTTCTCTGGGCCTTGTCTGCATCAATGATGGAAAGAATTTTTTTCTTATATACAGCTAGAATGTCCCCCGTTGCAGCTCATGCCTGTTGTCTCACCATCTCCTCATGTGCTTTAGAGAAGAGATACCTCTTGCTCAAGTGAGCAATGGCTGACTAAAAATTGATCCTATTGTAGCCTTTTCCTCAGGCTGAAGATCAGTTTCCTTCACTTCTTCCCATAATGTCCTGCACTCCCATCCTGGGACATCTTTATGATCCTCTGTTTGAACTTCTCAGTTTATCAGTATCTCCCATATCTTGGGGAACCCAAAACTTTTCTTTGAAATTCGAGATGTGCTGAGCAGAGGGGCATAGCCCCTCTCTGCAGAGTTTGGGTATGCTTTGTGCTAGGCAGTCTTTAAGATGTGTGCTGATGTCATCTTTTGCTCCTGGGTCTGGGAGCTGTGCAGGAGGTGATGGCACATGTTCACAGTGCATGCCTTCTGCTGCTGAAAGCTAGCAGGGCACACAGGAACACTGGAGTATGCTCCTATACCATGACAGGACACTGGCTCAGAGCTCTTGTTTGCTGTATGAATTTTGAGTGTTCTCTATGAACCTCTAGCTGCACAGGGCTATATTTCATGCCCCGTTCATATATTCTGTTTTACACTCATACATGAATTAATACTGTTTTTTAGAAATCCTCTATGAAAGTATAATATGCCTGACATACTGCCATTCTCCCTGTGTTTAGAAACGTTTCTTAAAGACTTTGTATTAATTGATGTTTACATTGTTTCACTCTATGGTTTTGCATTTGCTAACTGGCATTTATTTACAGAACAGGATGCAAGTACTTTTGACAAGCACATTTAGTGACTGGTTTCAGAAAGACGGGGCAAGGTTCGTCTTACAGACATTTTTAGACCTGTTTAGGAAAGGTTGTGGGGAACAAACAGCTGTACCTACTCCCAGCTTTCAGTTGGTCTTCCTCAGAGAAATACAGCTTGAGGCTGCATGAGGAGCAGCAGGAGCAGTGGTATAGTCAGCCCTCTTTTAAAACAGCAGATGCTGTACCAGAGTCAGGGATTTTGTTTACGGCACAGGTTTTACACTGGCATAGGTGCCTCTTCAATCTATGAGCAGGAAAGATGGTCTTTCTGCTTCATTCCATTGTGACAGCCAGGTTGTTGGAGGAGGTCAAAACCTTCAAATGGAAGACTTGCCTTCTTATACAGCTTTCAGTTCACCTGTTGCCTGTTTATAGAGTGGTATCAGGCAAGGAAGAGACAGGGCTCCAGAAGATTCATTGGTCTCTGAGAAGTGAGATCTTCTTACCATGAGTAAAATAAAAAATAAACCCAAAAAAGGATCAAGTCTTTTGCTTCTCTCCATCTACCGTAAAATGTTTTTTTTTTTAATGCAGAAGATAATTTCTATTCTAACAGAAATAACAAAGAGATTTGACTCATCACTCTAAAACCAGAAAGTGCTCCTGCAAGCTGCTAGCTGACTAAATTCTCTATGCAGCAAAGCAAGTTTGCATTTCCTCAGAGCTGATTGGAAGCGATCTTGCTGAATTCTTCAGTATTAAAGTTGATGCATATTTTCTTGCATCCAAGTTTTTTTCATGCTTGCACAAAAGAGGCAGAGTTTAGGAGCAGCTTCATTTTAATCTTTTGGAAATCAATGACTTCTTGGCTATTTTCAAGCTTTTGAGTAGTCAGAATAGCAGATCACTTACCCATTTTCATTAAATGATTTTCAGGAATGGCTGAAATCCCAGGACCTTATCTATTGAGGATATGTAACAAGCTGATTCTTTTGCTTCCTTGTTCTTTGGCAGTGTCTTATATCTCTGAATGCCAGGAACACATCAGATGCCCTGAAGATGGTCATGTCAAGCTGAGTTTGTGTGTTTGGGGTAGTTCATTCATGTATGAGCAGGTTTCACAAATAAAGCAAAGGCATCTAGGGTGAACTCCACAAAAATGCAGCTTCCCAGAAGAGTGAGTACTTACATGTAATCACTTGTAGTTAAATTAGATGGGTGTCTTTGCTTTGTAATGTAATACATGCACAGCCATATCTGTTTGTGACATTATGCCCCCCATATTTCCTTCTGTGAAGCAGTAGCAAATTGAAAGGCAAAGTATTATCCTGTATCAGTGAATTTTTAATAAATAATCACAGAATCATAGAAAGGTTTGGGTTGGAAGGGACTTTAAAGATCATATAGTTCTAATCCCCCTATCATGGTCAAGAACACCTTCCACTAAACCAAGTTGCTCAGAGCTTCATCCAAAGTGGTCTTGAACACTTCTAGGGATGAGGCACCCATAACTTCTCTATTAACCTGTTGCCTTACCACCATCATAGCAAAGAATATCTTCCATAAAACTAATCTAAATCTCTCTCTCAATTTGAAGCCATTATCCCTTGTCCTGTCACTAGATGGCCTTGTAAAAAGTCCCTCTCCAGCTCTCATGTAGGCTCTTTAGGTGCTGGAAGGCTGCAATTAGGTCACTGCAAAGTCTTTTCTAGACTGAATAAACTATTCTCTCAGTTATTCCTCATAGGAGAGGTGCTTCAGCTGATTGACTTGATGTCTGTCCTGGCTTGTAAGATAAGCATATATTCTATTTGCCATCTGTCAGAGGTGAGGTAGGTATCTTCTGTTAAGTTGGGCAGTTTTCTTATCTCTTCCAAGAACAATGTCTCCCCCCAGGGAGATATCTTCTGTTAATGGGCCATTGAATGGCTCACTGCATGACTGATAAAGTTACATCATCCTATTGTAAGATGCTCCACCCAGAGGGAGGAGCCAAGCATCCTACCTGCATAAAATCAGCACTTTTTGAAACATCAGATCAGCCTCTTCACTGGATTCCCAGAGGAAGACCAGGCCCACCTACTCTATCACCAGACCTTCAGAGAAAACTATGCCCTTCTACGGGGATTACCGCTTCAGCCGCTCCAGGAGGAGCAGCTACCATTTAACTAGACTATCACCAACACCCTGACTCCTCAGGGTGCCAGGTTTCTGACTCTATTAGTAGTTTTGTTTGTACTAATTACATTTTTAAACTATTATTATTTAGTTTTTTTCCTAGTAAAGAACTGTTATTCCCATTCCCATATCTTTGCCTGAGAGCCTTTTTATTTTGAAATTGTGGTAATTCGGAGGGAGGGGGTTTACCTTTTCCATTTCACAGGAGGCCCTTGCCTTCCTTCACAGACTCCTGTCTTTTCAAACCAAGACAATGTCCCTCCTCTGGACTTACTCCAGCAATTCCGTGCCCTTCCTGTGCTGGGACCCCAGAGATGGATGCAGGGCTACAGGTGGGCTCTTGCCAGAGCAGAGCAGAGGGGCAGAATTCCCTCCCTCCCCTGCTGCCCACGTTGCTTTGGATGCAGCCCAGGACACGTTCAGCTTTCTGGGCTGGGAGTGCCCATGGCTGGGTCATGTCCAGCCTCTCACCCACCAGCAACCCCAAGACCTTCTCACAGGGCTGCTCTCCCCCTGTTCATCACCAGCCTGTGCTGCTGCTGGGGGTTGTCCTGACCCAGGTGCAGCACCTTAAATTTGGTCTTGTTAAACCTGATGAGATTTCTATGGGCCTCTTCTCAAGCTTGTCCAGATCCCTCTGGATGACATCCTGTCCTTCAGGAATGTCAGTTACACCACTAAGCTTGCTGTCATCTGCAAACTTGATGAGGGTGCACTCAACCCCTTTTTCTATGTCATTAATGAAGATATTAAATAACACTAGTCCTGAAATGAACAGGGCTAGTGCCTTTATTAATGTTCAGCTCTTTATTAAAAAGATCAGCTGGGCAGGGGGCTCGACGCAGAGCTCGCCCCCCGCAGTCGTAGCTTTCCCAGGCAGCCGGAAGGAAGGCGGCGTGCAGAGTCGGTCACTGGAGTCCCAAGCAGCAGCTGTCCCTTCTTCTTTCCTGGTGGCACACCAGTGGCCCGAGGATGAGGAGGCGTGGCATGCAGAGTCTGTTGCTGAAGTCCAGAACAACAGCTGTCCCCGCTCCTTCCGTGGTGGCAGCACCCGGGCTCTCTGTCTCTATCTCCTGGCTTCTCAGAGCCTAATATAGTCTGTTCTTTCTTAGGTGATGGCGACGGTTAAAAGCCAGTCAGGGGATGTGTTTCCCTCTTCCTCAGCTAGGGCATTTGTCTAGACTCCTCTATTGTGTTCAGTTTTTGATTTATATTCATTTTTATCTCCTAAAAATACTCCCATGATCCTAAGGGGTTTTTATTTGCATGTTAGTCCCAGAATGGCAGCGTGGAGGGGTGGGAGGCCAGGTAGTTTAGAGAAAACAAACAGAGCAATTAGCTAATTAGCATTTCAATATCGGTACTTAGCTAGAGTTAGTAGTTTTCTTTTAGTGTTGCCATGGGAACTAGGAAAGCCCTGCCTGCGTCTCTGGGGAACACCTGGAAACTGTTCATAATAGTCCCAATACAGACCTGTGAAGGACACCACCTGTCACTGATGTCCACTGGGACTCTGAGGTCTTGGCTACTACTCTCTGGATGTGACAGTCCAACCACTTTCTCAAGTGTCTCACAGTCCACCCATTAAATCCATCTCTCTCCAATTTAAAGATAAGGATGTTGTGGGGAACCATGTCCAAGGTTTTATAGAAGTCCTGATTAATGTTTTTTACAGCCCTTCCCTTGTCCACTGGTGGAGTCAATGGAGTCACTCTGTCATGGAATGCCACTAGGTGTTCAAGACGGGACCTGAAGTTTAAATTCATTTTTCTCCAAATCTTTGGGTTCAAATATCATATTTTCCCTACCACTAGTTGAAAGCTGAAATCCTTATGTACTCCTATGTCTATGGAAGCATGTCTTTTAGAAAAGTACAACATTAAGAAGAAAGACTCTAAGATTCCAAGAGCTCATGGCAACACACCCTGCACCTGCTGGCTTCCCCAGTGCTGGAGCACATCTTAGTTGATGGATGCTTAATTGGACTAAGCCTCACTGAGAGTTACTCAGCTCATGAGATGCGTACCAGCAGCATGCAGGGGGGCATATGGGGAGGCATGATTTGCAAGTGATCCTGACTCCAGTCAGGCTCCAGGAATAACCATCAAGGTCATCCCTGTCCTTCCTGAGGTGCAGAAATCCCATTGGGGAGGGAGTAGAAATGCACTGATGATGACCCAGTGCAAAATGTTCACAAATGTTCAGCAGAAATGGGCTGACCTGCAACCCTGATCTCTTACTGTGAAAGGTGAAAGGGAATCATGAACTGTCCTTTGGTACTTCTTGCTCTGACTTTTGCATATTGGATTCTGCACATCAAGGAAAACCTCGCTGCTATTTGGATGGACTTTCCAGATCAACATGAAAAATCTGTAAGGCTTTTTCCTGAAGATTATGTTGGCTACACGGTCAAGAAATATCTTTTCTCATGCCTTTTTGCCATAGTTGTCTGATGATAATAACCTGATGATAATTAGATGAACCTTGTGGGCTCTTCAGGACCTGAAGGTGACTTCCCAATCCAGGAACATGCCTCTGTCTCTGGGGTATGACTTGTGTCTAGCAATATTGTAGGCATGTTCTAAGAAAATACTCCCCCATGGGTTTTGAATTAAAATTTGCCTGTATACAGAGAGGAATGTAATGCTTTTCTCCTGACTTTAACTATTCCATTATCACACCAGTCTTTATGATATTTTGTGTCTCAGCATAATTTCATTGTTGTGAAAGTGCTCACATTTACATGTCTGAGGAGATAACTAGGCAGGCAAAGCCCAAATTCCACTTGTTTGGTTACAACTCTTTATCTCCTGGAGTTAAAGCTCAACTGGCTGTTTTGTATTGTGGTTACAAAATCGAGAAAGGATTGAATTTCCTGGTGCTTGAGATCCTCAGTGTGTATGTACCCAAAACAGGCTTTCCAGAAGTGCTGAGCCTCTAAGCTATGAAGCCATTGTAAGTAATGGTCCACAATATGCCAAAATAAAACATTACTCTGGCAGAAAAAACCATGGAATAGTAAAACTTCTGGGCTCACAAACCAGATTAGCATACTGTCCTGAAGATGCTCAAGGGAAAATACCATTTCAGCTTGAACTTTGAAGTTTACAGAAAGAATGGGTGGGTTTAAGTACTCTAAGGTAATGTTGTGAGGTTTTTTTAATACATATCAAACTTAAGTATCTGTTATTTTATGCATTTCTAACTTTATAGGAGGATTGGGTTGTATGAACACCAGAAAGGTACTAACATTTTTCCATTATTAATCCTATCACACAGTAAGATGGGCTGGCTACCTGCTATGTTAGACTTGCCAGGAGTGCAGGGCAAATTCTAAGTGCCTTTCTAAGTAATCCTCTCTGTGCTGATAATGTGATTGATATGTTCTGAACTGTTTTGTTTATGAGACACATATAGTATCAGAAATACAAAGGACTGTCAGAGGGAGTGGTAAAATTACCCTGGAATTATAGGCCTTCAAAATTCTAATAGTAAATGTGACTGCTTATTGCTTTGGAAATGGTTTGGGTGTGATAAAACTTTACGTGAACATTTTAAGTGCACATAAAAGAATCTAAATGAGGGGGAAAGGGTGCAGCTCCCTCATTTTTTGGCTTAGAGTGTCCAGGACATGATAGGGCATGTCCTGCTATTTTTTTTTATCCTGATAGATGTGAACTTGAAACTTAGGTCTTCAAAATGAAGGGGATGGTGGGGCAAGGGGAGGAGGAATGCTTCCAGAGATAAGCAGAAGACATATTCCAAGTGCAACAATTAAACCTGTTGCATGTGATAAATTTAATGTAACCCCAAAAGTTATCACAGTCCACGTGCAGACACCGATCTGCGAGAGGCCAATAATTGAGCAAGTTGTTACATCCCTTCTTGGACAGGAGAGCTGATGGTGTCCCTGTTAGAGGAAGCTTGCAGGGAGCCACAGCCTCTCCCCCCTTACCCACTTCTCCCTTTGCATGGCTCAGCACTGTCTCCAGGTACTGCCAGCAGTGCCAAACTCTGCTGCAGTTGCCAAACACAGGCACAGGGATGAGCTTGGAGGCCAGGACAGAGAAACAAGTGAAAGCTTCATCCAGACATGATACACAGAATGTTGGTTGGTTCCTGGAAAGCGAGGATAAAGCCTATCTGCTTTTCAGCTCAGAGATGCATTTGCAGCTGCAGCTCTCTCCAGGCAAAGATGTGTTTCTTGTTCCTGAAGGGCTGAGTAGCATTGAGTAGCAGGGATTCTTTTTTCTTCCTACTGCCCAACAGACTGCTGCCACAGCTTGTAGGTGCTGACGCTGTGTTTCATCAGCAGGGCAGCTATCACCGGGAGATGCAACATCACAGCCACTCCACATGAGCTTCACCTTAAATCACTCTGAAAGCTGAAGCAGGATATGGCAGCTTCATGCTAAGCTGGGTATTTTCTGCTTGCACATGGCATGCTTCTGGTTTCAGGGTGGGATTCCAAAGGTGGCTTCTGACCAGTAAAGCCTCTGTACCTTGTTGTCACTGATCTACTAAATAAGTATTCAACAGAGAGGTCTTTTGGTTTAGTAGGAATAAGCCACTCAAGGTCTGTGTCTGCCGATGACCCTCAGCTTTGCACCTCTCACACAGAGATAAGCAGAAGACATATTCCAAGTGCAACAATTAAACCTGTTGCACCTCCTGCATCTGAACCAGCAGAAGCTCAAATCAGTGACCCCAAAAGCAGAATTCCAAATTTTTGTACTCCTGAAATGTGGGTTCACTAGGGAGGAGAGCAAGTCAGGGAGGCCCCTCCTGATGGCAGGTGCAATGTTCCTGCCTCATCTTTTTCACTGAAATGTTTTGCACTGTAATAGCATATACACTTGATTGATTTGGTGGCAAAAAGGACTCCATTTAAAATATGGGCCTAAACACACTGGAAAGGCACCTCTTTCCATCTCTCCTACACAAAACAATAAATAAATGACCCAAATATATCCAGGTCCTGCCATCCCAAGCAGTGGAAGAAGCAGAGATCAAAAGTTGATCCTGCACTAAAATTACCTTTTTTTCTTTTTTTTTTCTCTAAGAACAATTACAGCAAAAAACTTCCCTTTTGCTATCTAATGGGTTTGAAATCTATTGTACCCATTCAGTGACTGAGCCAATTGTTTCATTTTACTCACCTGTAAACAGTTTTTCAAAAATCTGCTTCTTTTCTCAGCTGCAAAACTGATAGATTGTGTCTAAAGTGACGTAACTAAGAAAGTTCTCAAAGACAGTGCTTGTTTTCATTGTTTAGTTTGCAATGGAGTAATTCTAGCTACGATTAGATGTGCTTGTCTTTTTAAAATAGGTGAAATCCACAATCTTTATCTACTAGCAGAGATTCCAAACTATTCAGGTAGATCACATAGTGCTCAGAGCTAGTTAAGTAAATAAAGGTGATTGAAGTGGGAAGCTGATAGAAAAAGCCCAGCTGAACGACCCCTTCAGGAGGAAGGTGATGCTGGGTGTTTTCAGGAACTTCAGTAAAGGATTTTTTGAAATACTGATTGAGAGGGTAAGTATTACTTCCTGCTCAGTATGAACACAATAATGACTTACAGAAAAGACCAAATACAGAGGTAACATCTTCTCTTAACTTTTATTGTGGTGTAAAAACAATTCCAGATATATTTCCTGGGAAGTAAAAATAAAATTTTTCATATATATAGTTTGGAAAAGGGGTTTATTGGTTCAGATCTAATAACAATATTCACTAGTTACATATGCTATTCACAGTATTCATAGGATTTGTCACTTAAATGCATTTTCTCTATAAAAACAGGTAAGGTTTAGGGAAGTATGCAGAGAAACAATGTCTAAGCTTTTCACTTAATACTTCATCACAGCAAAGCAAACTTCGAAATGCATGGAGGTATAGGGTCATCCTGAGGAAGGTGAGTAAGTTTTAGTTCTGAAAGAGTGAATTGCAAGTGTTCTGGGAGTTTAAGCATGTTACTTTCCATTGCCAGAGAGCCTTAGGAGTGGTGCGTTTTTCTCTGTGTGTGGGAGCTCCACACCTGTGGTAATCTGAAAGGAAACATCATCTCCTCCCTACTGTAGCAAACAGATGCATCAGGCGATGTGGTGCCTGAAGGATTAGCGTCCTGCTATTCATTTGGGCCTTTTTTGAGTGACGGGTAGACTCTATGTTTTGGCTCTAGAGCTTTGGCAGACATACTCTAGGTATTACTCACCATACAGCATTGACAGGATGTCAGATTAAAGCACACCCAACCTGCAGATAAAGCCATGTTTCTTTGTTGCCTAGAACTCCTTCCAGTAACTCACTTTTTGTCCCAAGATAATAAAAGCATCAATGCTGCTTAGTAAATAATTAGTAAAATTATGTTTACAGGGCACTGTCAGTCTCTTTCCTTCATGATATCTATTTTATTGTTTGATCAATAATATATGAACTTTCTAACTCTAGGAGTTTACAAAAGATGGATTTCCCTGATAGTTTTCACATATGAAAAAATTCACATATTTTGCTGGTGCCAGTATTAAATGATGAATGGGTGTAGTTTACCACAATAATAGGGTATTCCGATGGCAGGCACAAAAACAACGTGCTGATCCCTAGGCTGGGCCAGCACCAAAGTATCCAACTGACAAAAACAAAGTTTCTGTCTGCACATGATGATTTTTTAGGTAGGGAAATCTTCTGGCAAAAGTGATTTTGGAGTTTTTGATCATTAGTTTTGAAGCTAAACAGATGAAATTATGGAATTCATAGGTGAACTGTTAAATGAGTGGAAAACTGGATGGGCTTTCAGGGGTTCAGGATCAGGGGTCCATCAGTAAAAGTAGCTGGCATACAGCTACATGTGCCATTTCTCAGGGGTTAATACGAGGCCAATTTTTTTAACATCTTTAGCAACAACATAGAAGAGGGGATGTAAGGCACTGGGGATTGTTTCACACTGGGGGAGCAGCTGGAGTGGAACACAGCCCTTCAGAGGGGCCTCAACAGGCTACAGAAATGGGGTGCCATGAACCTCCTGGAGCACAGCCTGAGCAAAGCAGATGTCCTGCCCATGGCTGTGAGAAGCCCAGCAGTGAATGAGGCCCTCAGTCTGGACAGAAGGGCTGCAATCCTGGTGGAGAGCAAGGCATGTCAGCTGTGAACTTGGTGGCTGACTTGGTGGCCTGGGTGATCCTTGAAAGCCAGATGAGGGAAGTGCCTCTCCACTGCTTGATGGCTCTGATCAGGCAGCATCCCAAATTAGATTCAATCCAAGAGAATTTTTGAGAAAACAGAGATTAAATCATCACACAAGCACAATCCAGTTCTTGGATGTGGTCCAGAGAGACGGTGGGATCTCCACTGTTGGAGATAACCTGATCTAGCTTTGTGGTCAGCCATGCTTGGAGCAGATTGTTAGAATAGGGACCTCCAAAGATGCCTTCCAATCTGAATTTTTCTGTGCTCCTTTAATTGCATTTCACAGGACTCTTGTATCAGGCTAAAGTTGAAATGGAGAATTTGTTTTGACTGAATGCAGTTTCTTATGCCATGCCCAGAAGGCCTGTGCTGAGATGAGGTGGTGACTTACAAACAAGAGACTGTATGCCCCAACAACAGGAGGATGGCAACCAGGGCCCAGAACACACTTCTGTCTTGCCTCTTTCTGATACTTCATGAAACCCAAACCAAGAAGAAATGATGCTGAAAGAAAACAGAGTGCCAAGGCAAGACAGTCTCCCTGTAGCAACACCTGTATCCTAGAGAGTACACAAGACATGCCCAAAAACCAACTTACCAAGAGGTACCCCCAACAGGGGCTGCAGGAGACTCAATGAAGAACTTTATACCTGGTGTCCCTCATGCATTGTGCCATCCCAAGTGATCCTGACCAGATTGCTTGGGCGTAGAACTCTCTCTGCCTGTGAACACCTGTGTGAGAGTGGGTAAGGGAAAATCTGTGAATGCATAAGAGTGAGAAAACCAGCTTGCTTAAAATTAAAATGGTTTTCCTGGTCCATAAAAGCTGAGGCAGATAAACTGGTTGCAGAGGTGCTGAGAAGACCCACTCTCAAGAAATCACTAAGCACTAATGAAGGTGAACTAGGGATTCCTCTTTGTGCATACAAACATTTTGATAATAGAGATCAACAGGGAGTCAACGATGTAAAACTTGATTTGTAGCACTTCTCTAACCTGACATGAAACAAACCTGAAACACACATTGAAAATATACCTGACCTTTCTTTCTACCAGGAAGACATGGAAAATTCTTCTATGTAGCTACTCAATGTTGCAGAAAATGCTATATCAGAGCAACATCTGAAAGGAATGAGTGGAAAACACACATACCAATTTGACAGACACTGCTGCAGACTGAGTAATCCCGTTGGGCCGCTGATGTATATTTAGATCTTCAATTAAGAGCAAGTCCTACACTTGGTACTCACATGAGTGAGCCCCAGGGTCACGTAAATAATTCCCAGGATTACTCAGAAATTATTTTTTAAGGCATGATTAACACATGACTGGGAGCTGCAGGTTGTACACATAGAATCATGGAAACATTCAGGTGGGGAGGCACATCTGAAGATCTTTGCTCCCATTCCCCTTTCCAAGCTCAACTGCCTTCAAAACAAAGTCAGCTTGGTCAGCACCTTGACCAGCTAAATTTTGAACATGTCCAGCAGTGGACATCCCACTGCTGGGATCCCATCTTTTGGCCCTGTCCCAGGACTTCACCACTGTTGTTTTATTCCTTATGTGCAAACAGAATTTCCCATGCCGCAATGTGTCCCTTTTGTCCTTTATGACAAGGGTCAGAACAGGACTTTTTGAAACAAGACGTCCCTGTGAACTTCTGAGAGAAGGTTGGTAACTGCCTGTAAGTCAGTGAACATCTGTAATTAGGGCTTCCCTGAGACATCCCTTCTCCATGCCAACAAAGCTTGATTTCTTCCATCTCTCCTCTCTCCATCAGGTGCACCAGACCCACCCACCATCTCTGTGGCCTTGCACTGATCTCTCTTCAGTCTGCCAACAAATGATGTCTGCTTCCACCCCTGATGTATATACAGGAATTGTGGCCACCCTGAGAACACAAAGGTTTTCCTGATGATACTCTAATGCTTCTATGGGTGTATGCACCAGTCTGTTCATACAGACTAGAACTGGTCCCTGCAATGATGGCTCATGCCCTCTCTCATGTGAAAGAGGGAACAGCAGGAGCCCACATGTGAAGGAGGTGCTTAATGCCATGCAAGGCATTAAGCAGCAGGAGTGCGGGCAGTGCAGGACCTTGTGGTCAAGTAGTGATGGACATCTGGACTCTGGACAGGTTAAAGAATGATACTTAGAGGCAGGATTTCATCCTGGCACTTTGGCAGTACTTTTGTCTGACCCCAGCCCTGTCAGTACTGAACAAATGTGTAAATAAAGCATGCTACTTCTCTCTTACATGTCCCACTCTCTCCTTTATTAGTTCGGCTTCATCACTCTCCACCCCCATCCCCCCACCCCCATCCTTTATTTTCTTTTTACTGACAAAATGCTCTTGCATTCATTTCTTCAATAGGCATTGACCATGGAAGTCATGATGCTGTGGCTCCAAGTACTGATCAGCTGCACAGAAACCTGTCTGGCTTAGGCAAATGATTATTTGCTTGCAGTATTGCCATTTGCTTTCTAGTATAGGTACAAGCTCCAGACATTAACTGTTAAGCAATGCTGCAAAATCTGTTGAGCAGTGCTGCAAAATCTGTAGGCCAGATCTTTCCCAAGGACTACTCCAGCCAGCCAACACCACAGTAATTGTATCAGGTATGAATTCACATTATCATTTAAGAAGTATACACAGGCTCTCTCTGTGATGCTCTGAAATATGTCCATACAACTTAGTATCTGAGGAATGAAATACACTGAATTGGTGAGAGAGAAAAACAATTGGATTTCAGTTTTTGAAATGTCACGGAAACTGTTAACACGCAGCACACTTACTGCTCACAAGTTCACTAAATGTGGTGTGGGTGGTTTTAGCCTATTGCACTGATTTCAAGTGCATTCAATATTTTAAATATTCTCATCACACTGCAGTCATGTCCTCCACCCAGAACAATGCAAAGTTATTTATTCCTGCTGAATGCAGCATCCTTCAGCCTGTTATGCTCAGGGCATGGTGACCAGAATTCTGTGGAACACTGTGGGGTTGTGCTCTTTCCTGTGAAGCTCTGACAGGACCAGTCCAGGCTGCAGTGGAAATGGCTTGCCCTTTGTGGCCACCTTTGCAATTTCCAGCTTAGCCCCATGGCCTCTCAGAAACAGGCAGTTCAAGATCAAGGCCTAAAATGTCTGCTTCCCTAGGCAGGGCAGCCCACAGTCCAACCTTGGGTTTAAAGTAGTTTTTTGCAGATGTCGGCTGTACTTCATGTGAGAGAACAAGCCTGAAGCAAGGTGTAGGAGTAAGGTCAAGTACACATAAAAAAGACACATACACAAGCATTCCTGATATCTCTGTGTGGTGCTGAGGAGCATGCAGGTGTTTCTGGTTAATCTGGAGTTTACAGGAATCACACAGAAATGAATGTCAGAAACCCGGGGCTAGCCTGGCTGAACCCCCAGGAATGCTCCAGCATTTGTTCCTTGGCTGTACTTGTTTAGGCAAACCAGACAAAAAGTACCTGATTTAGTCTGAAGAGGGAAGCTGGAGTACAAGGTAAACATGTATGGGCAGCACTCTGAAGCAGCTTGACTTTCAAGTTTTCTGAGAGCAGTCATGCCCACAGAGCCAGTAATGAGAAGGAATTTGTTTGCTGAAAAATCTCTGAGGTTCTGTAACTCTTTTCCAGATGGGGGCATTCAGACGATGAATGAAACATTTTCTGTCTGGGACAGTAAATATTTAACTGGAAAGTTTAGAAAGATCCATGTTTCTGAGTTTTCAAGACCTTCTCAAAGAAAGTTTCTTTCCTGCAGTCACAAAACGAAAAAAAATAAAACACAGAAAAGAGGACAGAGCCTAGGAAACAGAGATGCCAGAAGAGCTTTGTCCCTCTGTAATGCATTGTAGTCCTACATAACCTTCTCTGCAGCATATGCAAGAAACCTGCAGCAACTGCCTCTGGCATCCACAACACGCTGCAGATCATGTCTACCACCCTATTAAATTTTATTCAAGCACCCCCCAAATCACATTTTTCACATCTACTCACTGAATGTTCAGTGCTTTTCTTTCCTTGGACAATCAAGCAACACAAAATACGGCCTGCATATAAAAGTGTTGAGAGAGGCAGGATTTTTACATGAAAATGTCTTTCTCAGGTTTTCCCACTGATTTTTCTGGCAGCTTTTGGACATGAAACTGGTATCAGCAACTACTTGGAATTTTTTGGCATGCAGTCTTTTGCGGCCTGCTATCTAGGCTGCTAGGATGCATCAGGATAATTTGTTATAGCATCTTAGCATGAAGAACCATGGCCTTTGGAGGCCTGATCTATGTGGCAGCGAGGGTTTCCAGTGATTTCAACAGAAATTAGTTACTCTCAAGCACTGAAACCAGCTAAATCCTCCTATTCACTAACTAGGGTATACTTCGTGGTTCATCCTGGAGAAGTAGCTGCAGATAAACAGTCTTAACAGTCCTTCTGTGGTTCAGGAAAGGCTGTGTCTCACATTATAACTGCTGTGTCACAGAAAAAAATTGTGTGTGATTAAGGCCACAGAACATTTTGTAGTCAAGCACAGTGGAAAAGAGAAGTCCCCAAGGTCTGTGTGCTCCCCCACTCCAGTCAAATCAAGGGCCTTCACCTCTCCAGCAGGATGCACCCAGTGTCGCCAGTGAAATGCCTGCTTAGCCAGCTATGACCAGGAGGCTTGAATCCGCACTTAACCACTCAACAGCTCACACAAGTGAAGAGTGGAAAGAGGATCTACTGGAGACAGAGTGTTCTTAGGGTGGTAATGCAGCCTGTTTCCCTGAGAGCAGTGTGTCTCTTCAGAGCTAAGCACCAGCAAGAGTAGTTTGAGAAGGACAGAAATAAAAGACCAAAAAGATCTTCAGGGAGTTTAAGTGGGCTTTTTCAGGAGATTACCACTTCTCTGCAGCACATTTCCATTGATCTTGATGGTGGGATGTTGGCTGGGTGTCTGGGCTGCTTGCTCAGGGTGGTTCACTTTCTTGTTGAAAGTGGTCAGAAGCAATCCTTTTTGCACTTGAGTGACTCATGACGGAAGAGAAGGGTGCTGGGCTTGTTCAGCCTGGAGAGGCCAAGGTCAAGTGGGTATTAAGCTGCTGTCATCCAGTCCATTGTCCCACAGGGTTACAGGGGAAAGAGAGACATGAACTATTGTTAAGGTCCACAGGGAAAAAACAAAAGACAATAGGTACAGGTTGCAACAGGGAAAATTCTGGTTGGACATATGGAAAAAAACCCTCTTTTTATTGGAGTAATGCAGGTCTGGGATAGGCACCATAGAGGTGTGAGATCTGTGTCCTCGGAGATTCCCCAGACAGCCAGGGTAAGGCCCTGGACAACATGACCTAGCTTTTGTCAGCATTGCTTTGGGCTTAAGACCACCAGATGTAAACTTTTCTGCAATTCTTCAAGGAACCCCACAGCAATCCTTCTGAGGCATCTCTCCATCCTATTAGCAGCAACAATATGTGGCACAGTATCCTGTAAGAGGATAGAGGCTGGACCTTGGGGAGATGTAGGGATGTAGGTATGCACATGCCTCCTGCTGGGAAGGGAAGTGCCACACA
Source organism: Vidua macroura (assembly GCF_024509145.1). Taxonomy (NCBI): domain Eukaryota; kingdom Metazoa; phylum Chordata; class Aves; order Passeriformes; family Viduidae; genus Vidua; species Vidua macroura. Next base: position 47,753,236 of record NC_071611.1, read on the forward strand.
CTCCTCCTTTGCTGTCCTTCCTGTCATCCCCCTGATGACTGTTACAAAGGCCTCAGAAAGCAAAGCTAAACCTTTCACCTCAGGTGCCTCATGGCCATATGTTAAAAAATTATGTCATGCATGCTAGTGGTGTTTGATTTCTCTATATAGCAAAGCCTGTCACATCACTGACCTTTGGAGGAACAGCCATGACACAGCAGCCAAAACAGCTTTAGTTCTCAGCTGCTGGTGATTTCACCACGCTCTGGGCAGGTGAGAAGAGAAATAAGGGCGTCTGGAGAGCAGGAAAGGCAGCAGTGAAGTTGCTGAGAGTGGCTCAGCTGGAAGTTTCCATTGACTTGGAAATGATCTGCTGAGCTTGCAGCAGGATGCTGCACTACGGGCTGCATATGGAATGAAAATCAGGAAACCTAGGCAGGTTTTCTCTGCTGCAGAGAGCACAGGTAGAAGCTGTTGTTGAAGCTAACTGGCTGAATATGAAACATTGTGGTAGATGTGTGCTTCTGTTCCTCTACTATTTAATAAGGCCTTGAGCCCACAGACTGCTACAGAGCAGAGATGGTCTCCTCCTGGGCTTATGTAGTGTGTGAGGCACTAGCAGAGGGGCCTGGCTTTCCTTGCCATCTCAAGAAGGAACTGGGTACAATCCTTTTTCCTGGAAGAGAAACCCAGATGGGGAAAAGATAAAGCTTTAGCCAGCGATGGCATTGCTGTACATCTTTGGAAGGATGGAAGTGAACAGACAAGTGAGAGATCAAGCATGGCTGGGTTAATCAAGGTAGGCTCTGGAGCCTTACAGATATGGTCTGGAGGTAACAAGGGCTGTCACTGGCAGTATATTTCTCAATTTTATCTTTCATGCCTGTGAGTCATCAGCAAGCTGGAGGAACAGCTTAGGCAAGGATCCCCCCAAGCAGAATTGTGTGCGAGCCATCCCAGTGAATCTGCAGAGCACAGCACCATTGGGATGTCATCTGGCAGTACCTAGTTGCAGCTAGCCCAGTTCACTGGGAAGTGGCTCCCCATGAGTGTGGAAGGCTGAATTTGAGCTTCAGTGGAAGACCTCTTTTTTATTTTAATTAGTCCTTAAATATTTGTTTTCCAACTATAAATGGTCTTTAACAAATTCTGCACAAAATCTCTCAACTATTTTTAACAAAAAAACCCACACCTGAAATTTATAATCTTTTAACAAAGGATCTGCAATTTTTGAGAAGAACTTCCCTCTCAACAAAGTGATGGATTGTTCCCCCTCTGCCTGAGCCTTTCCTAGACCTGTCTAAATGTCTGTTCCACACCTTTTCCTTGGGAGGGAAGCCAGCAAAGTTGCAGGATGTTAAGTTGAAACATGTTCTAATCTCAGCCCCATGAGACAGAAACTGGAGGGAAGGAGTTTGAGGATCATTTTGTGGTTTCCTGGGGGCAGTAGACATGGGTGATACAACACTGGAGGAGAACGGGCATCGGAAGAAGTTGCCAGGAAGGCTCACAACATGCTCTCTTGCAGCAGAGTCTATCCTAGCCCAGTGCCTTGCTAGGGTGTCTGGAGCACCCAGCAGCTGGCATCTCTCGCTTGCAACAACACCAACAAAAATCAGATTTTAGGACTATTGATGTTATGCTGGCTTCAGTCTCAGGGATATTAAACTCAAAAGTTTTTATGGCACCATGTCCCACAAGAGACAAAGGAAGTGGACAACAGAGAGAAAGGACACAATGAGTAACAAGTCCTCTCCTGAAGTATAGTAATTCCACGGTCTCCTCACCTATTTCCCCAGAGTCCTCAGGGCTGGATGCTGTCATATCCCAGGCTGCTGCTCTGGCTGGTTACCGCAGATTTGCTGCCAGTTTCTTTTTGTCAGCTCTCCCAGCACAGTGACACACGCACACAGAGTAATCCTTGCTGCTACAAAATCTGTATCAAACAGATGGTTTCACTTTTTCAGTTTTTTAAATTTAGGGAGTTTGCACCCTTGGCCTATTTAGGAGCAGTGACCACCTACAGTACATTAGCTGTCTTTCACTTTTGTCTGGTATCACAAGCACAACCTGCCTTCCATTCCCCAGGATTTCTCCCCTCACAACCAAAACACATCAGAAATAATGATGACAAGCTAAATACACTGCATGTGTTTGAGGCCTGCACACAAGCTCCTTTCTCTTCTCTCCAGCAAATGTCATCTGAGCTTTTGGGCCTCTCTCTTTCTAGAGCCCAGAGAGCCTTTGCCAACCACCCTGATGTAAATGGAAAATTTATGCACACACCCCCATGCATGTGCAGTCATCCCTTCTGCTTGCTGATATACTCTGTCAGACATCTCAGTTTTTCCAGTCAAGGCCTCTGTTTCGAAATGCAAACTTTTCTGGACAAATGTTAAGGACTCTTGTCCTATCTATTAAATCCAGGGCTAACAAAGTGGAGCTTGGCAGCAGTCTTGTGCCATTCTCCTAAGTGCCATAAGCCCACAGATTTTAGGACCTGCATCTCAAACTGAACTCCCATTACTGTTCACCCTTAAGACAGCAGCATAGGGACTTTGTCCATGCACTGCAAGCCAATCTCCTTTCAAAGAAAACTGTCTTAGCATTAAATAAACTGTAAGTTATAACTAAGTTTCAGCACTGCACTTTTCATCTCATCCCCTGACATTATTGTCAAAGTAGGCTAACTCAGTTAAGAAGTTTATATTTGATATCTCTTCCGTCACAATGCATGGCATTTTACTCACATAAACTGAGCCAAGCAACTGCTATCTAAGTGTATCCCCACAGCATACTCCTCAGAGGGGCATGGGTTCCCCATCCTTTGAAAAGAAACTGCAGGAACCACAGATAGTGCAGTGAAGGTGGCCGGGAGATCCCATATGAAGACCTACAACAACCCCAATGACATACTGACAGCCCCAAAAGTGCTGAAACATCTTGACTGTGTAAGAGAGCCTGGGCTGGAGGAAGCAGCACTATGTTTAATCACCTTTCTGCTTGGCTCCCATCTGAAATCTGTAGCAACCACACAGAAATCAGGGAAATATGACTAACACTAACTTACACCCATGAGTGATCCTGGTTTCTCATCAGTCCTGCCCAAACTTCAGCTCAAGGTGCAATGTAAACAGGAGGATGATAATTTTAGCAGCCAAATGGCTTTGCCAGTCCACTTAATCTCATTTTACATGCCTAACAAGTATCCCTTGAATACCTGTGATCTACTTGTCACATGGATTAAAAAGCAAGCAACTGATAAAAAACAACTCTGTGGAAAGTTCTTTTTCTGACTATTCCTGACACAGATCCAGCAGACATCTATTCTTGGTGCATTGCTGCAAAGTAAAGTAGCCAAAGATCTAGGTAGAAGATGCTATTTCTTGTGAAGTTTACAGCTGATGGAAGCACAAGTGGACTGGTTCCTATGCAAACACACTGTGTTGTGTCACACTTCCCACACATGGAGGGTGCACTACTGTCAGCAATTTTTGGAGACTGGGGACTCACTGAAATGCATAAGAAGGATTCGGTGAAACTACTTCAGCCCACAGGCGAGCCATGGGAGTGGGTGTTCCTCTCTGAGCAGCTCTAAATTAAGAGAGCTTCATGGATGGGCTCTTCATTACAGATAGACCAGCCCACTTGTAACAACAGTACAATGGTGGTGGGATTGTGATCAGAAACTGCATCCCTCCATACGTTGAAGGAATTGGCAATTAAAGAATTTTTAAAGAACAATTTTTACAACACTGCCTGAGAGATGGTGCACTCATCTCACCCTGCTTCTCCTGAACTCTCTTCTCCCTGTGAAAAGAACACTGATTTTCAGCATGCAAATATCTAGAGAGGGCAAGTTTCTGACTGTGCACAGCAGCAAGTGAGCCAGACTATTTATTTCACTTCACCTGGACCAAAAGGAAACCTTCCTCTTCCCTTCAGAGGGTTGTGGGTTTTTTCACTACTTAAAAAAAGAAAACAAAAACAAACCAAACAAAAACAAAAAGCCCAAAAACCGAAAACAGAAACAGAAACAAAAACAACCCAAAAACCCAAAAAACAACTCAGGGTCAGTTTCAAACTGAAAGCTTCTCATAAAACAAGAAAGCAAAGGAATTCCTTAGGAAAATGTCAAAATATGTTGTTTCCACTTTCAGGAACATTTACTCCCCTCTTTTAAATTAAAGCCATTTGTCAGTTTGGATTACATTCAAGAAATAATTTCGTTTGCCACCAAAGCACACCTTTACAGTCCAAAGTGTGCATCTGGAAACTCCAGCAGCAGTGTGGATCCTGCTTGTCTGCACCATGGTGCTCTTGTGTGCAGCGAGAGGGCTGCTTTTGAGCATCACTATATGTGGAGCTAAATGGACCAGTTTCAACTGTGGTACAGGATTACCAAACCCACCTGCTTCAGCTAGAGCATACATCTCAGAAAGAGGCAGTTTGAATCTTAAGATTACATAATTAAATTACTGATGAACTAGTAACCAAGATCCATAGTCTGAGTGCTTGCTGACAGACTTCTGTTTCAAAAATGTTAGAAATCCCTAAGTAAACAGTGCAGAGCTGTTATCAGATTTGGAGATGTTTAACTTTGAAATTTAGGAGGAATTGTTTTGCTTGTGTGCAAAGGCTGTAACAAGTCACTTAAGCCTCAAATGCCAGACCCAAATCTGGGTAGCACTTACCAGCAAAGTGAAGGCCCCACCAACATTGGCACTGGTGTTTGATATGGTAATTTCCCTCCAAATATTCCAGGCTACGGATCCCCCACCCATCTCACAAGACAAGAATGTGAGGACACCAGAAGCATGCACCACGCCTGCCCAGTGGTTCCTGGGCAGGGACTGCACAGGAGCCCAGCCAGGTTCCACGACTGTCTCTGACACCCATTTTTTGTGGTGGCTGGTGTCCAGGGCTTGCGCTTACCCTGGGTATATGAAATTAAAAACCTCTGTCTCCAGGATCCTTTATGAAGTCTGTTGAGCTGCGAACATGGATTCCAATAGCTGGGCATCCCCTATGTGCATAATTTCCCTTGTGGTCATGGACCTGGAGAGATGCTCTGTTCCAGTGAAGACTGTTTAACACGAATACCAGACTCATTACTGGATTTTCTCCATCCCCAGACAAAAAATAAAATATTTTAAAAAATGTAAATATTTAAAAAATCCCTTTTCCTTCGATGGCAGAATCACAGGCATCCTATGAACAACTTCCACTGAGTATTGCTGGAATGAAAAAAGAAGGTAAGTGGAAAGGACATGACAATCAGTAGCTTTTTTAAATAAAACAGGGGGAAGAAACAACTCTCTTTCCCAGCTAAGGCCTTGTTTCACTTTCAGTTTGGTATATTCAACTCCTGTATAGATACATTGACAATACTGATGACACTTGTGATTAATTATTAATACAACCCTTAAGAGGCTGAGTTGTGAGATGAGACACCCTGTCCAGGGTACAAACACAGAACATAAATGTGAGGCAAGCACAGAGCACAAGGAGCTGGAAAGACAGGACCAAGATAGTTTTGGTAAGTCTAAAAAATTGTCTGCTGGTTTTCACAGGTACTTCAGAAAGAAAAGCTCTAAAGAAAAAATTTAGGAGAAATTTAAAGGAGAAATTTGAAAAACACAGTGATAACATGTGAATAAAGCATTGAGAAAGGGAAATTATGTTTAACCAGAGGAATGGATGAGATATTGAAAATGTTTGTTTCTTCTTATCAAATGCAATTCCTAACAGGAAACCTTATTTCAGGTTAATGCAGTCAGACATTTCAAGCATCAGTACAGGAAAACTACACTCATAGTTGTGGGCATGTCTGTGGGAAGATCCTGCAAGGTTGGCTGGTTGCTTTTAAGGGGTAGGACTTTAAATTTATACCTTGTGAAAATCACCTTTAATTTTATACCTTGCGAAGTTGATTGAAGCCAAAATTCACAGATGGGTGAGAAAAAGACAGCAGTCTGCTCTTGAGGGAGGATTATTCTGTCACACAGGACACAATAGAGATCTCTTCTTTACTACTTTAACAAGTTTTGTTTCATGCTGGCATTCCTGCTTCAGAAAGGCACTGTCATGGGAAACGGATTCTGCCTGGAGACCAGACATTGTTCCTGTTATCCCTTCCACCTCCGCGTGCTATTCAGCATTAACACAGCCGTAAGCAAAGCCCTGAGACTATTGAAATTTCTTTCTTCATCTCCCCCTTTCTCTTTGACAAATGTGTGACAGGGATGCAATTGTTTGAAAGCCCAGTGATGGAGAAAACAGAGAGCGAAGCCTTCAGACGTGCCTCAGTGATTTAGAAGCCTTCCCCCCAAGACTTGTGAAAAAGGTCATGTGAGGTCTTCCATAGGGTTCAGCTTCCCAGCAGGGCTCTAGATGCCAATGTAAAGGCACTTAAATTCCTTTAACAGCTGACCCCTTTGTGGATGTTCCCACCTAGGATTATCCTGGCTCTTGGGTTGAAGAATAGCCCTTAGCCAGCTAATGGATCATAGGCCCTTCCCTTTGAATATCTGCAGTTTGTGTTGGGTAATCGCCCATCCAGCCAGCAGGAAGTTGTTTCTTAATTTAAATGACAAAAGCTTTTGACCGATGAAGATAAGAGTTCTTCTGATGAATCATGGTTTGGGAAATACTGTTTCATGCTACCCAGAAGTTACTCAGCAGCTTGCTGGTAATGTAGCCTGAACACAGGGGATGAAGCTCAGGCGTTGATCAGTGCATACATTCCCCTGTCAAAGCCCAGCCCAGCCCCAAAACAGGCATTTTCCCCTGCAGCTGCTGGGGCACACGGTGCCTGAGGGACTCTTGGTGTGAATAGACATGTGGACCCAGCTTCTGCTGGGCAATGGAGAACTCCAGGAACATGTCTTCAGTGGAAACTTCACCGGACACCAACCCTCTCCCCCGGGTACTCCTGCTCTGCCTCCCAAAGGGAGAGCACTCTCCTTCCTAAACCCAGCACTTCTAAACCCCATGCACTGGGCCCCCTATGCCAACCCCTTCTCTGCCCTTTCCCACCTTCCCCCCGCTTTACAGAGCAATTCTTGCTCCTCCAGGCTACATGTTGCCCCCTTAGTGGGAGGGCATAAGGAGGTGGTATCAGACCCTTCCATTAAGGCTAAGCTATTTAATGATCAGTGGGCCAGAAAGAGGGACCAAGGGTCAGCATCACTGCTCAGAGGAGTATTTACATATTTCATGCACTGGCGGTTTCATTTACAGAACTCCAGAAGTCCTTTGAGCAAGCCACGCACAATGGATCTCTTCTGGCAGGGGCAGCTGTGGCTGCCAGGTGACCCCCCCCAGGGACCTGCACTATTTGGGCTATGACTGGAGGTCCTGCCAGAAAGAGGCAGGAGCTCCTCCAGGCCCAGAGCAGCACACAGTACAGTCCATGGTGGGGTTCCAGGCCAGAAGCCCTGGCAGCCCAAGCATTTTCCTCTCCTTGTTTCTGCAGATGTGGGGGGAGACACCTGTGGGCTGCAGGCGCCAGGCACTCCCAGTGAACTTGCTCAGAGCACTGGGAGCAGGTGCTCTTTCCCACCTCAGCTCCAGTAGTTCAAATAGTGGTAATGTGCTCTCCATCTGCCCAAGGGCTACCCTGCACCATAATACAGGGTATAGCTGCCTGTGAGAAGTGACGTGCCTACAAGCTTCATGTGCTTCCATCATTGGACCAGGAGAGTTATTTGAGCAGCAGATATATATTCCAAGTCCTTCCATAAACTTCTGCACCAAACCTCCTACTCTGACTTAGAATAAAACCAGAAAGAAAGGTCTGTCTTTCTGTGACCTCTTTACCTAAGTGACCTCTCCTGAAAGCCCTCTAGGCTTCCAAAACAATCAAAGAGGGAAAAAAAAAATCACAGAAATGGAATATGATGAAAACGAAAAAAACAGAGAAGAACCTCAGGTACCATTTAGGGAAGTACTGTGTCTTCCTCCGGCACTGTGCCATCTATGCTTAATGCCTAGAAGGCTGGGAAAGTTTCTGGGAGAAAAGTCCGCTGTGCGGGAACATTTTAGGGGCCTGAGTGGTAATGAGTCAGTGGTGAGGTTTGGATGCAGATGTTTCCTACTGTTATGTGTAACGGGTATAATTCGCGCCATTTTTAGCATGATATATATAATATTAAATATTTATTAGAATGTACCCGTTTGTATTAGAAGCCCCCCCACCCTCTCAGGCAAAACCAGGTGTGTGTTGAAACCCGATTTACGAGTAAAAGGATGTAGCTCACCAGGAGATGGGCTTTATCTGAAACTATATGGAGACACCCAGGCGCTGATCATCGCGTGAACGACCTGAGATGGATATCAGGAAAATCTCCCGGGCTGATACATGTGAATACCGTGTTCCCGTAAATTTCATCAAGCGTTTCAACAACTCCAGACTTCGAATTGTTCTGCCTTGTCCCGAGAAGGAAATCTCATCAACTTATGGGACTCTGAATGAAACAAAGGACTGAATGCCGAAATCCTGTCTTCAGACAAAATTTTCCCTACAAAAACTCCTTGTACCAGGGTGGTGGTGTGTAGGCATAGAGGAAAACCTCCGCTAAGGCTGACTTCTGTGTCTCGCACCCGGCGCTGCCCTTTTCCTTGTGGCTGGCTAGTTAGATCTCGATTGCTAAAATAAAATTTTATTTTTATTTTTAATTTGGCTGGATCATTTTTCATTTATAACACTACCTAGTACCTGCCCAATGTGCCAGACCTTCTAGGGGAAAGACAAGGGAAGCCATTATCCCTGGTTCACGGAAAGGAAACAGGAGCTGAGCAGAAGGAATATGTGCTCAGGATAATGCCAGGAATTGGCTGAGGGTCTTGGGTGAAAACCTACAGGCTTCAGGCTCTTTGGGACATAAGACACAGGAGATGGAAAACTGTTCATTGCAATCCCCCACAGCCATTGCTGCTCTGTTGGTTTGCAAGAGAGGGAAGTTAGGGTGAAAAGGGAAGGCGATGCCTTGCTTTTGATGCCATGCTTTTGATGCAGAACATTTTCTTAATAGTAAAAGAATAAGGGCAGAACAAAGAACAATGATCTGCCCTGGAAGACCTGTCTGAGGCCTCTGGGGGCCATCTCGTTCTATTGCTTCAGCCTCTCTGTGGCTGTGCCCCCAGCCCTATCAGGCTTTGCTCTGCTCATCAGTATGAGTCAGCATCCACTTCTCTTTGGCAGCGCTTGGCGTGCCTGGGGCCACGGATGTAAGGGGGCAGCCCAGTCCATCCTCTCCTGTCACCAGCAGGTCCCAGGGCCACCTGTGCTGGTTGGTACTCCAAATTCAGAGTCACAGATGGGGTCAGGTTGGAAGGGACCACAGTGGGTCACATGGTCCAACCTCACTGCTCAAGGGGCAGGGTCATCCCAGAGCACATGGCCATGTACAACATCTTTTGTCTGTGTTTCAAGGAAGGGAGAACCACACTGTTTCTTCTATCTACCCATGACAGAAATGGCACTCCCTGAGTCTGCTGTGGATTTTCTTTGCTGCCTTCAGAGCTTCCTCCTTCTTTTCCTACCTCCTTCTGCAGGGTTACCTGCCCCCAGGTCTCTGTAGTGCAAAAAGACTGCAGGTGGACTCACACAAATCATGAGCCAACAATGCAACTTTCTATCTCCAGGGTCTCTAAACTATTAACTGTGATTTTGCCTTGGTTTAGCTTGGTTTAGCTTCCCAGACAGGAGCTAGGCAGCTGAGAGATCTCATATGACTACATCAAGCAGGAGTATAAGGAAGCTCTGAGCTTTAGGGTCCCAGCATATCAAATGCTCCATTAGTCCCTAACTCTCTGCTTCATGCAGCAGAACAAGCTATCTGCTGGGTTAGCCACAGGAAAAGCTGGGTGCTGCCAGGAATGTGCCCATAAGGGAAGAGGATCCCCAGTCATCGCAGAGGGGTCTGGCAGCCCCTCCAGACAAGGAGAAGGAAAAAGCCCCAAAGCAGCAGCTGCCAGAAAAGATATTGCCATGTAGCTGCATTAGGCCAAATGCCTTCACTTAGTGCACACAGCTCCTGCCCCTACAAGGAGATTGAGCAATAACCTGGCGGGAATTTGATCAGGAGTTAAGTCCCAGTTACCAAATACAGACTGCACGGGGCCAGCATGTGGGTGCAAACCCTCTTTACGCTCTGTTTGCCCTGGTTCTGGCGCTGACCCTGCCATGAGCTCATTGGAAAACAGCTTTGTGTACAGCAGCTGCAGGAGATATGAGATATCCACACCCAGCCCTGGCCCTGGAGACTGGTGCAGTGCTGAAACACCCTTCATTAGGCAGAGAGGTGAGGCAGCACTGTCTGACTGCCTTGCAAGCTGTGTGACACCTGGTGCTAGAGAAAGGCTTAGGACCAGAAAGACAGCTGTGGTCTGTCTCTGAAGCAAGCAATGTGGGCAGAGGCTGAACTCTGTGAAGGAATCAGTTGGGATGAGCATCATATGTGGACTGAGTTTTATTTTGGATTTGCCAGATGGCCTTAGAACAGCAACATGATCTGGCATAGCTTTCCTGGCCACAGTTACACCCTCTTTACCCAAGGGGTGTTGTAGGAAAGGGCACACAGCAGCACACACCTCCTGATGCCACACTGATAAGAGCACTGGTGGCTCCAGAGCTAGATCTGCATCTACACTGACAGCTGTGCCAAACAGCTGGGTGTAAGAGGGAGGGGAAAGAACCCTCAAGCCCCAGAGTGTTGAAGAAAAAACCCATTTCCCCATAACCATTGCCCAGTTCGCTCTGTAGGGGCAGAAGACCTTGATGCCACAGAAACTGGCAAAATGTACCGAGAGACGAGTCTAAGCTTGCCAACAGTGTCCTCACCTGACGTCCTTTGCTCTTGGGGGATGCTGCTTCCACCCCAGGCATGCAGCGTGAAAGGCCACTTCTCCAGTCCGGGTTCTAAACCCAGAAAGCATTTCCCATGGCCCCCAGCATCAGACTCAGGGGTCATGGCGCTGCCGGAGCTGCCACCAACCACCCTGTTTTTCAGGCTGTATCAGACACAGGGTTTCAGGTTGCGCTGGGAGCACATTCCTGGGCACCACATTCCTTGCAGGGCTAATCCTTGGGAGAATGCACCGGCACACATAGCAGCCCCAAGTTGCACCAGCCTGGCCAGAGGCACAGCTGAGCCTACGCTGGCCCCAGCCCCACCGGGCCCTGGGTGGGCTTGCAGCTCCATCAAGCCTTGTCCCGTTTGCTGCTTCCAGAGTCCGTTTTGCAGCTCAGACCTGCCCACAGCGAAGTCTAAAGGGCAGCAAGACACAAGCTGTTGCTGCCAAAGCTGTGCCACAGGGAATCCAGCATTTCACTGCCTGCTAGGCATAAGCACCCAGAGGTCTAGCAGGTCTCACCTGGTCTGGCCATAAAAGTCAGCTGATTTTCTCCCACCCTGGCTTGTAGAACAGGATCTCCATCTACTGAAAGGCTGCCACACTTCTGCCAATGTTCTGGGCATTTCAGAAATATCTTCCTTTAAAACTTAGTCTTTTATCCTCATCTAAGTGCATCTCTCCTGCAAGTATCACATTTCTACTAACAAGTGGGAGAGGCTGGGATGGAAAAGTGTCCTCTGTGACTCCCTGATGCTTTAGCTTTTTGCTGCAACCACACCAACATTTTTATTTTACAAGGTTAAATGTTTTAAGTAATAATGGAAAAATTACTTTCTCTAATCCACGCTCTGGAGATGTGCTCTCTTGAGATACTGGTCTGCAATCTGGTGGATGTGTCTGCAAAGATACCAGGTAAAGAAAGCAAGTTAAAGTAGTTAAAAGACTTGTGAAAGGACACAGGAGAAAATTATTTCTATGTCTACTCTACCTTCTAGAATTCCAACCTTCCTTTCCTGGGCCCAGATATTTAGGCTAGGCTTGTGCTTTCACCCCAACTACTCTACTGTCCTTGCTAGAGAAATCTGGTTGAAAATTACCTTAAACCTTTGTCAAAATTCCAGAGCTTCTCTGTTTGGACTTGACCAGGGTAATCCTGGCTAAAAAATGCAGAAAACATTTCAAAGTCCAGCTTTAAAAGGATGGCCATTGCTTTATTTGTGTTTAATTAAAAATAATTATGAAATAATAGTAATTGTTTTCCAGACTCATGGTAATTAGCAATCCAACTTACAGGTCCCATGGGAAAGAGCCTCAGTTTCTGCAACTAGTGTGCTTGAATATTGACTTGCTCTAGACATTGCCAAGGTTTTGAGTTCAGCAATTTGTTGGGAGGCGGTTTCCAACTTTGACTTTGTAGCAGTTTAACTGTCATGCTCCAAACCACAGAGTTTTACTACAGCCTCCATTTCCCTTTGTTTTACCTGAACTTCTCATCTTGCTCTGCAAATCCTATGCCAGAATGAGTCATTCCTGCAGGATTAGCTCTGATTTTTCAACTCCTCTCTCAGTGTTGCCCAGACTAGTTCTGAGGAGAAAAAACTGACACGCCCCATTCAGGATGTGTAAGAAGTGAATGAAAGAAATTATCTTCAGTGCTCAGCTATTTGCACTGAACCAGCAAGAGCCACCCCATCTCTCCACCACAGCTGAGCCCTCAGCATGGCACAGTGTCGCTGACAGCACTGGGCTGGCATCTCCAGCCAACGGGATGCACCAATGCCCCCCCTCTGTTGGGTAATTCCCCCTTGCTGCTAGGATCCACACAAGGATGTTGATTTGCTCCACATCTCAGAGGGGATATCCCGAGAATGACCTAGGAGGGACTCCAGGACAGAAGGGGCACCAAGTGCTGCCCATGGGGTGCACTGCCCTGGGAGGCTGCACTGAGCCCAGCTGTGATCTCGTGCCTTTAGGGTGGAGGTACCTTCTGGAGGCCCCCTCTTACTACTGACTGCAGAGGTCAGGCCTGTACCTCCTGTGTTCAGCACCTTGTCCAGACCAGATAGTCTTCTGCTCACTTACTGGAAGCAGATCTTAGCCTGTCCCTGCCCTCCGACCTTTTCTTATGCTCACATCTAAATAAACACTTCTTACAGGAAGAAATGGTATTTTAAAAAATTATTTTCACATTTAAATTTCCACCTCTCCCTTGTTCTCTGTTTTGTAAAGTAATAAAGACACTCTCCATTGTGGTTTAATCCCAGCCAGCAACGGAGTGCCCCGCAGCTGCTCACTCACTCCCCATGGTGGGATAGGGGGGAGAACTAGAAGAGCAAAACCAATAAAACTCAGATAGAGATGGTTTAATACGTAAAGCAAAAGACACACACACAAGCAAAGCAAAACAAGGAATTAATTCACCGTTTCCCACAGGCAGGCAGGTGTTCAGCCATCTCCAGGACAGCAGGGCCCCATCATGCCTCATGGTGACTTGGGCAGATAAATGCCATTGCTCTGAACCTCCCCCCGCCTCCTCCTTTTTCCTCCAGCTTTTTACGATGAGCATGACACCATATGCTGTGGGCTATCCCTTGGGTCAACTGGGATCAGATATCCAGGCTACATCCCCTCCCAACTCCGTGTGCACCCCCAGCCCCCTCTCTGGTCCGGTGGGTGAGAAGCAGCAAAGGCTTGGGCTCGGTGTAAGCCCTGCTCAGCAGCAACAAAAACATTCCTGTGCTACCAACACGTATTTCAGCACAAATCCAAAACACAGCCCCATACTAGTCATCACTGAAGAAATTAACTCGATCCCAGCAAAAACCAGGCCACTCTCACATAGCAAATATTGCATTGTCTCACAGCAGAGTAAAGGGGAGGGAATCTCAAAAGTCTCAAAATGATGCCACTACACTTCCTTTTCCGTGTCCAAAACATGAAATGATCCTGGAAGTGATTGTTAAATCACTTGGAAGATCTGTTTTCTGATAATGGTCCAGCATGGTCGGCAAATCTATTATTTGCATATGAATACCCAAACTGCATAAGCAAAATTGTCAGAGCCAGCCGGAACAAAGAAAACCTGAGCACCTGGCATTCTGAGAAGTCCTTTGCTTGTGTTCTCAGATCATTTTCCTGTATCATTGACAGGACTTTAGCTGATTTGACAGAAACTCCTGGAAATCGTGTTTTTACCACATGAGCAGAGAGAACTGCAGAAATGGCAAGGTTTCTTCTCCAATAAAAACTTAAAGTATGGTTATACTCCAAGTTAGATCAGCTTGTTCTGGGCCATGACCAAGTAAAATTTTAAAAAGCCCGACAGACAGAGATCCCACCATCTCTTTGGGAAACCTGTCCCACGGCACAGGCTTCACAAGAGAAATACGGACTGGTCACAGAACAAGTAAGACCAGACTGTCCAAAATCATAAAGAGATTTCTGAAACTTTTTGCTGTCCCCGGAAATACATGAGTGCACTGCCTATTTTTATTAGCAGCACAAAACTTAAAAACACTTATTTCTCTCCAGATTACCATGACCTACACACTTTTGGTTAGAAGTACTGCCGCAGGCAAACGCTGGGCAGATGCTTATCTAGTGTAAATCCCCACAGATCTGTTAACTTCAGCAGGATGCCAGCTATTCACTGCCTTTTCAGTCTTGTTTTTAAAAAAGCTTGAATTTGAAAAATAACCCATTTTCTCATCTGGGGAGAGAGAGATATTTTTGTTACAGGCTCAAGCAAAACTCCAGCAGATTTCGGAAGGTACTTGTAAATAGGGCATTACTTGGTAATTACCATGGTGACTGCTAAAGGGTCAGAGAGAGGCAATGAGAACAAAGAGGCCTAGGGAAAAAAAACAGGGGCCCTTTGTAAAAGTATTCAGATTTTGTCTGCCAGCGCCAATAAGCTCGAACTATCCCCACTTTACACTTTGTTTTTTAAATAAAGACTATTTTCATCCCTCAGGCATGGAATTACAGCCGGGTAGCACTGAGTCCTACCGATCCCCCATCAGCATCAACTCCCGACAGCTGAATGCTTCCGTGGCAGCAGCGGCACTCACAGCTCACGGCACTGCCAGGCGTGGTTTAACATCTAGCGGTGCACTGTGCACGGCTCGGGCACACGCACGCACACAATGCTGCAGTTTTTTGCCTTTTAAAGTACAATTTTTCTTTCCTCGGTCAGTGTTTGACACAATCCCCAGCCTGGGCATCCACGTGGCTGCGCCCAAGGCCAGGAAAGAGCCCAGAGAGGCTACTCAGCTTTGACTGGGAGCTATTTCCAAACTGGAGGTTTTGCCTCCAGCCGCAGGGCCACGCCGTGGCTGTGCCTTTGTCTCTCCCTGCAATCCCTGCTGCAGGCTCTGACACAAAGTCTTTGCTCCCCAGCTCTGCCTCTGACCTGTTTTGTCGCTAAGGGCTTCCCCAGAAAAACCCGAAATGAGTCACAAACTTGGCTCACAAAAGGGCTGGGTTCCTAAACCTACCTACTGAAACAGCTTATTTTTGTTATCAAGTAGAGTCATGCAAAGCGTGCTAAAAGCTACCGTTTCCAGGGAAGGGCAACAAGTGTTTTGTTTAATAATGCTCACTAATAGAGTTTATTCTGTGTTTTACCTTGGTTTAAAGAAAAAAAAATAAGGAACAAAAAAGCACCTTTTTGTTGACTGTATAGACCAGTCCTAGAAAGCTGTGACATTACTTTTCATCGGTCTATGCTTGTAACAAAGTGATGCTGAGAGTATTTGATTCCAGACCAAGACTCAGAGGAGACAAAACTTAGGTGAGGTTTTTTTCTGTTTACCCGTACAAGATTCTCTCCACAAAACAAACCTCTCAACTAGTGTTCCAGCAAAGGCTCTTCATATTCTTCCAGCTCCACCCCAACCCTTCCTCTCCACATTTATTGCTTTTCCACGGTACTTCTCTTTCCCTTTCCCCTCCTTCATGTGCTCCCAGTCTTACCCCACTGCTCCCATCTACTAGCTCCCCTTCATCTCCCTCCTTGGCTGATGCACTGCCTGTGAACAGAGCAAAGTGCTCTGCAAGGACCAAAGTGCAAAGCATGTCTTGGGACAGGGAATTGGTTAGTAAATTACAGGGCATTGCCACTGCAATTTGTGTAGAGCTTTAAATATCTATATTTGGGTGAAACAACATGAAGAACACTGCCAACAAAGAACACCAAGAAATTTCTCTCACCTGCACTGGGAAATGTACCTCTTAACTCTACAGTTTGGCCAAAATGACCTGTCCCCTCTCCATCCCATGCTTAAGTGTGAGTTAGAAAAAGCCAGTGTCCAGGACAATGTGGTTCTGTCCATAACAAAGAAAAAGAAAAAAGAAATAATACTTCTTTCCACATAGCATATTGAAGTAAAGCAGGATGTTTGCAAATAGATTTTGTTTGCAATATGGCAATTAATTAAATAATTAAATAATTAATTCCCAGCTCCCAAAGCAAGTAATTAATAATTCCCTCTAAACTGCTGTATTCTATAATTTTCTATCAAGCATCAGGTTTCACTAGTAGCTGTGAAGAGGGCTGAATTACTACTCTGGCAAATAGTGATTTGTCTTAAAAAAATTTGCCATCAGGTAACACTTCTGTGAACAAGCCACAAGGTCTTTCTGACCCTGTGGCCCCCCAGCAGGAGCTTCTGTCAGATGCCAGTGACACACCTGTTGTGAGCCAGCAGAGCTGACCTGACATAGCAGGGTACCTGGGAAATACAGAGGAGATGTTCACCCTGCCAGAGATTCAGCTTCTCAAAACTGTTGAATGATTGCCAAAATAGGGCATTTGAGGTAAAATAGAACTTATTTCCATGCCAACAGTGTCTGAGGCTATTCAAAGATACCCATCCAGAAGATTTTCATGAGGTGCTGAAATTCACAGGCTTCAAGGGAGCAATAGCCATGAAAACTTCCTAACACCTGCACACCAAAATTAAAAACAAACAAACAAACAAAAACAAAAAACAAAAACAAAACAAAAAAACCACAACCAACCCCCCAAAAAAACAAACAAACAAACAAAAACCAACCAAACAAAAAAAAAAAAAAAAAAAAAAAAAAACACCAAAAAACCAAAAAGCATAGCAAGTGATTTTCAGTTTATAGAAGAACCTGACTCTGCTTTGCATGTTTCCAGAAAAAGCCAGCTCTCCTTTTTGAAGCATCTGACAGATCTGCATTACTCCCAGTGATATCTTGGTGGTGCAAAGGCAAGAATGGGCAGCTTATTCTCTTGGAAACCAACTCTAAATTCTCCTTCGGCAGGAGAACAAATGAATGTGTTATGGCCCATCAAGCTCAGGCTGTATCCACACCACTTCCACCAAGAAGGTGCCTGCGCCTTGCTGCCCACATCACACGTGGTGTTTTCTATCGCTTCATTTTGTGGCTCCATGTCTTAGCTAATCGAGGCTCTCACTGCCGGTGTGCACAGCAAGTTTCCATGTTTAACTGTTTAGGAGTGCTGGCACAGACCTCAATTTGCCTGACAGGCTGTGCTCCTCAGGAAACCCAGTATGGAGTGAAACTCGCTGCAGGAGTCACTTTGGGGCGGTGTCCAGCCCCATGCACAGCATTCCCCGGAGTCTTTGCAGCAGGGCCCCAGCTGGGACTGGCACACAGGGCACTGCTGCCCCAGGGCACCACTTGCATCTCTCCTTTGCTGGGCTTCCCAAGCTTTCTAGCAGTCTTCTGCTCCCATTTATGGTGGTCCCTCAAGGTTGGGGCCTTGCCTCTTCCTGTGTTAGCCACTCCCTCTAGTTCAGTGCTACCATCATCCCAGAGTACCAATCCTGCACATCTCTCATGCTGGATGGACAATCCTTTTGCCGTTATGCTACTCACACTGAAATCCCAAGTGGGGCAGCGTCCCAAAAGGAATGGTCAGAGGTGGTGCTCTGCTCTGAGAGAGCCTGCCCTGCCCACCTGCACCTGCCCCTATTGCAGCTCATCTGCTGCAAGTCCTGTTTCTCCCCAGGAATCAGGAGAGCTGCTGGGCTGTCAGGCAAGCATGCTCAGTGCCCTGCCCAGGTGGAACCATGCTGGATGGAGGCTAAGGCTGCCCATGGCTCTTGCCCCAGTTTCTGGCCTGAGATATGGCCTATTTTAAAGCCACCATGCTGTTTTGGTTTTTTCTACACAAGAATGACCACAACAGCTAACTCAAGTCTCCCACATGATCCTGGCAAACATCCTGCTTTACTTCAATATGCTATGTGGAAAGAAGTATTATTTCTTTTTTCTTTTTCTTTGTTATGGACAGAACCACATTGTCCTGGACACTGGCTTTTTCTAACTCACACTTAAGCATGGGATGGAGAGGGGACAGGTCATTTTGGCCAAACTGTAGAGTTAAGAGGTAATGTGATTGTCTCAGCAAGCAATTCTTTCCCTCCTGCATCCCCAAGTTCCCATACAAAACTCAACAAAGGGATGAGAAGCTGCAGTAAATTGGAAAAACAGCACTGATACCAAACAACCAGGCCAGTGATGGAAACTACCCCCACTAGACAAGGCAAGTGAACAGCTGGTAAAAACATGCAGCATCCTTGTAGTATGTTGTTTTCCAGCCTCTCTTCTGCCACATGGTCATACTCCATGTCCAGCTGCACATCAGTTCTCCCTCAGAGGTTTCACCTTGGCCTCCACACCACAATCTCTCCACAAAGAGTTTCTAAAATCCATGCAATCACCTCCCTGTTCTTGTTTCCCACCAACTCCAGTTAGGTGCAAAATATCTTAAGCTCAGTCACTCTGGATACTTGTTTGTGGAATGTGCTCTGAAAGTGCATGAATGATGTCATGCCATCACCTGTCTTACTCCAAAAGGTTTATGGTCCCCTCTCAGATCTTAACCACAAGCTGCAGGTAGGGCTAAGCACCTTGTCACAAAGTATCACGAGGTGTCTGGCTGTGATGCTCTCCACACTTCTAACTGCAAGGTCCTGGCACCAAACACACAGCCAATAAAAACCCCAAAGTTGCCATTCCATGACCGGTACAGCTGAGCTTCGGGTGGTGGCTGTGCCATGGGTATGTGCTGTCACTTCATTTGCATTCAGCCAATATGATCTGGGACTTTGATTTTGCCAGACCCTTGACCTGAAGCACATTAAATACAGCCATGTAGTTCCTGGGACACAGAGGCAAAAGTTTTCCTCACCTCACAGAGGAATTCTGACATAGAAACAAAACTATCAATGTGCTGCACATGAAGGGGCTGTCCACACATTTAGTGTCCACTGCCCTTTGTTTGAAGTGGAACAAGCAGCTCAGGTCATAGGACTAACGAAGAGCAGGGTGTTCCTGTAGTCTACCCCTGAGGGAGCTCAGTGGTGTGGTTTGTAACAGGGCAACTGTGTGGGGAGTGAACTGGATTTTTTTGCATGGGTGGAAATTGCTTTTGGAGATCCAAGCAGATAGGATTTTGGTTGGGGTAATTCTCTAGCAGCTACCAGTACTAGCAAACTTCATTCTTGAGAGGCCAAGGCACAGCGCCCTTGTGCAGGGTACAACTCTGCAGTGCAACTCAAGTGAGTTGTAGAACTCGCAATGACTGCTTTGCCCAGCTGAAGGCTCAGACCTTAGTGTTGGCAGGATCTGAGCTGAGAAATTTAGACAGAAAAAATGATAACCCTAATCTTTGTCCCAGAGACCAAAAGAAAGTTCAGGTGATAGATTCTGTATGGGTAATACTGTGTAGATATCATACATTTTTGATTGTATTATGAACTCTATTATGAATAGGTTTAAATCAATGCATGGTGTTTCCCATCTTACTTACACTTGTTCCTCCTGCAATATGATGGAATCAAAAGAGAAGACAATGCTTCACAAACGCAAACATCAACTGTTCTGTTCCAGCAACAGGCACCACTTGATTTACAGATGGAGGAGATCTGCCGTCTAAGATCCAAGTGGGTGAGTTGGAGTTTCGTGTTCTCCATAGTTCCCTTCCATGGGAACTGGTACTCAAAAGAGACACCAATGCTTAAAACAAGACCATACTCCTGCCCCCAAAGTAGAGACTTAAAAGTGTTTTTAAACAGGTTTATGATAATGTCAGATTGAGAGTAGTCTCCAGGGCACCATGTTATACAACTAACACTTCACTCCCAAATATTGGCACCACAGTTTAAGTGTGATGTGGAAAGGAGAAGGGACAAGAGCCAGCACATGCTGTTTGGGTATCCATTTCAGTCTGCTTTGGGCTCTGCCAAGGAAACTGCTTACTTGGGAAAGGATTTTCATCACCAGCAGGGAGGGCAAAAGCAGCTGTTCAGCACACCATCCCTCCTCAGCACACACCTCTTTCATTCCCCATCCTCTACAAGTGCAAAGTGAAGCACGATCTGACTTTGCCCTCTGGAGGCATGGAATTGGCATGGCACAGAGAGACACAGTCCCAGAGGTGACTGAACTACAGCACTGCCTTTTGGAACATCTGATAGGAAAATCTATTCCCAGCTGCAGCTTCCCACAAGCCAGAAGGCAGAGCTTTTACTGATGAGGCAGCTTCATACTGAAGGAGATGGGTTTTGGTTTGTACATCATAATACTACCCTAGTCTGCTAGTGCACTTCAAGAACTTGGGTGTTGGTACAGGAGATTGATATTTTTTCTTTTGACACAAACTCTGCAGCATGTGATTTGAAATTCTGCCCAGTGTCTGCATCCAGCTACTGGACATGCTACACACACATGTGGGTCCACAGCAAGTGCCACTTCATGGTTTATTCTGCTAGCTCCATAGGACTTTTTGCTATCTCCCAGATTGCTGGGAAGCCGCAGAGATAAGCAGGTGGCCAGTGATTCCTGGGCCCCTTATTTAGCTGGAAAGTAGGGCTGGGGTTTGTTTGCTGAATGGAAATGGATCTTCTCTCTCTCTCTCTCTCTCTCTCTCTCTCTCACACACACACACACACACATACACACACACACACACCCCACACACACACACACACACACCCCACACACCATATTTTTCTCCAAGCAGATAAACAGCTCAACAACTCTCTTGGACACCTCCAAGCAAGCTGTGTTTCGCTAGGATAAACAGGATTCCCCTTTCTCCCTTAAAAATAATTTCTGTAATGTCCAAGAGGACTTTGGAAAAGCTTCTCCTACAAAGACAGACTCAGCAGTGCACTTGTGACTTCAGTTCTGGAAGAACTGGCAGCAGACACCAAGACATGGGCAGGATCAGGTGTACAGCTGTGCACAGCACCTGCACACCTGTGCATATCCATCTCTCTGCAGACACATCTGCCTACATCTGTTTCTTGCCCACATGCAAGCTTTGGGTCCACATACCTGTGTGTGCTGGCATCTTTTTGTACACACACACTTGCTTGTCAGTGCACACCCACAAACTTTCCCTCACATCCTCACCCCCACACCAGTGCCCTTGCACACCCACATACCTGTGCATGTGCACCCTTCCATACACACTTTCCATCTCACCTTTAGGACATCCTGCCATCTCCTTTATATTCTGGCTTGCAAAGAACATCATGCCAGCAGGTGAGGAGGCTTTGCTGTCCCTAGGCATGTGGGTGTGTGTCATAGGGGTTCAAGTCCTGGGAAAGCATTCCTCACCAGCTGGCACACTCAGCTGGGGTCTGACCCTCAGCCCCAAGTATCTGAGCAAATGCGAGGGAGCTGGCAGGTATGTTCCAGCATTAGCCTGTGGAGAGCCTGGCATCCTTCCTGTTTGGATCGTGGACCTGGGGGTCCTGTGGCATAAGGATCAGGGACAAGCAGGTAAACTCAAGTGTAAACCAGGGGCACGGGAGCCTAGTCCTGTGCCAAATCGCTGCTGGGTACCAGCTGGGAGGGCCCTAACCTTAGTGCATTCTACATAGCACTAGGCAAGCAAACCGCGTAGCCTAAGCCCGCACTTACTATCTTTCCCCACGCAGGTGTGTCACCGGGTGTTTATTTTCCAGCCTAATTTGTTTCGACAGCTTGATTTCCGCAAAGAAGTGTTGGGCTCCCTGGGCAACGTTTCCCGGGGCCGACTGTCCCGCGCGGACCGGCAGCATCCCCTCCGACAGCGGCGGCCGCTCATCGCTGCCCCCTCTTCCCGCCGCCGCTAGCACAACCGGCCCCGACGGCGGCGAGCCCTACGGGGAGGCGCGCTAAATGCCCGTGCCCCGATGCCCGCACCGGGATCCCGGAGACGACCCAGCTTCGCTCGGTGCCCGTCAGTCCTCCGGAGCTGTGCGCTCTCGACGGCGGTGGCTCCGCGGCGTCCCAGACGGCGCTGGGGACGGGGACCAGCGGAGAGGGGCGGGAGGGGGGTGCCGGGCAGGGCGCTCTTCCTACCCGCGGCGGCAGCGGCGGCACGCCCGGCCCTGCCCGCGCCTCCCGGGCGGCGGGGCGTAGCAGGGGGAGTGCCGGCCGCCCGGGAACGGAGCTGCCGGACACCGCCGCATAAAAGCCGCGGCCGTGCCGCGCTGCGCTTCCTCGGCTCGGCTCGGCTCGGCTCGGCTAGGCTCGATCCGGGGCGGAGCCGCTCCGACGGCCACATGACAGCCGAGAGCCGGCTGCCGCCGGGCCGCCCGCCGCCGCCACCGCCGTTGAAGGCGGACGCAGTGCCGCCGGGAGAGGAGGAGGCGGCGGCGGCGGGGGTGCGGAGCGGGCGGCGTCGCCGCAAGCGTCCGGCGGAGCGGGGCAAGCCACCGTACAGCTACATCGCCCTCATCGCCATGGCCATCGGGCAGGCGCCCGAGCGGCGACTGACGCTTGGCGGCATCTACCGCTTCATTACCGAGCGGTTCCCTTTCTACCGCGACAGCCCCCGCAAGTGGCAGAACAGTATCCGCCACAACCTCACCCTCAATGACTGCTTTGTCAAGGTGCCACGGGAGCCCGGCCGCCCCGGCAAGGGCAACTACTGGACGCTGGACCCTCACGCCCGCGACATGTTCGAGAGCGGGTCCTTCCTCCGCCGCAGAAAACGTTTCAAACGCAGCGACCTCTCCACCTACCCGGCCTTCCTCGCCGAGCGCCCCGCCGCTCCCTGCCGCCTCCTCCCGCTGCCCGCCCCGCCGCCCCCCGCCGACCTGCCCCTGGCACCCGCCGCCGCCTCTTGCGTCTTTGCCACCGCCTTCCCCGCGCAGGGCTGCGCCTCCGCCGCTCTGCCTCACGCCTACGCCCCGCTGCCCACCGCTCCCGGGCCCTACGCGCCCGGGGGCCACGGGCCGCTGTACGCGCCGTCGGGGCGCATCGTGCTGCCTGCCTCTTCACCCGGCCCCACTACCCTCTACGGCCGCCGCTCCCCTGCACCCTACCCGCCGCTGCCCCACGCCTACGGCGCCGGAGGGCAGCTGAGTGCCGCCGAGCCCGCACCGCGACACGGCACCTACCCTGGAGGCCCCGACAGGTTCGTCCCGGCGCTCTGACCTATCCCGGAGGAGCCCGACAGAGCAGACCGGAGCCTGGGGGACGACGGAGTGCGGGGGTTGCCCGGCACGGCTGCTCTCGGCGCTGCCCGGGAAGATGCTGAAGAACCTTGGGCTGTACCTATGCATTCTGCCATCTGCCCAGGCTTCCTGGCAAGGAGTGTTGCAGTCAGCCCTAGGGACCTGGGGTGTCCTGTCCAGCCCTGTCTGCTCTCGGCAGAAAAGTCCTAGGGACTCCCAAGTGCTTGGATGGGGC
Organism: Vidua macroura; assembly: GCF_024509145.1. Classification (NCBI taxonomy): domain Eukaryota; kingdom Metazoa; phylum Chordata; class Aves; order Passeriformes; family Viduidae; genus Vidua; species Vidua macroura. Next base: position 47,776,762 of record NC_071611.1, read on the forward strand.
AAGCAGTCTCTTCTTCTTCTACAGACCTTCCTGGAGCAGGTGCTCAAAGCTTCCTGCCAGGCTCCCACCCTCCCACACATCCAACCAGGCCCCTCTGGTCTACCCAGGAAGATTTCATGTTTAAAAGTCTGCTGTTGATGATTTTTTTTTTTTTTAAGAGAATTAAATGTCTGTTGATGAGGTGAAGGAGGGAGGCAAGAGAAGGCATTCCCTGGCCTCGTGCAGGCAAAGCTATAAAAGCAGAATGGTGGCACTGATGTGGTGGCATGTCCCTGATGGCTATTGCTTTAGTCCCAGGCTTTACACCAGCAGTGTGGCCAAGGCTGGAGAAGATTTGGATGCCAGGTCTGCAGAAAAAAGCATCAAGTCATATCCTTCGAGGTGTTGTGCTCTGTGCTGCAGGGATGGGAACAGTGGTGGGCTTGGAACTACAAAAATTTCTACCCATGAGCATGCCCAGCCCCTGGAAGAGGGACACAGGGAGGCTGTGGGACCTCTGCCGCTGGAGGTCTTTCCAACTTGATTGGACAGAGCCTGATCTGCCTCTGAAGTCATAGCCAACATTGAATCTGGACTTGTTTTGAATGGAGACCTGATCCTGAGGTCTGCAGAGGTACTTACAGCCTAAATTACTTTGATCCCAAGATCAGCCCAGCTCTGTCTGTAGCCTAGAGAACTTGGTATATATAGGAGAAAACTTTTGTTTCTGGAACACAAGAGGCATGATATGGTGCCTTTTCATCTTCAGTTGCTCCTCTTTCAAGCTTTCTGGGGATGGAAAAGAGTCTAGAGAAGATATGGAGAGGGAAAACTAATAGGAATGTCTGTGAGACAAAAGCTTGAAACTAGATTTGTGGGGAAACTCAAGCATACCCCTCCTACCACCCTGGAAAGGGGTCTGGAGCAGTAGTGGGTACCCAGGGTTCTGCCTGGGGCTGTGGGTGTAGAGGGAGCTGACACAGCCCTGCTCCCAGGTGTTCTTATACAGCTCCTTTTTCCCATGGAGGTGGGGAACCTGTGTATCCAGAACCAGGAGGAGGTTGGTGAGAAGATCCTGCAGTGTGGTGGGGCCTTGTATGGGGAGAGGAAGCAAGAAAGTGCAGCCAGGACCTCAACAGGAACTTTGGAAGAACAGACGGGGTGCACGTACACCAGAGTCTCTCTCACCAGAGAAGGGTATAGATCATAGTATAACTCAGGTTAGAAAAGATCTTGGGAAATTTCTGTTCCAATCTGGTATCCAAATCAGGGTCAGCTATGATTCAGAGCAGTAGACTTAGCTCTATGTAGTTAAGTGTTCCATCACCTCCAAGGATGGAGAAAGCACAATCTCTTTGGGCAACCTGGATGTCCTTGCTGGGGAGAAGTTTCTCCTTGTACCCTTCATTTAGCACTTCTCTAGTCTCATTTCATGTTTACTATCTCTTGTCCTACTGCTGTGCTTTGCTGCAAAGAGTTTTTGATCCCATTAAGACACCTGTATCTTCTGCTCTGCATTTTTCAGATGAGGTCCCCAGCAGGATGAAATTTGTGTAGAGGCAGCTTTCTTGCTTTCTGTGGGAGCTGTGGTCCACATATCCAAGTGGGACATGAGGGGGGAAATGGAGTGGAGCAGGAAGGTGGTTGGGTGTCCTCACAGCACAGCTTTGTGTGGAGAAAAGTAAAGCCCTCTGCAGTAGGTGGGCAGGAGAAGTTGTACCTTCCGTGGGGCTGTGAGGTAGGAGATGAGTTTTGGATTCAAGGTTTCAGAGTGCCAGAGATGGCACATGGTGAGGCAGTGTCTGGGCTGAGAGGCTGAGAGTGACCTGATAGCACTGCCCTGTGTCCGTGGCACTGCAGGAAGCTGCTGTCTGTACACAGAGCTGGGAAGGCTGCTCCATGTACGGAGCCAGTGTGGGGCAAGAACAGACAGCAAGTGTAAGCACCACTCAACTCTTTGGCCTGCTGAGGTCAGTCAGATTTTTCCCTTCCTATCCTTTCTGAAGAGTTGCATTGTGTCTTCCTTGTTCTTCGTGGTCCTGGCACATCCAGAAGCTGCTACCATCCTGGAAAGAGCTGTCTCAGCCAGGGGCAGGTCTCCCCAGCAGCTGTGCTAACACCTCTCCCAGCTCTCCCTTCACCATCTGGAAGAGGATCTGTACACTTAGCTGTGCCAGCTCCTAGTATTTTAGATAGCTGCCGGCTCTGCTTTCATTGCCTGCAAAGATTGGACTGTGTCACTTTGACAGAAAGCCCTGCCAACCTCTTGCTCATTTGAGGGTAGCTGGGAGAAGAGCTGTCCTGCCTTTTAATGCCTTTCTTTCCTTCCTGTAGAAGCAGTTATCAATGTGGACCAGATAATTTTCATGGAATCATAGCAGTGCTGGGTTGGAAGGGACTCATCAGGATCATCAAGCCCAGCTCCTGTACCTTTGCAGGACACCCCAAGAATCATACCATGTGCCTGAGAGTATAATACGAATGCCTCTTGAACTCTCTCAGCCTTGGTGCTTGCTCCCTGGAGAGCCTGTTCCAGTGCTCAGCCACCGTGAATCTTGCCATTGGTAAAGAGAGTGAAGAGCTTAGATGTCTTCTGGCCCTTGTTCCTCTCATTTTGTTTTCTGCTTCAGCCCTCCTGCCAGTTTAGAGTTCAGTCTAAAAAAAGGTCACCAGTGATGATACAGGTTTTGAGGAAGATGCTTCTGAACTCAGATAGCATCTGGAGGCAATTCAGAAAGCAAAACTCAGTGTCTGAAGGACAGGCCTGACAGATCTTGGTGACTTAGAATGCACAGATTGGGTAGGTTCAGTTGTGTATTGTTTGCAGAGAAGGTCTAGATCCTTGTTCTTTTTTCTCTCCAGATCTTTTATACCTACAAACTAGGGAAACTGGGCATATCTAGATGGTAATTTTTTTTGCAGCAGGTACAGTGATGAGCTTGCTGTATTAAGAACCTGAGACATGGTCAAAAACTGCTTAAACTGTGGTCACAAACAGCTAGAAACCCTGGTCAGTACTGAAGAGCTACTGGGACCATTCAAGGGACTCTATATCTGTGTGGGGTTGGTGCTTCGAGCTTTTTGAGGCAAAACTAGACAAAGCTGTACCTGTCCTTTGCTAGTGCTGGCAGTGCTCCAACCTCCTGCTTGCAGCAGGCCTGGAGACTCCTGCAAACCCTTCCCACCAGCTCTGCTGTGGTTTTGTGGCTATTCTAACCTCTCTGAGCTGTCCTGTAGGCTCAGGTGCCAAGGGTGTGCTGAACACTGTGGGTCTGTCCAGGCTGTGCCTTGTGGAGCTAAGATGTGCTGCCCCTGTGCCCACGTGTGACATGGGACTGCCTGACCACTGACAGAGGAAGATATGCTTGTCATGTCCTTGGGGAGCCATGGGGTTGGGTCTCTGTGAGGATATGGGGATATGCCAAGGGGATATGTTAGACAACTGGATCTCAGTTATTCTTGTGCCATGGGGATATGTTAAACATGTGGGTCTCAATGTGTTTTTGTCTGGCACGTTGCTTGTAATTCTCAGGCACCACCAAGAATAACAAAAAGATTTGATTTCTGTAAGTTTTATTGTAAATATCTGAGAGCCTTCCTTTTAGCAAAGTTAGTCTTTTGATTTCTGTCAGAAGAGTCCAATAAATCTGGATTGTAAACCTGTAGGAAACTCTTAAGTGTGAGCACTGATAGAAGAGAAAGGGGTCTTGAAAATGCTCATTCCTCAAAGGACAGAGCCTCTCAGTTCCTCTTCTGCCCAGGTTCTGGTATAGTCAGGCCCTGAGCAGACTTTGAGAAAGAAGGTGACTGAACAGTCTAGGAGAACATTATATTCTGTAATTCTGTACTTGAGATTTTTTTTTTTTTTTTTTTTTTTTTTTTTAATTTACTCTTCTACTTCACTTGAAATGGAAATAAATCTTTGCATTGTTTGTAATAAAGTGTCTCTGAGTTTACTCTTTCAAGCCTTCCTTGTACTCTTGAGACTGGGAGACATACAGAAACATGTGTGACCTGTGCTGCCCATTGGTATTTTTTGGTCTGCTGGGTTGCTGAAGACATCAGAGGGAAGGAGGAGGGAGGGTCAGCAGCACCAGGCTACAGGTGGCATATCAAACATCCACAACCCCTTGAGTCACCAGTCTGATTTGAGGGTGTCCTGTCAGGCCACAAGCATGCCCCAGACATCAATGCATGGCTCCATCCCAGCCGCGTGTCTCTGCTAGAAAAAGGGACAGGTAGGGAAGGCTACTACCTGTGAGAGGAACAGAAGCTCAGAGATGGGCAAGGGGATTGTGGTTGGCATTAATTACTGTCTGATGCTCCAACATGGAGCTGGGCTAGCTAGAGAAGATGTTACTGCTGGAAACATTATGTTGCCTGTCCTGTGGCAGCAGCACCAGAAATGCTTGGTCTTGCCTCCTGCACCCCAGGCCAGTTAGTTTTTTTTGCTGCAGAGATGGAGTTCTTGCAGCCGCAGGCTGACACTGTGCTCACCTTATGCAATGGCAACACCTGCGGGAGCAATTCATCAAGCAGCAACCATAGCTAATAGGGAGTGCAACTGGCCTTCAGGGGCAACTCCACACCTCAGGATGATGAACTGGCTTGCACATGGGTAAGATGATGGCAGATGTTGCCCCTTCTCCTGCTGAGAGGGTGGTGACTGGCTTCCTGAGGGTGTTTGGGAGATAGTGAATTCTGCAGCTGTTGCCCTGTCAACAGCCTGGAGGGCGATGAATGAGATGTGAACAGGTAGTTTAATCTGCCAAGTTACCAAAAAGCAGATAGGAAAATGTTCTTCAATAGCTTTGGGACTCTCAAGTATAATTTATCTGCCTTTGAAAGTGAAAAGAAGTGGATCAAATCTATGAGAAAGAGGAGGCAGGGGAGGCCCCTGCCATTTGGCCAGGAGGGAGTACCTTGGAGGGAGTCCAGAGCTTTGTGAGTTGTAATTGTAGGGCAGTCTGTGTAGCTGGAGCTGGGCTTCAGCTGTATCCTTTACCTACAGCTGCCATGTCAGTGACCAGAGAGGGCATCCCACTCATGTGGGACCTGGAAGGGAACTAATGTGAGCACAGGAAGGCTGATGGGGCTCTGACTTTACAGAGTATGGTGTATAAGAATACAATGGCTCATGTTGGCACAAAGAACAACTTTACATACTTGTCTTGATGTAATCCTGAAGCCTTGATTTGCTGGAAGCCCTCTCTAGATAGCAGAGCTGATTTCTTAACTCAGTCCAGTTGAAATGTATGTTTTCTCATGTCCAGGGTCAAGAAGTCAAGGTGGGAGATGGTGGCATGTGCTATACCTGGAAGCTAGTGTTATTTATGGGAGTTACTTTTGGATGTGGTGCAGTCATCCAACCCCTCTTTGGGCAAAGTTATGGGAGGGATGCCATAAAGTCAGGGCTGCCAGACTCAACTCTCACTGCTTCTGCAGCATTGGAACACAGGGTGCAGCTGGCCAACATGAAGTACTCAGGCCACACTTCTTGGGCTAAGAGGAAAAGAGGCTGTATCCTAGCCTCCTCTGAGGCTAGGATACTAACAGGAAGTTAATAGGGCTATTGTACGCTCTGGCTGAAAATGGCAGTGGAAAGGAGGCAGGAATATTAACTGTGGGCTGGCACAGAAGAGCTTACTGAGCTCACTGCTGTCCCTTCTCTGATGCCAGGAAGCTAAGATTCATTAGCCATTTAAGAATTTGGAAAGCTGTTGTCTGGATGTGAACTGTGCAAAGAGATCCTCATTGATTAAGGAACAGCTTCTGACCTTTTTTGTTCAGTATCAGCACTAGAGCTCTTGGTCCGATCGCTGAGACACAGCTTGCTTGGTACATGAACCACTCTGAGTCAATTATCCCTGTGGCTGGCTCTTGCAAGGACACCATCTGCATCTCAGGTTGACCTCTTCCATTTGGGAAAAGGTGCTCATGAATCCAGGCTGTCAGCTTCTGAGGTTAACAAATGATGTCTGAGGCCTTGTATCACTTCTACAGCCATAAGTTTTAAGACATAGCCTCTCATCAGGCTCACTGGAGTGCTGGCCCTAGAGGTAGCCAATTAAATAGGGGCTCCCTAGCCACTCTTCGTCTGTTCTCAGGTTTACAGTGGCAAGAATAACAGGGGAGGAAGACTTACAGGGTATCAGCATTTGATGTCTTCAACGAGCAGACCATGATGTTTTCAGAGAAGGCTTCCTTCCCTTCATCAGGAGGTGCATACTGATGATGATGGTTTCTTCCTTCTCCATCTTTGGGTACACTAGAGTTTATTGCTGTATGTGTATTCTTTTTCAGCAGTTCTCAAATTGTTTTGGTGATTTGGGGTTTTTTTTGTTTGTTTTTTGGTTCTTCTTGTTTCCTCTAAAATTGCCTTTACTTGAATAACATGGGCTTGCATTTCTGCAGCAATGAGTGCCTGACCACTACAATAGACCTGGACCCTGGAGTTACAGACAGATCGGGCCACACAGAATAAATGCCTAAGTGAGAAGTGCCACCCTGTCACAGTGTGAGAGGCCATGTCTGGGTATTATTGTTGATGTTGATGTCTTTTTCATGGAGGAAGCAGAGGATGATTCAGAGCTTTGTCCTTTATGCAGGAAACATTTGTTTAAAAAAAAAAAAAAGTTTTCCTTCTTTGGTAATTTCTTTTGCATTTTGTTTTCATTGAGGTTTTCTCCACAATTATCTTCTGGAGAAAAGACAAAAGAAAAGCTCTCTTGAAGCAACCAGAGAAAATGGTTTCATGCCTTCCCACTTAAGTGGATGTAAGATATAGTACCTCTCTGCCACAACAGGAATTGAACTTAAATCCAGGAAGACCTTACACAGCTGGGGAGACCTCATAGCACCTTCCACTATCTAAAGGAGGCCTACAGGAAAATAGGAGAGGGACTTTTGACAAGAGCCATGTGCTAGGACAAAGGACAATTATTTCAAAGTGAAGAAAGGTAGATTTAGATCAGGTATTTAGAAGAAATTCCTGTGATGGTGGTGAGGCACAGGCACAGGTTGCCCAGAGAAGCTATGGATGCCCCATCCCCGGACGTGTTCAAAGCCAGGCTGGATGGGACTGTGGACAATCGGGGGGGAGAAGAGATGATCTTTAAGGTCCTTTTCAACGCAAACTATTCGGTGCTGCCGCTAGGGAGCACTGCCGGCCTCGCCGGGACGGACGGAGCGGGGCGCACGGCAGGAAAAGCGGATCGGCCGGTTCGGGTCCCTGCGGGCGGAGGCTCGTCCTGTGCAGAGCGTGGTGCCGAGCTCCAAAGGCGCGCACGAGAATTGCGTCTCCAGCCCGCCGTCCGAGTTTGGGCCAACATGCAGCCGTGCCCAGGTGAAACAGAGATTTTTAGAGTTAGGTTAACAAAATGAATTAAGCATTTATAATTTAGCTTGTAGAGTTATGTGTTGAATTTTAACCTTTTACTTAAGAAACCTCTGCCTGGTACAAAGGGCATAGGAAAATGCAAATTTCTAGAGCTTCTTGCATAAAGAACAATACCAGAAGAGGCAAAGAACCCAGATAAAGAAGCTCCTCTGTCTCCAAGCCTATCAAGACTGACAGACCTACTCAGATAAGCACTAAAGGACCAAAAGCGCACGCGCAGAGAGGAAAAGTTCAAAAGTTCAATCATGAGGAAGACCACAATCTTCAGCCTCAGGACCACCGAGAGACCCCCGTGCGACCACCACAGCAAACCACGGGTGCCCAGAAGGGCGTGGACTTATTTAGCATGAGAGGCGAGGACAGGCGGGGCCAGGGGTTGAATATGCATGAAAGAGTTGTGCAATGTATTGCATATGGAATATCTTTGAGAATAAAGGTGTGGGTCAGACTGAAGCTCGGGGCACAAGTTTTGGAGAGCTATCTCACTTGTGCCGGGCGCTGACATACATACCCACTTCATAACTACCCCAGGTTGTGGAGTCTATTTATTTATTCCGCGTATCGCTTCACAGGGGCATGTGATTAATACTGCACCCAAGCTCCGCTTTAGTGCTTTCATGATTTTCCAGAGAGATGGGTCGGTAGAGGAGAGTTGATAAAAGTGTCATTATAAAGCCTGCAAAGCACAGATCACACTGTTTACCACACAAGCTATATCCTGGTTTCTTCATTTTTTCTGTGTCCTGTCAGTGAAAACCTCAGGTTGTCTGAGGAAGACACAGGCACAGCTCATGCTCAGCACCCCAAGTCCATCTTGATGAACTGAATTTCAGGCAGTGGGCTTAGACAAGTGGCCATTCCCCCTGCCTTATGTGAGCACACAGCTGGAATACTGGATTCAGTTAGGGGAACCCAGTGCCAGAAAGTCATTCTTATATTGGAGCTCAGCTGAGGCCATCAAGGCAGGGAGCTGGTGTGTAGACAGACTGAAGGTATCAGGGTTGTTCTCATGGAGAGCAGGTGAGCCTGGAATCTAACTTGCAGTCTGAAAGAGGGTTACAGAGTAGATGGAGCTGGAGTCCAGCTGACACTAAGATGGAGGAAGAGGGCACTAAGATAGAGAAAGGGCAAGGAGCTAAAGCTGTGCTGAGGGAAAGCCTGGTGGGACATAAAGGAAAAACATTCTTTTCTTGAAAGTGGGGCAGCCTTGGGTTGAGGACAAGAGGGGGATGATCTCATGTCTTGGAGAAGGTCAGCACTTGACTGGAGAAAGCCCAAAGCAGGCTGGTCAGATTTAGCCATGCTCTGAGTAGGGGTTGGACCAAGATCTCCAGAAGTCTCTCCTCACTTAACTTTTCCTAAAGTTAAATGATTTCCTGGTGGAACAGGAGAGTCAGGTCAGGTGGTGGAGCACTGATGAGCCTAGCTTGGCACACATCTCCGGTCTGTGGCAGCCCTGGCAGCATTATAAAAGTATTTATTTAAATAATGAACACAGGATGGGAAGGAGCAGAGCTAACAAGTTCTGAGCAGGAAGTGGTGGCCAAAAAGGGAGGGGTATTTGCTGTCTCCAGGATTTACTGCTTAAAGTCAATATTTGTAAATTGATTAACAAATGCTTCTTATCATGCAAGACTAGGCACTTATGGGGTGGAATGGCTTTCATTGACCTGTGGTGGCTTCTGGTTGTAAGTCGCTTGCCAACTTCTTTCTGCTGAGGCTTAGATACAACTTCACTTCTGCCAAGGACAGGAAGATCCTTCTGGTTCAAAACATCGCCCATGAGCAACAGCCTGCCACAGATCACCCCTGACTTTCAGCAAATGTGGGGGAGCCCATATATTAATAGTTAATTTGAGAAGTGGGAAGCCAGGGTGCACAAACAAAACAACTTCCCTTGTCCCATAGAGCTGGAAGCATATTTCCTGAAAGGATACTGAAAGGTAATCAGCATGACAGAGGACAATCTGGTTCTCCAGGATATGATGTTAGGTTTCCTCTTCTTAGTGCTCGTGTTATGGCTGTCAGCACTCAGGATGGCTTCCTGTGCTCTGCAGGAGGAGGGGTCAGCACCTGAAGCCTTGAGAAAAGCTCACAGGAGCATGTTTAGTCCAGGCCGGTTGACATTAACTAATATCCTGCTGAATCTCACTAGTGAGGAGACAACTACAGTGCTCGTGTCCACCGTGTACCACAACATGCCTTCATCTCTGTGCCTCAAGGAGCAGGTCAGAGCATCCTGGAGGAGCCTCAGGCAGCCCTGCCAGTTTACAGCACACCAAGGATCACTGTGTCAGGCACTTACCTGGCTCCCTGTGCTGGCCCCATAGCTCCCTGAACCCATATCTTTCTCTTTGCCAGTAAGGAGGCTGCAGTCAGTTAAAGATCTCTGGCCTTCCCCAGACTTCCCCTGAATGTCAGAACCAGACCATAGTGTCATCCAGTTTTCACCCAGAGGGTGAAAATTTACTTTATTGGACTCTTTGTCAATGGCCCTGGGTAAAGACATCTGTCTTGGATTCAGGAAGGAGGGAAGAAAGGGAGAAGGTGACTTGTTGCACTTGCAAAAAGCAGCCTCCCTGTCGATTTCTCTGGGTTCTGAAGGTCAGGGTGACCCCGAGATTGTAAAGAGTCTTTGCTTCCCTAGCCTGAAGCAGCCAAAGAAGGAGCCTGGAATGCATCCAATTGAGTTTTCAAGGTTGTTTATTTCTTATCTAAACATTCTCTGACCTGCCGAGCTTTGCCTAGCAAGGAGGCCATAGCATTCTGCCCCGAGCCTCGGGCGGCTCCCACCTTATATACTCACAACTGCATGTCTATGTTTACAATTTATTACCAATTCCCATCATCTATGTTAGACAGTGAATCTCTACCTTGAACCAATAGAAAAGTGTCACCATCACACCAAGACATGGAGGACAAGAAGAAGGAAAAGAAGGCTAGGACATGACCAAATTCCTTCATCTTGTACCCCCTTGAACCCCATTCTAAAAATCCCAAAATTCTACTTTTCTGCCCTGTGTTTGTTCAAATATCACACTACTAAAACCCTTGTGGCTTGTAATTCCTCATACAAAACTGACAGCCTTTTCCACAGGCTAAAATCGAAGCCACAGATGTTTTTGACTTCATGTCAGGGTCTCTGAGACCCCTGCCAGGGTCTTGAGACAGCCAGGGCAGCCAGAGGGATGTCCTGGACTCCGACATCTCCCTATCCTAGATACAGCTGTCCTTGCCAGCCTCCCCAGCTCCATTCAGGCAGCAGAACCTACCTCAGGGGTACACAGGGACCACCATGAGTCCAGCCTCACACCTGAACTCCATCTGTATAAGCAAGAGCTCTGTTATCTGTCCTCTCAACAGCGGAAGAACCAGTGCATGGCAAGTGAAAGCGTTGATTAGGAGGACTTCCTTTTGTTCAGTTTGTGATAAGATTTGTTTTTTGCACAGGCATACCTTTCTTACTGTCTGCCAAAGAAGACAAAGTAAGAGCAGCTCTAAGAGAGAGTGTGCACTACCTGGGATGACTCCAGGACTTCCTAGCCACCAAAGGCATCTCCACAGAGATGGAGAGAGGTGCTTGCTCTGGTTCCTGCACATCTCTGCCCTCAGGGAGCTCTCCCAGCCCTTCCAGTGCAAGGATTAGCACTGCTGCCCATGTGTGCATCAAGAGTGAGTGTTGCCCCATATTCATGGACACCTCACTCTGCCAGGCCTTCATCACCTCCTACAGCTCCACTTCACAAAGGAGAAGGTGGAATACAGTTGTTCTGTGCCCTCCTTGATTGATGTGAGCTGTAAGATGAATCTAAACCCCCCCAGAAGTTTCTTCTCAAAAAAATCTAAAGGGCTCTGGAAGTCAGGAGAGTCTAAATGTCTGCAGATGTGGGCAGTATGGCTAATTCCCCATCCCTGTCAGCACTACAGAGGATCAGAGAACAGGGAAGGGCCACTGGCTCTTGCTGGTCTCTGCCATGGCACATGTGGGGCTCCACCAGGTGGAAGGGTCTCCTGGCCTGCCTGGCAGCAGCCACAGCCCAGCCTTTCTGCAGCACGGTGTGGGCACCACACTTGCAGGAGGACCCCAGCACAACTGTTGTGCTCTTGCTCATCCATAACATGACCTCCAGCCTCTGGCTCTACTTCAGGCCAATGCAGCCTCAGCTGCCTTCCCCCAGTGCCTTGGTGTAAGAGCAAACCTCACAGATAGAAGTTCCTTCCATGCTGCAGGGCTTCCACAAGGCCCTCTTATACCTTAGATATTTGGGGTTGTGGGTAAGGTTTGAGTGGTTCATGGTAGAAGCTGAGAGATCTTGTTCAGCTGCCACCAGTATCAGTGGCTCAAGCTCAATACTGTGGCACAGAGCCTCGAGGGCTCTGGGACAGCAGCAGCAACATATTCAGAGACATAAGAAAATCCCCGAAATCAGGGGTGCCCCTGCAGGATCCAGCCAGCCTTGTGCTCTGGGAGACAGGCCCTTGGGAAGTCAGACAATGGCAATATGACCTCCACTCCTCCTCAAGAGGAGAAGGATCCTCTGTGTCAGGATACTACAGGAATATAAGAGAGCCTCTTCCCTCTTCCCTCTCTTACATCAAGAGAGACTCTTCCCTTCCAAGAGCAAGAACCACAAGACCTAAAATATGGGGAGAGACACAGGGTGCCCCATTACCTCCCGGCTTCAGGAGAAATCCTGTGTGAAGACTGGGGAGACAGGAAGACAATGATTGTGCAGAGTGTCGCTTGTCTTTGCTCCAAATGGCATTTTCCTGACAAAAGTGTATAATTCAGCCAAGTTTCAGCCCAATGCACTCAGCTTTTAAACCATCTTTTGTTTGTCTTACAAGGTGAGAGTGAAGCTGCCCAGAAATTAAAACAAAAAAATATTTCCAGCTTTAGGAAAGCAAGATGTTTATTGCAGATGAAAACAGGCAATCAGAAAAACTTTCAGACTAAAGATAATAGCGCAAAGGGTGGTGGGATTTGTAGGGTGCAGTAAAAAGCCCAAGCTGGGCTTCTCCAGCCAGCTAAAAATCATGGTGAGTGTTAGCTTTGCAATGCCACTTAAGAAATAAGAAATTACTTTCAGAAACACAGGTGGATGCTGGACTGTACAACTGAACTGTAGTGTGGCAGAGCACTGTGAAGCCTTCCATGGGCCCAAGCAAAACAGCCTGTTTGCAGAGGGAGCAGGAGGCTCATAAGCCACAAGCAGCTCCCTATGGACTGCCTCTCTAGCCTGGAAGGAGCGTAGAAAGCAGAGTGACAAGGAGAGTATGGGCTTTATGGCTCCCAAGAAAGCAGCTGCTCAAAATCACTGTGCTGTACTTATCAAGTTTGTGAGTTGAGAGTAAAAATAAAAAATATCCCCAAAAAATCAGAAAGTTAATACAGAATAGGCGGGATGAATTCGTTATCCTGGTGGTCATTTTCCAGAGGAGTATTCAACTCTTCTAGTATATCTGCTTCTGCTGGTTTCAGCACATCCTTTTCACCTATAAGGCATGTAAGAAACAGATAAATTTGTACTGGGGGGCTCTCATGTGTTACCCCTCTGTCCCATGTTAAAGCTCCCCTGGCCAGTCTCTTGCAATTGCCTGGAGAAGGTATTATGTAGCTCAGGGTGGATTGCCTGCTTTTCAAGGGCAGTCCCAGTTGTGGAGGGGAGTTGGAGAAAGTAAAGAAAGCACTGGCAGTTTTAAAGCCAGAGGCAGTAACCTGATGGTTGCCCATTTCAAGACCTCAGGGCTGGAGGCTGGACACCACCCCAGATCCCAGGACACAGAATAGCTGTTTTCCATGGCACGTCAGCATCACATGCCTTGCATCAACAGGCCTTTTATTCCCCCCTGCACAGACATTGCTGGAAATGCAGTAGATGATGGTCAAAGGATTGTTACTTCCTCTGAAGCAGATCCTTAGTTTTCCTGTTTTGAGGCAACCTGCATGCTTGACCCACTGACTGCTAAAGTGAATGTACTCTACTCTTCCCACTCCAGATCTGGGAGCAACTCCTGATGCAGTGTCTGTAAATGGATTTTTTGAGCCCAGACACCAGCCTGCCATTCAGACCAGCTTAGTTCCCTCCATGCCTCAGTCCTGGCAGGTTTCAAAGGTGTAGTTGCCTGCAGACACCCACCTCTTTTCCCAGTTCCCACTTTGCTCTCCCACCATCCCAGTGTCAGTCCTGAAACTGGATGCACTGTGGACAAAGCATGTCTTGACTTTGGCTCCCCCATCCAGCTGTGACCACAAAAAAACCCTCATATTCTCTCCACAGAGAAGAGATCTTCACAGAGATATATCACCCTGTACTAATATGGCTCTTAGCAGAGCCACAGAAGTGTTCTTAGGACAAGGAGTTATAAAGGACCAGGTCCACAACCCCATCCCAATGACTGACAATAATCGACTTGTTATCACTCCCCTGGACTCAGAAAGAGCTGTCTGTCTGCACAGTCCCACCATCCCATCCCCCCACCCTTTCTCAGCTACCCAAGTTTTGCAGGTTAGGGACCTAAACCCTGTAGATGCTGTGGGGTTGTTGTTGATAAAGTGAGCACCCTTGGCTGACAATCCTCAGGAGGCAGCACTGCACTGCCCTCCAAGCCACCATGGGGCCAGCAGCTCTGCAGCAACTCACCAGCAGGGTCCAAGCTCCTGTCTGCCAGCTCCCCTTCCATTGCCACTGCTTGCATCCCACCGACCATGTTCTGGATGGCCAGCACAGGTGGCTGCTGTTGAAAGCCTGGTTCAGGCAGTGCTGGCTCAGAGGGTACTGGTTCAGCCTTCTCCTGTGGGTCAGGCTGGGGGTCCACTGCTGGCTGTGACTCCAGGACAGCCTTGACCACCATCTGACGGCCCCGTCCTCTTTTGGCTCTTCTGCCTCTCCTTTGCTGTTCGTTCTTATAGTCTCTGCCAGGGGATTTCACAGGGGTGATGACTTGGGAATAGGACAAAGGACTTTCTGCCCTAAGGCAGCTTTGCTGGGTCCCCCTGTTGTGATTGCAACCCAGTTCATCCCGGCAGAAGCTGCAATTCTTCAGCCCCCCTTCATGAGCCCTGCACAACAACCTTCTGCAGCTGCACCGGTGGGCAGGAGCTTGGGTAACAAATTTTTCCTCAGCCCCACATTATGATTGAGGTTTGCTTGCTACCCATCCACCTCTACCCTCAGTGCCTTTGTAGACCTTGAGCAACTACTAGCTGCAGGTCACCTTTCCCCACTGAAGACTGATGGCTCTGTCCTTGGGTGAAGATGGAGGGGATGGGCCATGTCTGGGCTCAGGTTAAGTGCACCACAAAAGCAATATGACAGAAAAAGCAAGATTTACCTCATAACCCACTGAGCTGAATCTTTCTCCATGGCTTCTGCTTTTCTTTTCCTGAGCAACTCCCGGTCTCTCAAGCGACGGGTTATGATGACATCTACAAGGATAAACTGAGTGCTAACATAACATTCTGATCCTTCCCTGCCTGGTCCTAGAGCATTGATGGATGAGGCCATGATTTTTTTTTTGTTCCAAAGGGGTCTTAATATGAAACTCCTTGAGCACTGTACTTCCAGCACAGCCTCAGTGGGTAGGATCTGATGACACAGCACCCAAAACTCCCAGGCTCCTAGCCTGACAATTACTCTAGATTTCCAGTTACAATTCCTTGGGGTGACCCATGTCCAACCTACTCCCCACTGTAGGGACTTGGGGCATGGTGCCTTTGATCAGGCATCAGTATAGACTGCAAGATAATTCTTCATGTTTGCTCCATTGTTACCCTTTTTCCCAGAGAGCTGGAACTGGCCACCACTGAAATCAAGATGTTTATCTAACAACAAAGAGAAAGTCTTGACCCACAGAACAGACAGACCTTCAAAAAAGGAACAGCTCTGTGGGGGCAAGGATGAGCCAGAGGGCACAGCCTTACCCACACAGATGCTTACGTGCATTGGGCTGAGACCTCGTGGGGAGATGGTGATCCAACCAGAGACCAAGACAGGACTAGTACACACTGCTGGGGTTGAGAAAATTGGTCCCAAACACCACACAAACAGCCCCAAGATGGTCTGCAGCTGTGAGGAAGACCATGGCAGGGCCTAAGAAACACTAACTGATGTGAGAAAGCTCCAACAATGGAGCTTTATTATTTGGGCAGGATGCGCAGGTTGCATACAGCCAGCAGCAGAGGACTCCCCAGATCCCAGTCACCATGCCTTCCTTGGCTAAGGTCAGCAGTGTCCATTTCACTGGTTGCAAAGGCCTCCAAATGGCTTCCCAAGACAAAGACCAGCCTAAAAAATGGTCTGAACTTCATTTCTCCATGTCTTTGTCCTAAAAGACAGCAATCCCTGATGATTCCTAGTGTAGACTCTAAGCTGTGATAATAAAAACTTGTCTCAAATCAAGCAGTATGAGACCCAATCCCAGGAGACACAGGGACCAACACTACTGCCCTGAGGCCTTGAGGGAGAGAGAATTCTTCCGAAATGTATACTGAAGAGATCACAAAAGAACTGATTTGCATAGTTTCAATAAAACCCACACAAGTGGAAAAGCAAAATTATGACCTGCTCCTTCCAGATGCAGTCAGATCCAGCTCCTTTCACAAAAAGCCTCGGCTCACATTAAAGTAGTGAAATCAGTAAATAATTGTAATTTTGTCATTCCCTTGATCAGATGGTAGAAGTGTCAAGACTTCTGAGGCTGAGCTGGGATTACAACTCTTTTATCCCAGGTATTTATTAAATGCAAGAGAAAATGTAGTCCAGGACAGGACAATGCAAAACTGACAGCAGGAGCCAGTCTCTGCCCAAAGTAGACTTTTACACAAGACACTTCTGATAATTAATAATAATCTTAGAGAAATTTAGCTTGGAGAGTATTTATGTTGGTCTATGCTTCAGTGCCCTCATCAAAGCATAGATAACTTTAAAATTACATCTGAGTGCCCAGGACACTCTCCAGGGAAGTTGAGAATAACTCCAAGACAAGTGGAAGGTTGTTCCCTGACATGAGGCAATAACAGAGACAGTAGGGCTCAGCCAGCAGGAGATGACTCTGCCATCCACAAAGGAAAAGGCAATAAACTCCCTGGGAAGATGAGGTTACAAGTTGCAGTAGCAGGATCTGCACAGGGCCTCAGTTCAGCTACTAAAGTATATAATCCCTTGCACATCCCATTTGCAGCCAAGGTTATTTTCTTTTCCTTTCAAAATGTCTTGTCAGCTGTAGAAGCAGTTTTAGCTGCTTGCAATCAGTCTCTTTTCAAGTCCATTCTAAGAAAACACCCCTAATTCATTTCTAATTGGACCAAAAAAGTATTCCCACAACAGCTCCAAAGCTGTCACCTGCCAGCACTAAGCAGGAAAGATCACAGTAAAGCATATGCATCCCAATGAAAAAATATTTACTAGAGGGCACAAAGAAGCAGAAATTAAATTAAAAGAGAAAATAAAATCTATAAAAACAATGAGGCAGTACTGCCAGTCTGCAAACAATCTACTGATGCTCTCTGAAGGACTTTAGTTGAAAAGCCTTTATATGTGCTTCTGCCTTTGGGATCTGGAACATAGCATTTGCAGTTAAATGAGCATCCTCTACCTCCAAGCACAGACTAATAATTATTAGTTCCTTTCTGAGAAACACTTGGTAACAAAAATCATGCTCTCCTCTCTCCAAAAACTCAAGTTAAGAATGTTCTCATCATTACCTGGCACAGCATACTCCTCACAGTCTGCAGAGGGTGGCAGGGAAGAGTCCCAAGAAGCATGGTCTTTGCCTAAGCTCTCCATTGCTCTTTGCAGTTTTAATTAGAAAGCAGCTTAGCTCCCTGGAAACAGCATCTGGAGATACTGGTGCAGCATAATGAGAGCTTGAAAAACTGCAGACTGCCCGCCCCAAACCTCTTATCTGGCCAGGCCACTAGGAGGGTATTAATATTCTCCTTATCGGAGTGCAAAGGTGTGTGAGTCCAGGATCTACTGTGTGGATTGCAAAATATGTTAGTGCTTTTATTCTTCAATAATTCTACTTCAGATAGGAAATTTACACTCACTGCTGCTAAACTGTGACTCAAAAGCTCTCCTTTGTACTGGACATGGCAGGGCAGGATGTGGCACTGCCTCACTGCTGCTTTCTAGAGTGAGATGCAGGGACGTGTTGTTAGTCCTTAAGAACTCCTTGAGAGGTCTTAATTGGGACATATGCTGTCTGAAGGTGTTTGCATAGGATCCTAGCAGTGCTGGTAAGAAGAGACATCCTCTAGCTCCCCTCACAGCAGGACTGTCTGCTTCACAAGGTCAGGATGGCTTTGTCATATTCTTTGGAAACCCTGAAGGATGGAGACTGTCACAGTCATGGTACCTGTCCAAGAGCTGCACCAGCTTCCTGGGATCCAGACAGAATAATAAATCCATGCCAGCCTGGCTGTGCATTTTGAGAACTTCCTAATGATTCTTTGTTCCAGTCCCTAGTGGATCAGGACTATGGACAAAGCACTTCACTGATGAAGTAGGATGGTAATGGGCAGTCCCAGAAAAAACAGTGGGAAAACCCAGCCATTCCCTTGCCCCTCATAGGATGATTTGCTTAAGTGGCTCTTCCTAGCAGCTGGTAGCCCCTTGCAGCCCCAGCCCTGCCTGGCCTGCAGGTTGGTGCAGGGACATCTGCAGGGCCAGAATCGCTGCAAAGGGGAAGCTGCTGCCTGGTACAATTCAATGCTGAGAGCCTGTTCCTTGCTCTGTGGGAATGGCCAGGCCCTTAGATCAGCGTATGGGAAATGAGGAGATAATCTTGGTCTCTCCTGAAAACTGCCTTCATAGTTTCTTATGCCAGGATAGCACAGAAAAGCTCAAGAGTATATTGTGTGTAACAATTCCAATGGACCAGAGATAGCTCTTTACCCAGTTTCTCATGCACTCAGCTGCTGTCAGCACTTTTCTCCATGAGATACTCAACTACTTACACACTGGTTAGGTGCTAGTGCCGCTAATCCCTTCCCTCCCTGCTTGCCATGAGTTCAAAAGTGGTTCAAAGTTTAGTAGAACGACTTGATAATGTATTTACCCCTAGGTCCTTTGGGACCTGACTGCCTTTCATGGCAGGGATGATCCCACCTCCTCCAGCAGTCTGAGGACTTGCCCTGAGGAAAGCGGCTTCTCAGAGATGAACAGATCTGGCTGCCTCCAATGTTTGCCAGTCTTTTTCATTTTTAGTGTACATCTTATACTCTAAGCAGAATCTCTCTCTAGATCCTTGGAAGCTCCAGAGCTTGAAATTTCATGCATGTAGACTTCATAAGGTGCAACCTTGGAGGTCCATGGTCATATGTGCTGCCATTCTTCTTATCCCCTGAGCTACCACTTTACTCTAGGGCTCCTGCCCTGTGTCTACTGTAGATTACATGGTACCTCCAGAGAGGTGGGGTAGGTCTAACAGCCCAAAAGAAGCAACAGGGTGGTGGCAGCAGAGCAGATATGGGAAGGCTCTGATACGGGAGGGTGGGCCAGGAGCATGGATGTCATAAAGAGATGTGGGGCTACCAAGTCATTCACAGAATAGTTTCTTGTTGCTCAGTCACAAATGAAGACAAGGTGTGCCAAGCTGGTGAGGGTGTCCGTGTTCCAGCACTGTGTGATGATGCAAAGCACTAGAGGCACCCTGGTCATGCAGACATCTGGAAACTGTATGCTGACAGGATACTTCACTGTGCAACGGCATTGCTTTTGGAGGGGCAAACATATCAGACCTTGAACATTGTTTCTGTTTTTGTGTTCCTCATTACAAAAAACACAATATCACAGAACCACATAATATGCTAAGCTGGAAAGGACGCAGCAGGATCACTGAGTACAATTCTTGTTCCTGCACAGAACACCACAAAATCACACCATGTGCCTGAGAGTATTGTCCAAATGCTTCTTGAACTCTGACATACTTGGTGCTGTGACCACTTCCTTGGGGAGCCTGTTTCAGTGCCCAAACACCCTCAGGGTGAAGAAACTTTTCCTGATATCCAGCCTAAACCTTCCCTAAATCAGTTTCAAGCCTTTTCTTCAAGTTCTGTCACTGGCCACAAGAGTGAAGAGATCAGTGTCTGCCACTTCTCTTCCCCTCACAAAGACGTTGTAACTGTAGTGAGGTCTCCCCTCAGTCTTCTCCAGGCTGAAGAGACCAAGTGACTTCAGCTGCTCCTCATATGGCTTCCCTTCAAGGCCCTTCACCATCTTTGTTGCCTCTCTTTGAAACTTTCTAAGAGCTCAATGTCTTTCTTATACCCAAAACTGCACCCAGAACTGCCCCCAGCACTTGAGGTGAGGCCACCCCAGTGCAGAGCAGAGCAGGACAATCCCCTCCCTTGCCTGGCTGTGATGCTGTGCCTGATGCCCCTCCAGGACACAGGTGGCCCTTCTGGTTGCCAGGGCACTGCTGACTGATGTTCAACTTGCCACTGACCAGGTCCTTTTCTGTGGAGCTGCTCTCTAGCCTCTCATTCCCCAGTCTGTACACACATCCAGGGTTGTCCAGTCCCAGGTGGAGAAACTGAAGTGCTTGGATCATGTTCAAAGAAGAGCAAAGAAGCTGGCAAAGAGTCTAGAAAACAAGTCCTCTGAGGAGTGACTGAGGGAGCTGAGGGTGTTGAGCTTGAAGAAAAGGAACCTGAGGGGACGACTTATTGCTCTGTACAGCTTCCTGATAGTAGATTGTAGACTGGTAGAGGTCCACCTCTTCTCCCAGGTAACAAGCAAGAGGACAAGAGGAAATGACCTCAAATTGCTCTGGGGTAGGTTTAGGTTGGATGTCAGGCTGTCCAGGACAGTGGTGGAGTCACTGTTCTTGGAGGTATTTAAAAGACGTCTAGACATGGTGCTTAGGGACATGGTTTCCTGCAGGACATGGCAGTTAGTGGTTGAATTCCATGGTCTTAAGGGTCTTTTTCAACCGAAATGATTCTACATTCTGGGCTGATTGCAGGTGGTATGAAGCATGGAGGGAAGGGCAGAAATCCCTGTGTGTTTCAGTACTCCACAGGAACTGGGCGCATGCTCAGGCTGTGGCTAACTCAGCTTCTCACACCAGCCATCTACATAGTCACCCCAAAGCCTGGTGAGGGCTGATAAGTGACTCTTGACTCAGCAAAACTTTGCCATAAGACACTGCAGAGCTGGTACTGGGAACGTTTCTCCATTTTGTCTGTCTTCGACCTTGAATGGAGCATTTGTGAAAGAGGGTCACTGTGCCCCCAGGTTATTCAGTAGTGTTTAATGGAATAGATGGACTTCAGAATCTTACAGAGCTTGCACTTGCATCTCTCAGGAAGGAAATCTCTGGAAGACCCTTGTCCCCTGAGTGTAAATTGCTTTAAATGCCAAGGAAGCAATTTCCGTATCCCACAGAAAACTTCTGTAATGGTTAGCAATGTGGAAATTACAGGCCACACTACCTACTTTCAAGTCGTCTATGCTCTGAAGTAGATGGACTGAGATGTGACCACAGCTGCACCCCCTTTGCTGCAGAGAAATTTGTGCAAGTGGGTTAAATTTTATGGCCAGTCTTGGCTACATGAACTGCTGTAGCCGGACACTTTACAGTGTGCCAAGTGCTGCTTCCCTCCCCTTTCTTTCCACATTTCAGTTCAGCTAGCCCTGGGCCATTTTCACTAATGTGTCCAGTTTCCTTGGTTCCTGTGGCCCTGGAAGATGTCAACTGAGAGTTCAGCAACATGAGCATCTCCAGTGTCACAGACTCCTCAAATGTCATTGGAGCTGCTCAGTAGGGGAACATCACCAACCTTGGGTACATCTCACCATCCCCCCACACAGCTTTCAACACACAAATATCCTAGGAAAGTTTTGTCCAAGGAACAAACACTCCTAGGGCTGGATCCTGCCATTGGCTGGACTGCTTTCACTGCAGACACAACACCAGGCTTCGGATCTATGTGTAAGTCAAAGGTCTTTGTGAGACTCAAGGGTATCTGTTCCCCCTGTCTGGAAGGCTACTGCAAAGCACAATCCAGAGACCTACATATCCCCCCCTGCAGTCAGGGGCAGCTCTGGTCAACATGGGCATCTGGGGGAGATATGCTGCTGCCACTCTTACAGGGTGTCAGGCACTTCTTCCAGTTTTGTCTCACAGGACAATGACAGAGAAGCAACTTGCAGGCTTGTCCTTCACTCTCTGACTTGAGGAAACTTGTCTGGTTGCAACACACTGCTCTGGGAGCAGGACTACTCATTGCTCTGTGTGACAAACTATAGTGCCAGTAAAAGCAGATAATCCCTTTCTTTCCCTGCCTTGACTGAAGCATGAAAATATGAGAAACAGACAGATAATTCGAATAGGAAAAGAGTATGCAAAAGTGCAAATTCATATGTATACTCTCTGGCACAGGTCAGGGCATTGCAGGCATCTTGTTGTCCACCAGCTGCTTTCTGAGTCTCACCTGACCTTGGCAGACACAGCTCTGTTGGGCTTCAGGGTCAGGCTCTCTGCAGCAGGCTGGTCTTGCACAGGCCCTGTCACTGCCTTCATCCTTCCCTTGGTTTGCCACTTGCTTTTGAGCCATGTGAAATAAACAGCCAAATCCACAAGTCCCTGGGGAGGATGAGTATCTCTGAATTTGCTGTGTGGAAGTCAACACTGACCCTGTCCTGTGGCTGCCCAAGCTCTGACCTTGCAGGTCTGGCCTATTAGTCTGTGCTTTAGCTCTGAAGTTTCTGAATAAATACTCCACTTTGTGCTGGAGGCGTGTGGTTTCCCTCTTCAGAAGAGCTTCTGGATGGTCTGTGTTATTTTTTCCTAGCCTCTGCACATAAATAGTCATGGCCTTCAGGGCATACACAGCACACACACTCTCTTGGGCTGCAGCCACTCTGCCGGTGCAGCTCAAGCCATGGCGTGGGGCTGAGATCCTGGTGACATTTGCCCACCCCAGGGGAGAATCCCAGTTATGCTAAGCTGGGCATAACCTTCCCCTCAGCCCTGGCAGAAAACTGGGATAGAACTGCCCAAATAAATCCCGCCTGTGGCTGAGTTGGCAACAGCAGGAGCAGAACCTCAGGACAGAACTGAGCAATACATTTGTGTTGCTCACCGTGGATGTGTTTTGGCCCTACCAAAGTCTTTCCCTATGGCACAGGAGAGACAAAAAGTCCTGCAGATAAGAGCTATCAACACAGAGAGTAGCACACAGCCAGACCACCTCTTCCATGCTATTTGGGGACTGGAAGGGGATGAACAGCCTTGCAAAGCCTTGGGACAAATGAACAGGTAATAGCAGCAGCCATGGACAGGTGTCACCTTCTCTGCAGAAGTAGAAAGGGTCCAGGAAAGGAAAACAGGGAAAGTCAGAGCTCTGGACAACCCTGAGCAATTAGTCAGGCTAGGACTTCTCAGCCTGGGAGAGAACTTTCTAAGGAGAATAAAGTTTTTGATGACAGCAAATGCCTCTGGGACAGAAAATAGTGGATACAATCCATCTGACAGAGCACAGCTGTTTTATACTCCTCAATACTATTTCCAGTTGCAGCATTCAATCTGTCAGCAATGGCTTTGTTGTGCACTGTGATGCTATGCGTGTCCTATCTGGTGGCTCCAGCAAGGTGCAGAACTGGGTGAGAGGGTGAATTCCAGCTGACCAAGCACAATAGTCATAGCAGACACTGGCACATCTCCCAGACTCTGAGGATGGTCACTGACTTTGGGGAGCTCACTTGACCACATATTAGACCCCAGACTCCTATCAGATGCCTGCAAATGAGAGCTGTGTGGGATACTATACTATACTAGTATAGCAGCAAGTCAGAGCAACATTTTCTCCTGTGGGTGAGCACAGACCTGTCCTTGGAAGGTTTCAACTCAGCCTGAAGCACTCTTCAAAGCTGATCAGAAAACTCAGCTGGTAATTCTGTACAAATACAACATCTGGTATGGGACTGAAATGACCTAAGGAGGCAAGCCCCGCATCAGCACTCTGATCTCTGCCACTGTGTGCAAAGGGGGCCCTTGCCTGCCCAAGTTGTATTGCCTTGTTGCAGGTGTTTTGTGTGTCCATGTGCTAGAAGTGGGAGATAGAACAGAGGAATTCCCAAGGCCTGCTGATGCACACTGCCACTATTACCTTGGCAGGACTGAACCCTGCCACAATCTCAAAGATGGTTCTGACACCAGGAGCAACCTACACCTGAAAATTCTTCACTTTGGGGTTTTTCTCAAGTGCTGGAGCATACATCTGGGATCCCTAGTGTCCTAGGGTGGCTGTATGATGCCTTTATCCCCAATCGTCTGCCCTGTTTACGTTGAATAATAAGTTCTACACCTTTAAGTCTTGTTCCAAGAGTGAAAGGAGGAGGGAAGAAGCTCAGGGTTTGTTTTCAAAAAACTCACTCCCTCCTCCACATTCCTGCTCCGGGACGGTGTTGTCTGCGAACGGACGGACAGCAAGACAGAGCTCTCCTTTGCTTTTTTCTAGTTAGTTTTAGCTAGTTGAGGCAGAGAAGTTCCCTGGACTGTGGTTTTTTTTCCTTTCTCTGGACCTGCTCTGGACTGAACACCAGAAGAGCATCAGCAGCTCACACCTGTGGCCCAGCGGGCCGGGCCTGGGCCGCGGCATTGCCAGCGCCGGAAGGACTGGTCAGAGACTGAGTGAGCTGAGCTGCAGCCCGGGGGGATTTGCTCTGAATTTGTCTCTCTTGGAGTGGCAAGAAGTCTTATTGTTTAATATTGTCTAAGTTCTCTTGTATAATAAACAGGTTTTTTCCACTTTTTTCCTCCAGAGGTATTTCTTCCCGAACCGGCTGGGGGGAGGGGCCAATTGAATCTGCTTTCCTAAAGGAACCCTTTTGTGGGGGGGAGGGGAATTCTTTCCCCAGACTTGCCCTGAACCAGGACACCTAGTGTTCACCATCTTCGCTCAGGCTCTTTCCATGCTCCCATGTGTTATCTGAGCTGATTGTTCTATGAAAGAGCCTTACATAAAAAGCCGAATAACATCTAATATTAGAAGTGCAGATGGTACTATTTTCAATTTACATCAGCTCTGGAACCAGTGAAGCAGTTTACTATAGAGCCATGGAGTCATCTTCTTCCATGCCAGAGAAACTTTATTTTCCCTTCACTAAATTGCCTCCTACAGAGAAAAAATTGTGCTTGTTCAGCATCTTCTTCATCAGGACAGGTGCATTTCTTGCTACTCTCCCATGGCCTTTCTTGCAGGAGTGTGGGTGAGATAATACTCTATGCAAAGCACCCCGGTTCGTTATGTGGATTTGAAATTATTATTTTGACAGTGCACTTTTAGTAGCACTTGGTGGGAACTGGCTAATGCTGTTTTCTTCCAGCCATGCATAAAAAAAAAAAGTGCTGTTGAAATAAGATTGTGCATGTCATTTTATTATTCACCACAGCTAGCTTAAGGGTGCAATCGGCACAGAGCACACAGGATCAATTAATCACCTGTTTTTAGGTTCAAGAAAGCCATCAGAAAGCTCAGGTATCTTGACACTCCCCATCTTTCAAAATAAGGATGTCGTGTCTGGTTTTCCTAGAGTAATATAGGAAGAAAGAGTAAGAGATAAAAAAAAAAAAACCCCGTTCCGTGAGTCATACTTTGGCTGCATTCCATCAAATGTAATGGAGCTATTATAAAATTGACCTGCTCATTTTCCTGTCTAACGAGCTGAGGTGACTGCAACATCCTGGCTCATGGATGTGCCCTCCCAGGGCCTGTGGTACTGGTGGCGTATCTGCAGCTCAACCTGCTCACAGCAGGGCTGTCCCTAACATGTGGCTATGGTGGCCATGGCTCTATCTGAGCCCCAACCACCATCCCCAAGAATGGAGACCCACCCCCCCTCACA
Organism: Vidua macroura; assembly: GCF_024509145.1. Lineage (NCBI taxonomy): Eukaryota > Metazoa > Chordata > Aves > Passeriformes > Viduidae > Vidua > Vidua macroura. Next base: position 47,801,995 of record NC_071611.1, read on the forward strand.
CCTCTGTGGTGCACCACCAATTGGTGCCTGTGTCAAATTTTCACCCTCTTGGGGCTGCTGTTTGTGGCTGTTGCCCCATGTTGTATTGCCTGTACCAAGACGACTGAGGCTCCATCCCATCTGCAACTGTAGATTGCTGCTGGATACCCCCAGGCATGCCCTTCCTCAGCCTGGCCGGGTACAGCTCCTCTGCACTTCCTTGCAGCTTTGCTTGACAAGCTGGCCATCCTTCCCCTCCTGCAGCCCAGTACACGGTTTGTGTTACTTGCCATGCAAGTGCAGCCTGCCATGGCTTTTCCCAGGCTCTAGGGAGCCTGAATGACTGTACTTCACAAGCACCCAGTTTCAGACAACCAAAATTAGATCCAGGAGGTCCCTGCCAAGGGCATGAGCTTACATTTTTTCCACACAGAGCTGGCATTCATTGGCATAGGTATTCCCATCGGTCCCACAGATGGGCAAGTACAGGAGGGGGCAGGCCTGCAGGTGAACCAGGTGTTCACACACTGGCTGGAAAGCAGAAACCACAGCACGCATTTCAGTGCCAGCAGCACCCATTTCTTCCCCCCAGAACACTCATGCAGAAGTAAGTGCCACTGGCAACCTGGTTCCCTCTGTCTTGGAGCAGTGTGTGCCCACAGAGGAGCAGGGGCCACTGAATCTCTCAGTGGGACTCGTGGCTTGGGCTTTGGAGTGGGTTTCATGCTGGAACACCAGTTGCCATGAGGCTGGGGATGATTTCTGGGAACAGTCTTTCTCCCAGGCACAGCAGCATGCCCATCTCCAGCCATGAACAAAGAAAACCAGAAGCCTCTTACCCTTCTCAGGCCACCCCGTTCATTCAGCTGTGACCCTGAAACAGAGCAGAGACCCATGAGCGTGGCACACCCGTGCCTGACGGCAGAAGCATGAGATATTGACAGAGGATCACATCCAAACCAAAGGGAAGGCAGTGTTGTGCAGAGCCCACTCAGCACTGAATCAGCTTTGTGGGTTTCATAAGGGGGGTTCAGTTTGCTGCCACATGCCACTCCCACCCCTCCCTGACAGCAGCACAGCACACAGCTTCCATCCACAGCTGAGCTGACTGGGACAAACCTGTGAATGGCTGTTCCCACTCCCTAAACCCTCTCCTAACAGCCCTCTCTCCAAGTTTCTGGGTCAGAAGCTCCACAGAGCATCCAACACATCTTAGGAAATGGGAAACCATACGATGCAGCGTATGGCATGGGGTGTCCTCGGAGGGATGAGGCTTGGTGATATTGCACAGCTGGACAACTGCCACATCTAGGGAGAGCAGCATCTGGTGGGTTCTTTTTTCTCAGGCAAGCAGAGCAGCAGCAACAGTTCACAGCTCACCTGTGCAGTGCACAGATGTCCTGGGAAGATGGAGGCTCACACACAGGCAGCTGCAGAACCACTACTACCTGCACATAGGTAGCAATGGCTTCCCAGTGCCTGTAAACAGGTGCTTCTCTCATAAACATGCTGAGCACATACTATTCTTGCAAAGACTTGCCAGTTTGCATGGAGGCAGGAACTGCAGCAGCTGTGGACTCTCCCCTCTCCCAGATCACTCCCAAGTGCAATACATTTGATGAACCAGCCTGTAACCCTTGCCACAAGACTGCTAATAAGAAAGGCATGGTGTGTTTGCTTCAATCCTTCTTCCTCACCATGCTGCCACTGTTTGTTTGCCCTAACCTCACTTCCTCTCCAAACCAGAATTTCTGGGTCTTTATACCCTATCATGCATTCCCCTCCATCCCATTATCCATCTGCCATTCCCAACCCACCGCTGATGAATCAGCCTCCAGCAGCAGAGCAGATTTACCTCCGGCAGCAACCAGAGTCACCATTGCCACCAGCAGCAGCAGCTCTCTCCCAGGCATGGTCAGTTCACGCAAACCTGCTCATGCACCTTGCTCTGCTCGTGGCTGCCTTTATAAGGGAGGGCACAGCCTTATCTCAGGAGCACTGGGAAAAGCAGTGTTTTGTTCCTGCTGGGAGCAGCTGGACTGTACACCCTAAGGGATCACTTAGGCACTTTCACACATGAGATAAGCTTTCCCATGAAGCTTCCCATTTGTCAGCTTCAGGTGGCAGCATCAAAAGCTGCTTTACAATCCCTTTGAACTGTAGTCAGGTGTTGTGGTTTGACACTGGCTGAACGCCAGGCAGCCATGGAAATCACTCACCCTCTCCTGCTACAGCTGGGCAGAGGAGAGAAAAATTACATGAAAGCTTCATGAGTTGAAATAAGGACTAGCAGAAAACACTCCAAGGGCAAAAGAAGCTCAGCTTAGAGGTACAAAATTAATTTATTACTAACAAAATCAGAGGAGGATAATGAGAAGTAAAATAAGCCTTAAAAAAACCCTTTCCCCACAACCCTTCCATCCTTCTGACTGACAGCATGGGAGACAGGGCAGGCAGTTTTGGTCAGTTCATCACCCGAGGTCTTCTGCTGCACAGGGAAAAAGTTGTTCACCTGTGAGCTCATGGGGTCCCTCCCATGGGAGATAGTCCTCCATGAACTTCTCCAGCTGGGCCTAAATCTCAGGAGCAGCAGTAATCCCAAAGCTGCTGCAATGTGAATTCCTCACACAGGCAGTCCTCTCAAAACTGCCGCGGTGTGTTTCTCTTCCCACGGGGTGCAGTCCTCCAAGGACAGGCTGCTCCAGCCTGGGGGCAGGGCCCCTCTCTCCACAGGTCTCTCACAGGGTCACAGCTTCCTCCAGGCATCCACCCACTCCAGCATGGACACCTCCATGGCGTGCAGGTGGATCTCTGCATCCCTGTGAATCCCCATGGGCTGCAGGGGCACAGCTGCTTCACCATGGGCTGCACCACAGGCTGCAGGGGAATCTCAGCTGCAGTGCCTGGAGCCCCTCCTGCCCCTCCCTCTCCACTGACCTTGGTGTCTCTATGTTGTTTCCCGCACACATTCTCACCCCTACCTCTTCTCTGACTGGAATTAACACTGCACACCCCACTTTGTCTTGATTTTCTTCTTAAATCTGTTATCAGAGAGGCATTACCAACCTTTCCAATTAGCCCAGCCTTGGCCAGCAGCATGTCCATCTTCAGAGCCATCAGGGATTGGCTCTGCTGGATATGATGGAAGTTTCCAGCAGCTTCTCACAGAAGCCACCTCTGTGGTCCCCTGCTATCGAAAACCAGGCCATGCAAAAATAACACATCAGGGTTGGGCAATGCTGCTCTCCTCTGTTTACCCCAGCCAGCTACTTCTGATTGTATCTCACTCAAACCATCCCTTCAGCCTTGCAGCTGCTGTTATTCTTACATGATAGGTATCTGCACTTGAGTTGTGAGACTAGACATAGAAAAGCCAGGAAATTCAGGCCGATTAGAGTGGTGGCATTGTGGTGTTATTCCATGAGACCCAGCCAGGTGGATACTCAGCTGCCTGATGCACTGGTCAGGATCCCAACACAACAGGAGGCCTGTCACCATGCTGCAGCAAGCCCACACAGTCTCTGGATGGGATGGGACAGGCTGAGGGTGCAGAGGGTCTGGAGGGTACAAAATTCAGCTGCCTGGGGGCAAGGAGCTGTAGGTGCAGTCACTGCCTATGAGGAGGAGAGAGGAGCCACATAGTCAGAGGTGGTTTAATACCTTACTCTGCTCACCACCTGGGCTGCAACTGAGATTGCCAGAGCAAAATTATCATTATCATAAGATCCAGTGTGTTGGAAGGAGGCAATGTGAATAAATACCCAGATTAAATACACAGAGGTGGCACACAAAGCAAGGAGAGGACAGAGAAGCCGGAGATGATCCTCAGTGGCCAGAGAGGTATGGGCCCTGGTAGAGGCTGCTTGCATCCTTCTATTGGAGGTCTGTTCTTGCAACTCAGCAGGGCTGTAACCAGGACTTGGGAAGTGGCAATGTAACCAGCTCAGGGCTCCCCTGGCAGAGTCATTCCTCCGCTCTGCCAAGGCAGCTGCATACGCTTTATATTCCCTCTTCACGGAGTTTACACAGTTCAATAACCTTTGGTTTTTATTATTATTCCACTTTGGAAATCCCTCAACTAAAGTAAATATTTAACTGCATTAGCAGTTGTTCCCAAGGCACATGGGGTCCTGTTAGTCTTGTTTAGTCTAGTGCAAAGGGAGGCCAAGGGGGATCTGATAGCAGCCTACAACTGCTGGAAGGGAAGCTGATGGAGCCAATCTCTTTTTGATGGTTCCAGATGACAGAATAAAAAGCAATTGTCATAAACTGCAGCCTTGAGATGATCAGGTCAGGAGTCAGGAAAGAAGCCTTACCCCAAAGGGTGAACAACCCAAACCAGCAGAGAGGTGGGACATCTCCATCTCAGCGGGACATTTACCTGACCAAGACTCACTGTGCACAAGGTTTGTTGGGTGAGCCCTGTAGGACCCTGCCTCCAGCAGGCTGGGTCCATGGGACAAGCAGCTCTCACTCTCCAGCACACATGGATGTATGACCTTAGATTCACATCTGGCAAATCTGGTCCTAGCCAACACTTGACGTTATGAACAACACAAGTCCCCTCCTGCAAACTGCTCACACAGCAACACACTTCACAGCTCCAGATGAGGGCTATCTTGGGCCTTTAAAGTCTTCTCCAAAGTTTTTACTACCAAGAAAGACATCCAAATGCTGATTGTAATGCCTCTGGTGCCACCTCTGCTGCCTCTGATTCTAAGCATGGCCTGGATCTATGGTCATGCCAGCAGCAGCATGGGAGCAGCAGGCTGGGGCTGTGCTGCTGGACACATTGTGTACTCCAGACCACTCTCCTTGGATAGAAGTTGGCAGGAAATGTCTGCTTCCCCTCTCTGCTGGAGGCCACAAGGTCAGTGGTGCTGTAGCAAAGCTGTTGGCTGATACAAGGCTTGATCTTCCTCCACCTCATTCCTCAGTGGTATTCAAATTCCAGTGCCTTCAAAAAGCAGATTAAAATTATATGCTAAGAGATGACAAAGGGTAAATGACCTCTTGCAAACTGTTTTTTTCTTTTCAAACTTTTCTGCCAAGCACGAACTTGCAACTCCTAATGAAAGCCCTACCTACTGTACCGCTTGAAGAAGAGGTAGGGAAATTCTTCCTCAGGTGAGGCAGGAAGTTTTCTGGTGGCTGCTTCCCTCACACTGGTTGTGGAGCTCCAGCTGGCTCTGCATTTTCTCCCTGTACTTACACCAGCAAGATGGTGATGTGGAAGGCTTCAAGACATAGGATGGGGAGATGTGAAGGCTCTAGGTTTGTTTGAGGAGCTGGAGATCTAGTGTCACCACCAGCAAGACACATAAACTCTGCTGGAGACAGCGGTAACAAGCAAGGAGACTTCTGATTCTGAAACCAATCTTAGGCCTGCTCCCTGGCAGCACTGCCCCTGCCTTTGTGCTAGTGCTACACCAGTGGTATCCACATCCATCTGGGATTGCTCATCACATCATAAGCCCTTATTACACCTCTCCCCTCCTAGGGGACTGCAGCTGTTTGCAGGCTTTCCATCTGAGTGGGCACAGATGGCAGCTGGCCAGACCGGATTGCGTCACATCGCTCTTGCTCCACATCTGCCTGGTGGCCTTATCGGTGGCATGGCCTTGGTGTCGTCAACACTCCACCCAGCACCTGCTGTTTCCTTGCTGTTATCTGCTGTCTTTCCTGGATTTCATGGCTGTTCTCGGCCTTCTCATGTTCTGCACCCATACTGATATTTTAACTCCTGTTCTGTTGCTCCTCCCAGGGCTTTGGTGAACCAGCAGACACCAGGGTCCCACAAGTACTGCAGTGCCCTGAGAGAAGAGTGCTGCCTTACTTGTGCAGCCCAAACCAGAGTCCACCATCTACCCTCCTGCTGCACAATGGCGCAAGGCAAAAAGAGGAGGGCAAGTGCCACACTCACTTTCATCTTTAGCTCAATCCCTGCATCTAGATGGCTTTTATAGAGAGGATAACAGTCTCTGTTCTGTTCCTCTGACCACTCTGAGGTCTCCAGACAAGTAAGAGAGAGAAGGAGCAATTTGTTCTCCTTTGTATGAAAAAAAAAAAAAAAACCACAAAAAAAAAAAAAAAAAAAAAAAAAAAACAAAAACCAAAAACCAAAACCAAAAAAAAAAATCCAAAAAAACCCAAAAAAAGAACCACAAAAAACAAACAAACAAAAACACACACACACAAAAAAAAACCACAACCCCAAAAAAACCCAAAAAAGCCCACCAAACAAAAAACAAAACAAAACAAACCCAAAAACCCCAACAAACCAAACCCAAAAGCAACACCAGAGATGCAAGTGACCACCAGAGGTTTGCACTTGGATATACTGTGGATTCAAAACTCGACACCTGAAATCTCACTCTGTAACTGGGGAAGGGACCAGCCATCATCCCTTCCCAACAATTTTGCCAGATGTTCAGGATTCAAAATACATCTTTGGCCACCTTCCTCCTTTTTATTATTGTGAGTAAATACTGCAGTATGTCAGGCAATGAGTAGTGTTCATTATTTCTTTTATGATTGAAGAATTACCCTGTGACACTGTCAGCTGGGAGAACACAAGATTGTGAGTACACAGATTAATCCTGTCTGCTGGCATTCTCACCAGATGCAATCTGAACCATCAATCTGGCATCAGTCTGGAGAAGACTAGAGCTTCCTGCCAGGCAAAGCTCTACAGTGGACCTCAGAAGTGCAACAGCCCAAGGGAGTATCCATTGCATACATTTTCCCCTGCTGCAGCTTACAGCTGTAGCTGGGCAGAAGTTGCTGCAACTTGCCCTGATCCATGGGCACCCGCTTCTCTTCTCCCTTGTGTTGACCACTGCCTGTTCAGACCTCTGTTCTGCAAGACATGCTCTAAATGCACCTGCAGTCTGCAAATGCTCTGCAGCTCCTTGGCAGCTTAAGGATGGCCTTGACCTGCGTTTTTCCACATGCTTGCACTTGAGGGCTGAGTGATCAAATTCCAAGCACAGCAGATAAAACAGCATAAAACTACAGATTTACTTCTTGCCCAGTAAATTCTTGGCCTGGGGCACACCAAGCCCCATTGCTGGTGTCAGGGATAGGATGAGGCTGTGTGACTGGGCTGGGTAGGCAGAGCTCCCTTGCTGCTGCAGTACTGTCCCCTCCTGCTCTGAGCTGACACAGATAACCTGGGTGCTGGCAGCAGCAGCAGGAATGCTGTCCCCAGCATACTGATGTTCAGTCTTGTTTATCTGGGAATAAAAATAATAATAAAAAAAAATTAGATTTCTCAGTCTCTTTTTCCCTGGAATTTGTTTCTGAATGAATAAATCTGTACTAGGCCCCCAGTTTTTTATACCTTCTAAAAACAGTGTTGCTAATTCCATTTTGTGTGGGACTGAATGCTGTCATCACCCTGCATTTAGCACCACGCTGGAGAAAAAGGGGTAGCACATATGCCAGCTCCCCCCTTCAAAGTGACAGCTGCTCTTGGTGAGATTTTGTGGAGGAGGCCCCTTGACTTCTGCAAGAGAGGCCTGGTCTTCCCAGTCAGCCAATTGCTAAAGTCCCTGAAGATACCCCAGAGTGAATTGATGTAATAAAGGACACAATAAGGATGCAGTAATGTAAGAGAACTGGGGAAATCATTCTTTTTCTCCTTGCATTTTGAGGGGATACTGTTCTGTGACGCTGCATTTGCATAGATCTTTGACAGCAGGGTCACCCGGCCGTGCTTAGCCACCTTTCCACACTGTCACTGGTTAACATTCATATGTCTCCACTTTCTCCTACACATCTGCAGGTGCAGCATCCTTCTGAAGAAAAAACAGGGAATAAAATTCTCTTTAGTGTTCTGTTTATCCAGTGAATTTATTCTGTTTGTGTGCAGGCACACAAACTGCTCAGCACTTCCCCATTAGTTAAATTGCCAGAAAAGGAAGATGCATGTTTATACATCAACACTAAAAGCAGAAATGTGTGGCCTTGATGTTGCCTGCTGCTTCTGACTTCAGAGCCCACCTACTGTGCAGGTGTAATTTTTTTCAAATTACCTATTCACTACTTGGATATGTATGAATTAACACCAGGAGGGAGCCACAACAAGTACCACTGAACAGAAAGGCACCAGTCACCCTCGGTGAAACCCATCCTGTTTCTTGGAACACATTCCTGTAACCTTTGCTTTCATTTTTCTTAAAATGTGTAGAGAGAACTTGGTAGTCTCTGAGAGATCTCATTTGCTTTGAGACAGAGATATCCTCTCTTAACTCACAGAAGCTCTGTTTTTTACTCCAACACTGCGATTATCTTGATGTGTACTGGCAGATCAGAGCAGAACCAGAAGTTCTGAAAGCAGCTTTCTCTTAAGTAGCCAGATGCTAATGCAAAGCTTTTCCTTCGGGAGCTGTCAGGTAAAATCAGGTCAACAGTGGGAAAAACCCTACCTTTGAGTATAACTGCCATCCCAGATTCTCCTCCAGGAAATACATAGCCAAGGGTCCAGCCAGGTCCTGGCACCTCTGGACAGATGCTATTCTTGCTGCTGTCTGTCCAAGAAGGCAAAGCAGTGCATAGAGAAGAAATGCACCGCTTATAGACACAAAGGCTGAGCACTCTTGTAACAAATGGATTTGTGTGATTTATATATTACATGGCTGTGACAAATAATCAGGCCGTATGTTAGGCACTTCAGCAGGAACCACCCAAACCAACAGAAGATGAGCTAGGAACTGGGAACATGCAGCAGTAACCAAATGTGAACTGGCTTTGGAGCCAGATTTTGGCAAGGCCCATTTAACCTTATTCTAGTGATTGGAAAAAGTTGTGTATGACACCAAAAACCCCAAAACAGATAAAGAAAACTTTCAAATTAAAAGCTATCAAAGACTGCTACTAAGAATGGCAGATGTTTTTCTTCACTTAGATGAATGTAGCTGCATTCAGTAGATATGTACAGAACATATCTTCAGTAGATATGTACAGAACATATCTTCTTGCCTGATGATGAGCTTCTCCACAGAGGAAGCTATTTTTTTCCCCTGTTGTCATCGACCTACACACAACCAAAGCTTTGCAGGCACCTCCCTTTGTTCTGGCAGGCCTGACTTTAAGCCTCATGTAGAAGATTATCGTCACTTCGCTTCCAAGGCAAGCACACAAAATGAGGCCTGAGACATGGGGCACAGCTTAGCACCATGTGGTTAAAAAGATGCAGACCTTACAGGACTGGATACAACTGAGAGGAAAGGGGGAATAAGCCTGGTATGGCTGGGTAAAGAGGTACAAGCTCATGTGTCTTTCCTGTCACAACTGTGGGTACCCCCGGTTCATAACAGGACCAGCCAGAACCATTCAGGAGGCAAGGAGATTAGGATTAGGATCTGGTCTGTATCAGTATTTGCTGTATCAGGGCTGCTTGGGACCTTTCCCACTGTGCAAAACCACCCCACAAGCAGTTCAATGCTGGCAGCAGAACTGTGCAAAAGGACTTCCAGGTTTGTAAGATGATTCAAGTTTCTTTGTTCAAGTCTTCAAGTCTTTATTTCAAGTAATGATCATTGCAAATTGTAGACAAAGTTTGTGGCCTGGGTTGTCATGAAACTTTTTCCCATGGAGACAGTGCTGCTCCTGATTTGACTTCTCTGGGCTCTCAGCAAAAGGCAGCTGGATGTTGCAATTGGATCTCCAGAGCTTTCTGCCTCTTTTCTCTTACTCCTTTGCTGCTACCGGTCCCTCCAGATGAAGTCAGCCCCTCCCAATCCTTCCTCTAAACCAGCGCCCTGGCAGAAGAGCTCCGCAGCTCACACAGGAGCAAGCGGCGAGTCATGGTGCAGGATCCCAGGAGCAGGGGGCTGTGCTGTGACACTCAGGTTCATGTCCCCGCAGCAGGGTGACCTGCAGGCAGCACGGAGCCATGACCTTGCCTTGGGGCCCTGCCCTGCGGAAGTACACTACTCTGCCCTGTTGCCACGGCAGGAAAAAGCCAGAGGAATGTGCCTGAAGTGCTGCATGGTGCGGCAGGGATGCCACCCGCCCATCCACAGAGCATACCCCAGAGTCAGTGAGCGGGAGGCAGGCACTGGGGATATCCCTGGGCTTTTGCAGGCCTTGAAGAGAGCAATAGAAGAAAAAGCATAGAAGTATTTGAGCTGAAAGGGACCTATAAAATATTATCTAGTCCAGCCCCCTGCCATGAAGAGGGAGAACTTTCACTTGACCTGATTGCTGTAAGTCCCCATACAAGCCACCCTCACTGAAAAAAAAAAAAAAAAAAAAAAAAATTCTTCATGAACAGTCTAAATCTACAATCAATTTAAAAGCCTTATCCCTTCTCCTGTTATTACAGGCTCTGATTAAAAAAAAAAAAAAAATCTGCCCCCATCTTTCTTGTAAAGCCCCCTTTAATTATCAAAAGGCTGCTCCCTAGAGCCTTCTCTTCTCCAGGCTGAACAACCCCAACACTCTGAGCCTGTCATCATAAGAGAGGTGCTCCAGCACTCTCATCTTCTCCATGGCCTCCTCAGGACTACTCTAAATAGGTCCACATCTTTCTTCTGGGGACCCCAGAGCTGAACACAGCACTCCAGGTGAAGTCTCACCAGAGCAGTGTAGAACCACCTCGTTCAACCTGTTGGCCACAATTCTTTTTTATGCAGCCCAGGGTACAATTGGTTTTCTGGGCTGCAAGCACACTCTGAAATAAATAAAGACAGAACAAATTCCTAATATCATTAATCTGGGTTACTGCAGTTTTGATAGTAAGGAAAGCTATACCTTATGGAAAGCTATCAAATCACTTTAATAGGTCCTGTAAATCTGAGAAATAAAGATGTCAAAGACAGCATGTTTCTGTCCTGCTGGCATCCCTGCAAGCAGCATTTCTATGGAGAGACATGGGCTGGATTTTCTGGGGAGTTGCACAGTGCCTGGACTCCCTGCCAGCGCCTGGGAACATGGTGCCAACAGAGGACACCTGCAATCCAGGGTACCCTGGCACAGAGCCCCACACACCATGCACAGATGCAGTAGATGCACAGATCTACTGCCACTCACCAATCTGCAAAAGCCTTCTTCATCTGGCCGAGCCCCGAATCCTGACAATATCTTCTGACCTTTCTTCTTGCTTCCTTCTTGGCCAAGCAGTCCTCATCCCAGGCACCACTCTCATGATGTGGGGACATGCACTGCATATTTTTTGTTCTTGTGAGTGACCCGGGGCTGTAGGATTCAGTCTAGCACAATCCAGGTCTGCTCACACATGCTCTTGTCCCATAGATGCTCAGGGCTGCCACAACCATGCTGAAGAGCAGAGTCACAAGCCCAAACTTCCACTCTTCCTGGAGGAGCTGACATGATGCATGCTGAGCTTGGAATAAGCAGACAGGAGAGCTGCTGTGGGGCTGTGCTTCTCTGTGTCCTCCCTGGCCAGAAAGTGTCTTGCGAGGTTTGATTCAGAAGGGCTAGAACAGCTACTGCACCTCCACTGTCCCAGCCACCTTCAACTCCACAAGACCACACACCCAGATAAGCCATGTTTTGCTGTGTGGCATTGCATTTTCATGTGGATATGTCCTTGCAGTGCTGGTGGTGACCACACGCTGCTCTTCAGCTAAGAAGTGGTTGCCCAGTGAAAATACATGCTGCTACTGTTCTGGTGAAAATACTGACCCCAGCACATGACCTACCTGACCAAGAACCTCCCATTTGATTAATATTCACATCCTTTCCTGGATTATGCCATGCTCCTTGAGAACTTTCCTTTTCTTCTGGGAATACAGGGCTTGTAACTTCCTTCTTCCTCCTCATACTTTGATGCCTAACTACAAATGTCTTGTCACATTACTGGTGAACTTTCATTCTGTTGCAACCTGATGGCTTGTTTCAGTAGGTATTCTAGATGTTTACAATCTCTTCCAACTTCCAGCTTTGATTAAAATCAGACTTACAAGTCATTAGGCATGATGGATGGACAGGTGTATTCATGTGTAGCAAAGTATTACAGTCAAGCAGTGGGTTTTTTTGTAGGGAGAAAAAGACTGAAAATTAACTATGCCAAAAAAGAACATCACAACATGATGAGGTTGGAGTGGATTATAGTGTGACTGGAAAAGTGAGATCTCCAAGGACTCCTTACAGGTTGGGCTGGAGTGTAGAATGCAATGGTGAAAAGCTGGAGAGGGCTGGCATGCAGTGTGAGCAGCCAGATCTTGCACAAACACATGCTCATTTTTACTTCTCCTGTAAGGTCTATATTTCTCTTTCCTCACTCATGGGTTCATTAGGATACCTTACCTCTATGTAAAAAATAGGTGTGCAGTTACCTGCTTGGATCTGTAAGTCTGTATTTACCCTTTCACACATTGTACACTTGAGTGGTGCAGAGTGTGAATGATCCCTTCCAGCATCAGGGCCTTTAATCACAAAGCCTTGCTCTTCTTCCAGATACATGTTGAGACCAAGCAAGACAGTGGTTCCATGGAAAAAAACTGCAATATTTTTATTGGATTCACATAAAATATAGCAGGCATTCATGGTGGGGAGCTACAGTGGATGCATGGAAAAATGTGTTAGACATTTCCAAACTCTGATGTTTTTACTGAACACTGTGCTGTCACTTCTTTTGCTGTTGATAGACAAATTTGAAAGATGGCATATATGATAGTGTCATGGGAAATCAAATTGACTCTGCCTTGAGTCACAACTGAGGTCTGGTTCACAATGCATCAGTTTCCCTACAAGTGCTCAGTTCAAAACTGAAAGAAGGGAAAGACAAATTTCACTAGCACAAGTCTCCAGGTATTTTCTAACAGTAGAGAAACATGGAAACTTTGGACTGACCTGCTAGCCCTGAAGAATGGATTTTCTGTTGGCTCACATTGTGGGTTGCCTTTTACCAATTGATCCATAAAAGATGTCTGAAGAGCCTGAAAGTTTTGAAAGATAGGTTTAATCATTGAAGAAGGCAATTATTGAGCTATGCTTGTTTGAGTGTTGACTGAGAATATCAGTGCCATCAGTGATGGTGTCATTATAGCATCATGGACACCGGCATTGACATCATGTTGCTCACAACATCGTATTTAAACAAAGTACAAGGCGACTATTGGACTGACTTGCAGAATGTCTCAGGAAGAAGTGAGAAACATCTAAGTGAACAGAAAAGAGGAAGCAGATGTTTCTGGTCATGCCCTTTGGCAGCAGGATAGCTCATTCTCGTCGCTTTTGCAGCCCACCAGGCAGCACCAGAGGGCTGAGGACAGTACGAGTAGCTCATGTACACATGGGGCTGTGGGTGTGTGGGTGTGTATGTTGGGGGGGGGGGTGTTACAAAGTAGTTTTTACCGATGAGAAGAATGAGATTCACTTTCTCCCTGCAGTTACTTTGCTTTCGTGAGACCAAATGAATAGTGGCATTAAGGGCTACTAGCAGGAGATATTTATTGCACTTGAAAACCACTTGAGTGTTGTACAGTGTATGTGAAGCACTCTGCAGCCCAGATACATACAAGTCTGACAGACCACAAACAGGATTTTGCCCGGTGAGCTGTCAGTCTCATCCTGTGAATCACCAATCACTCACAGCTGACTGATTACTTTCCAGTCAGCTGTGAGTGAAATGCCAACAGTGCCCAGGGGAACAGCAAGGTTAGTACTGTCTTCCTGACTGTCCCCTGCTCCTGCAGTAGGGCAACTCTACAAAACCTCCATCATCATCTCTGCTGGCCAAGACAGGATAGGCTTCTTCCTGTAGAACCAAGGCAGTTTCTTTCCAGGCTCAAGGACTTACTAGTTATAAGAAACATATGTAACTAACTTTGAGAGATGTTGGATGGTGCCCAGACCTGCATGCAAAGGCACTACTACTGGCTTGATATTGAACGTGAGGAAAATCTTTCCTCAGAAAAGTGGATCAGTTCTGGGACAGGGCACCAGAGAGGTGTAGATCACCATGCTGGGTAGCTTTCAAGACTCAGTGGGACAAAACCACAGCTGACATCACATGTTGCTGACAATAGTCATACTCCAAGCAGGGTTTGACTGGAGACCTCCAGAAGACCCTGCCACTGGCACTGCTAGGATGTTGTGATATATTTAACAAAAAGCTAGTTATGATGCTTTGCAGGAAACGAGCTGAAACATGCTCCACCGACCTCACAGAAAAGCTACAGTTTATGTAGAGTTGCTCCAAGTGAAGACAACGTGTAGCCAGACCTCCAAGGGGCATGAATACAAACATAGGCCTCGCTGCCCCGCAGCAGCTCGCTGCTGCCGCTTACCCCCTCTGCTACAGGCGAGCGCATCTGGGGGCTTCTACACCGACCGTTTCAGCATGCTGCCACCGGGCACCATGTAGGAGAGCCAGCCAAGGTGGGATGCGCTCACAAGCGCCGGCCGGAGCGGCGCGGGCTCGGGGGACACGGGCGGGAAGCCGGAGCGGGAGGCTGGGGACGGGAGGGGGATGCCGAAGCCGGGTAGCGGTGGGGGTCTTGCTGGCGCTCCCGGCGGAGGCGGGCGGGGCGCGGGGCTCGGGGCCGCCCCCGGCGGGCGGAGCCGCCACCACCCCCGCCCCGTCCCCCGTCGGCGGCGCGGCACGGGGCGGGCGGCGCTCCCCGCCAGCGCAGCGGTATGAAGGAGCCGTCGCTGCCCGGCACCTCGCTGCAGCGGGCCTGCCGCCTCCTCGTCGCCTTCTGTGCCCTCCACCTCTCGGCCACGCTGCTCTACTACCTGGCGGGCAGCGCTCTGGGGCCGCCGGGCAGCCCCGAGCCGCCGCCGCGCCGCCCGCCGCCCGCCAACCTCTCGCTGCCGCTCTCCCGCCCGTCGCCGCCCGCCTCCCGGGCCCGGTCCCTGCCCGCCGAGCCGCCGCCGGGCCCCTGCCCCGAGCCCTCCCCGCTGCTCGGTAAGTGCCGTCCCGGCAGGGTTTCGGGATAACGGGCAGGGGCCCTGCCGCCCCGGGGGAGAAGGCGCGGGCGGGCGCCGCCGGGTCCCCCTGCGCCCGTGGGTGCCTCTCCCGCACTCTCACAATGTGAGCGGGCGCGGTGTGACAGCGGCGAGGCTGCTCTCGCGTGTGCCGCCGGAGGAGGGGGATTGTGGGAGAATCCCCGGGGAGCCGGTGCGCAGGGGAGCGCGGCGCGGATGCTGCCGCAGGCACGGCAGCGGCGAGCGGAGCCTCTTTGCTCTCGGGAAGCGCTCCCACCCCGCCCGGCTAGGTTTCTTTCTGGTTGTCGTCGAAGTTGGGTAATTTCCTCTCGGAACTCTACCCAAAATGCTCCTCTTGCGCAACGCCAAGCTCAGGAGGGCTTTTTGCGATGTGCAGGCTTTTCGCAGCTTTTCTCTGTCCGCGGACCTGCTGAATGAGCCGCACGGCTTTCAAATGAGCTGTGAGGCAGGGTCATGAGTACAGTTATTATGTATCCCAGCGGCGCTTTCCACTGGATATATTTGGTCCTGTGATGCAGTAGCGTGATACGTGGCAGCCTGGCGAGTGTTTTATCTGCACTGGAGCTGTGCTCCCCATAGGCCTTTTCCACGACCGCTTGGGTGCTGGAATGCTGGCAGGATCTCGGCGGGTTTGCAGCTTGCTGGTGGTTTCATTTTTACTATGTGATGACCTGGAGCTGTTTTGATCTGCTGGCTTTGTGACAAGGCAGAGTTGGGGACAAGGGGAATTTCAGATTTTTTTCGTACCCTTAAAAGACTCTCCCACCCAACCTGTTGCTTGTAACTGCTGCTCCTTGAACAGACACTCCTGTGCTGTAGGTAGGGTTGATACCATGACCTGCTGGCATCCCAGTTGACAGTAGCCTGGCCACACCTTGGGCCCTTGAGCCTGGGGATAATCTCCCTCATCCATCAAGTGTGCCGTTTCAGCATAGGTACCTCTGTTACCAGAGATCACAACAGGGGAAGAGACTTCAGAGAAGCTACCTGTGGTTTTCTGTTTACAGAATGAACAAAAAAATTCGTCGTTTCTCTCGGTGCTTGCTGGTCAACCCTTTATGGATCAATGCATCTGAATTACAAAGGACTGTTTTGTTATTTTAGGAAGGTGGTTTTGAGATCACTAAAAGAAACTGTTGTGTGTTTAGTGTTGTTGTTTTTGATTAGTATCTTTCGCTTTTTTTCTCCTACGTCACTTATGTTGAAAGTGGCTGTGTAAGCTTGTCCTTGGAGGGAGAGTGGATGTGGGAACCCTTTATGAATACTGCTTTGCTTTGAATAGTCTCTACTTAGTCTGATCCTGTCAGGAGTGAGTCATGTGGTTTGGAAATGCCTGGAGTTCAGAGAAATGCTCTTAGTGACTCCAAGATTCGAAGTGTTTTTGGAGTTAGTTGCTGAAGGATCATTTAAGATATTTTAAATCATCTTTGTAACATCTTCAGTGCCGTTCACTGAATCTGCCAAAGGCCATATGAGGCTGCTGGTGGTGGTTACAGATGGTCGAGAGAGCTACAGGGCCACGGAAGAAGTAGCTCTTTACAACAGAGCAGGCAAACGTTTTCTAGCTGTGTTAACTTCAGTACTTGTGGGGTGGTGCAGTCACATGCAGCCTGGCACCGTCACAGCATCAAGATTTATAGCCAGCGTATAAGTGAGATACTGTTTGTTCTTTCTTTTTTTGCTCTGTTCTTTTCAGATTTTGGTAGCAAACAGCATTTGTTAAACAATTGTATCATGCCTCTCATGTTGGTAAGAGTTGAGTCTGCCCTAATCAGCATCTCATGTGTCCCAAAGGCCACTGTGAGGAATAGAGGGTGTGCACTTTGTAGGCACTTCTGACATGTAATTTCCTCACCCAGAACTCAGAAATATTCCTTTTTGAGCTCAAAACTCACTTATCAATATGAACATAAAAAGCAGGAATTACCCTGTGAGTCCTGTATTCCAAAGGCATGGGAAGTGTTCTGATGAGAACAGGTAGCTCCAAAAACTCAGTTTCCTCAATAAACCGACATTTATTGCAACATACATGATTCTGGCTTTTTTAACTTCCTGCTTGCCCCTCCCACATCATTGTTGGGAAGCATGTGATGACTCACACAGGATATGTGTGACTGAACTGCTCAGGCTTTTTGAATGGTAAAATAGCCAGGTACTCATTTCAGAGGCCCACAGTTTTCTTCCTAGCAGTTTCTAGAGAGTAGTTTACAATCCCTGCTGTCTGGCTCTGCAACAAATGCATTAGCTAAATGAGGTTTAATCTCTTACAATAAGCTGCCAAATTTTAAATGTGCTTTTATGGTTCACTTGCTATTATTTATAATTTAAAAGAATAAATCAGGAGTGGTGTAATACTATAATTCAGCTTTGAGCTGAAAGTCCTTAAAAGCTATGCAATTCTTTAATACAAGGCAATATAAGCATTTTGGATTTATGCTCCAGTTTAAAACTGCATGCTAATGAGTATCTTAAATGGGGTATCAGGAAACAGAACCTGTTTGCTGCAGTAAAATCTCAAGAATTCCAAGAAATTCTGGTTTCTCTGGGAAGCCCAAAAGCAAGTATATCCAGGTATTTCCTGCAGGTGTCCATTCCCCAAATTGTTACATTCTTTAGGAGATGCTGAACAGTATTGTGGTATTGGTTTTCGGGGTTTTTTTGTTTGTTTGTTTGTTTGTTTTTGTTTGTTTGTTTTTTAATTAAAAAATTGCTCTCTAGAAGTAGTATGTGTGTTGGCCTACACACTTTCAAAACAGTCAAATGTGTTTCTTCTACAATTTCCATGTGTTTTTTGTACTTTGGTGTTGGGGGTAGTTACATGCCTGCTGGTTTAAGGAGGATATGCACCAAGGGTCAAATTCTTCAGCTGAAAGTTCCCTTTCCAAAAGAGCTCATTTTAAAGCAGTAGAAGTCTGCAAAGCAGAATTTCATAGACAGGCTTATCTGTATTTCAGGGATGCAATTTTCAAGTCCTGCCCAGGTGAGTGCATGTATTTATGGAGGTTATTTTAGAGTACAGCTGTCTCCTTAGCCAGTTCTACCCCCATTTAGACACCGGGAGTGGCTGGGATGGCAAACATAAAACATGCGCTCTTGCCCTTTTTGCCGTGAGCATCTTCTGGGAAAGTTTACCCAAGTGTGCTAAATGTTGCAGTCATGTGTCTGTCTTAATAGCTTTTCATGCCCAGATATAAAATTAGAAAACTGATAACTATGTACACTAGCAATAAACAAATATTCACAACACGAAAGTGTAGGTTAAAGTATGAACCAGTGAATTGTCCAAAGGACAAACCAATAGAGATGTACACATTTTCGCTAAGGTTTAGAAATGGCTGTTTCCTGGGATACCCTAGAATGGATTGGATTGGATTCAAAGGGACCTTAAAGATCATTTAATCCCGACTCCCTGGTGTGGGCATGCACACCTTTTCCTAGACCAGGTCATCCAACTTGGCATTGAACAAACAATTCCAGGAAAGGAGCATCCACAACTTCCCTGGGCAACCTGTTCCAGTACCTTATCACTCTCACAGTAAAGATTTTTTTCCTAACATCTCATCTAAACCTGCTGCACTTAAAAGCCATTGCCCCTTATTCTGTCACTACCTTGTCAAAAGTCCCTCTCCAGCTTTGTTTTCTCCCTAGAGCCTTGTCCTCTCCAAGCTGAACAGTCCCAACTCTCTCAGCCTGCCTTCACAGAGAAAGTGCTCCATCCCTCTAATCATCTCAACTCCAGCAGTTCCATGATGTTCCTGTGCTGGGACCCCAGAGCTGGATGCAGGGTTCCAGGTGGGCTCTCACCAGAGCAGAGCAGAGGGGCAGAATTCCCTCCCTCCCCTGCTGCCCACACTGCTTTGGATGCAGCCCAGGACACGTTTGTCTTTCTGGGCCGAGAGTGCCCATGGCTGGGTCATGTCCAGCCTCTCACCCACCAGCACCCCTAAGTCCTTCTGCTCAGGGTTCTTGGGCATACAAGGAAAAGAACTGTTTCTCCAAGATGTCAGAGTTCTGGATATAAGTTTGTGCTTCCCACTTCCGTGTTAATGAGGCATGTTTTAAAAAAACAAGGATTGAAAGAAAAAAACTCCTTTGGGCAGCTGTCACTCAGGGAGGAGAGGACCTATTACACAGGCTATTTCTTCACTGCACTGCTCTGATACCTGTGTAGTCAGTACAAGCAGATGCTTCAAACTGTTGATGCTGAAGATAAGTGATGAGGGTTTTCTGATGCTTTGAGGTAGTCTGTAAAATCAGCAGTGATGGTTAGTGTCTGTATTGCAGAAATGTTTAGAGGTTATGCGCTGCCTGAGATGGAAAAAAATAATATAGTTTGAGGTCCTGTATATGTGGACATCTTGTGGGCAGAGGTAGAAGATGTTTTACTGCTGGCAGAATCCTAGCAGGACAAAATTGGGGCAAGAGGGTGAAAACCTAAGAGATGATAAACCCACCATTTTTTAGGAAGAATTCTATGCTGACAGTGCTGGAGGGATTTGGGAGGTTTAGCATGCCTGGGATCTGGTCATCCTGTCACATTGGCCACCTGCAGTCATAGGCTCTCATCTTGCTCTGGGTAGTTTCTACCCCAGGAATTAGAAGCCTCTGAATTTGTGGGGTCACTTGCAATACCAGGCAGTGGAGAAAACATTTGCTTTACATGTAGCATCTCCCTTTCCTCTCTCATCTGGACCTGCCTTTTTCTAACCTTTTTTTATATAGCCAGTCTCTGCTCCTTCCTGCCTGCCTGGGTGCTTGGAGGCATTGCTTTGCTTACAGACACAAGCTGGAGTTGTGTAGTGTCCCTCTACTGCCTTCTTTTGAAAAAGTAAAACAGAAATTCAGGGCAGAGCATGGAGAGGGCAGGGGGAGGAGGAGATAACACATGAATCAGTTTGCTCAAATTTAAGCTTTCTTGGCTTCAAAAGAGGGTTTGAAAAACTGTTAAACTTCTCCAAAGAATATGCTTAAGATGTTTGGCAGGAAGCAGATGTGTGATCCTGGCAACACCACCGACAACTCCACAGCTATCGATCTGTGTGACTGGGAGCACATCATACCTCTGAAGGACAGGCTTCCTTGGCAGGCAGGGAGCAGCTTCTGTGAGGAAAATATCCCTAGCATCCTCTTATCTGGTCAAAGTGGAGGTCAAGGAGTGTTAATTAGGCTCTCACAGTAACTTGGAAAGATACTGTGCTGTGCTGGGGAGCAGCTGTTTCAGGGACAAAGCACAACAGACGGAGGAGAAAAGGAAAGTTTTCTGTCTCATGCATGTAGTGTTTTATGACATACTTTTTTCTCTGCCAGCATTGATCTGAAGCAATAGCTAGTTTCTTTGGAAACTGGGCCAAGTTTGTGTTTGGAAAGAGACAGATAACTTGCAGCTTCCAAAACTGCACTTGGACGCAGAATTCAGTTAAGCTCACTTTCCTCCTCTGGTGTGGAGCATCTTAGTCTGACTTCATTCGGCAGACAGGGAGCATTGTCCCTGTCTTGAGGGCCATACTCATCCCAAAGGGCAGGGTGCTGGAGGTGCACAGTCCTCAGTAGGGAGCTACTCTAGGTCTGATGGCCTCACATACAAGCAGGAGGTGCTGGGCTCCACGGCTCACCTTCTTTCCTCACCAGAGGACACTACTCTCCAGCCAGCCACGGCTCTGCTCCCTCTTGCACACCCTTCTCTGCAGGGCAGAAGGGGAATTTGGTTCTGGGGACAAATCCAGCCAGTCCACAGCAATACTGCAGTGAGGGGGTCAAAGATTTGGGGTGTTGGAGCATGTGGATGGAGCAGTGTCAATGTTCAGCTTGCTCCTACAGGCTTCCAGCTGAAGTGCAGGGAGCTTGGGGCAGTCCCCAAGCCTCTGCACATGTTTGTCTGAAAGAGTTGCTTTTGTCACCTCCCCCATCGGGGCTATCACTGGATTTGCTTTGAAGGCAAAGAGACAAGTTACCTGCAAACCTGTCTTGCTGAATCTGGAAGTGGCCCTGTAAAGGCCTTTACGGGATGGGTCCGCACAAACCTTTGTGCTCTTGGGCAGTGCACGAAGCAGCAGCCATCTCTGCAGGCATGCAATGCCCTCCTGCTGTCCTGGCCTCCTGCGCTCCCTGACGCCAGCAGCAACCCGTGCTTTTGGGGTGCACAAGCCCTGGCAGAGTTTCAGCCAGACAGACATACCTCCACCCCACCTGGCACTCAGCACTCTCCCACCTATCTGGGGAGTGCACCCCAGCCCCGGGGCAGTGTTGGAATCCAGGTGCACATGCCACAGGAAGGATGGGATGGGGCACAGCGAGAGCGGCTGCGTGGATTGCCTGATGATTTGGGGCTGCCAGTGGCAGAGACATGCCTGAGATGCCACTCGACCTGGGAGGTCTCCTGTCCACACATCCCATCCTGCTGTGTAGTGGGGGGTTTATGGCTGATGGCTGCTCAGCCTTTTTCTGATCCATGTTTGTTTGTTTGTTTGTAGTTTGCTGTTAAGAGAGCCTGGAATTTAATTTTGTGGTGAGTGGGAACAGCTAATAACATGCAGATTGCCTGGCTCAAAGGGAGACAGTTCAAAGCCGGCTCAGTAAGCATGCACTGGATTTGAGCCACCAAGGAGGACTTTGCTTCTCTCCCAGAAGTACCTTCTATCAACGAGACTATCTCCCTTTTTTTTTTAATTTTGTTCTAAAGATGCCACGTGCTAGTGTCAGTGCTGGTGATTGGGTTAAGAAACTTTTTTCTCTGGCTGTAATTGCTGAATTAATCAAGCAGACCCAATGTAGCCAGCACATGTGATGCATCCTCATTTTTTTCAGCCTGTTTTCCTTTGGGGTCCACAGTTGCAGATGCCAGACCATGTGCAAGCCTGCCCAGGACAGGAAATAAGCCCATGTAGCAGGCTTCCCTTGCCTTGGTGTAGCTAACATCTGTGGGGGTATGCAACTTCACAAGTGTAGATCCAAATGTAGAGCCAAAATGTAGAGCCAAATGTAGAGCCAAATGAAGTGTATCCCAGCCTTTGGGAGGGCATATTTTTTTGTGACGAGGATATTTCTAGAAAGACTCAAGGAGTTTTTTCTTTAAACTCTCCTAGGGAAGCAACAGCTGCAGTTAGCAAGAGGCAGCAGCTGCCAGCCAGTTGGCCATTTTGACCCGTGAGTTGCATGCTAGGAATGGCTGCTTCGGAGACCCAGATGGGCAAGGGATATGGGGGCTGCCCCGTCCCCCCACCATGGGCCTGAGCCATGACTTGAGTCTGTCTGGTGCCATCTGAAAAGCTGCTGGCACAGCTCTGAAGTTTAGCTGATGGGAAATTATTTTAATTACCTTAAGAGGAAATTACTGCTTTGCAGAACTGAGGGATGCATCTGCCTGCCTGCCCTGGAGCTGACATGTGGGGCTGGGGTCCAGCCTTGCTTCAGAGCCTGGGGTGGGGGAACTTGTTCTCACATTGTCTGAGGTGGAGCTGATACTGTTTTTCCCAGCCAAGGCAGGCTTGGTGTGGCTGACGGGCCATTCCTTCCCTTTTCTGTTGGGCCCCTCCAAAGAGAGGGTTGTTTGTTTTGGTTTTTTTTTTTCTCTCTTGCAAGCTCTGCTTCTCTTTTCCAGCTTTTCTTTCACATGAGGATTGTTTGAGTGTGGCAGTGCGGGTGTGCACGCGACTCAGTGGATGGATAGCAGCATCCAGCTCTCAGCCAGAGTGATGGAAATGTTCTTTTTAGCTCTATTCGGGGAGAGCCTTTTTCCAACTTCTGCTATCAGTTTTTGCTTTCATTTTCACTAAACTAAATGTCTGAGATTGATGCCTGGCTTAAAGCATGCAGGTGGATTTTGCTTGTTTTCCCAGTGAAGCTCTCAGGAGGGTGATTCAGATGGCTGGATCACTCTTCAAGCCTGTCCAAGAGACTAGTTTTCCTCCTTCCTATTTCCTTCTCCCAGGGCAGCACTGCCTTCCTGAAGAATAGGGTTCCCACGGTCTGTCCTGCCTGAGCCCCCCAGGTCTGCCCTTTGTGGCAGCAGCCCTGTTTTGTATCACCTGTTCCCACCTTCTTGGATGGAGTGTGGTGTCGTCCCATTTGTAGCCCCTATAGAGATGCACGAATACACTTCTGGCCCTGCAAGGCATTGCTGCCTGAGTTTTCCCAACACTTCTAGTATTGGAAAGGTGTTCCTAGGAGCCTCCTGAGATCACTCTCTTTGGTCTAGGGAGGCTAGAGCAGTCTCTAGATTTATTTTAACATCAGGCTGAGTGGATTCTGGGCTGCTTATGTGAGGGTCCTCTCATTTTGGCTTAGCAGGATGAGCACCAGGAAGGCTGTGTGCTGGCAGCCTCAGATGGCAGGAGGTTTAGTTGTTGTGGCAGGCATGGCCATTGGGAAGTGGGGATGGGAAAATCACTGGCACTGTGGGACAGGCTCCTGGTGATTCAGCACTGAGCTGCCTCTGCTTTTTGCAAGCCTCGCTTTTTGCTTTGTGTAAGAAGCTGTGCCCCTGGCTTTTCCTGTACACCTTCCCTGGGAGCAGAAATGCTTCTGGGGGTCAGAGGTGAGGGGCAGGAGTGGGTTTTTTTTGGTGTATCTTTCTCTTCCCCTGCCATTGCCAGCTAAAGCCTCCTTTTACAAACTCTGAAATGTTTTGATGTGATGCTGTGCTTTTGTGGTTTTTTTTTCTTGCAAGATTCCTGCAGTTGCTTATTTATGTTTTTGAGGTTTTCTTTTGCTAAAAATACACAGTGGAGGTTCATGAAGCTGCTGTGTTAGAGCTTTGTGATGCTGAACCCAACAGGCATCTGCCTACAGATGCTGGGCTGCATGGGTGACCAGAGTTGCAAGTCCACACAGCACTGTCATGCCTGACTGTTTTTAGAAGGACTCATACAGTGATTCCTATGTCAGGCAATCAGCTTGAACAGAATCAGAAATTATTCAGATGGAGTGAATCGAGCTGGAAAGTTTACCTAGTAAACATAGATTGGGACAGGTTTTGACAGGTGGGACAGCACTTGCAGCAGACTTTGCACGTTTTCTTGGCATTGCAGATTACATCCTGAGTCAGCATCCTTGGGAAACAGCAGCCCTAGGGCTGCTTCCTATCCAGGTAGTCAAATTTCAGTGAAAATTATTTAAAGCTAGTAGCTGGAACTATGACTCTATTAACCAGTTGGAAGGCCTGTTTGTTTGTGGATTTGGCTTTAGCCTTGTCCTGCTTGGGAAGTGAACTGGAAGTGTCAATTTGCAGTATGTTGCTGCTGCTCTGTGTCAGCCACATGGCTTTATGAAGTCAAATTTGTTTTAGTCATTCTGTATTTCAAAACAGCCTATTCAGCTTTTTTTCTGGTTTTGTATTTGGTGATTGTATTAACCGAGTGTTTTGCGTCCAGCCTGTCTCAGAGGTGCCTGTCTTGCCACACATGGATGGCACTGGTGCCTGGGGACTTCTCACTGACCTACATGTTGGCTGCATCCATTAGGGCAGTATTTGTTAGAAGGAGTGCTGCCCTTAAAACTGATGCATTAAGCAGGAGGTTGGAGCAGTAGAGATTGTTTCTCACTAATGTCCTTCAAGACTATGAAACTGTTAAATCTCTGCCTTCTGCAGCTGTTTTTTTACAATGAATATCCTTTCTGCTCCCATCTTTTCCTTGCCAATGTTCCAGTCTCCATAAGGCAAGCCAGAGTGAGTGCTGGCAGGATGAATGGTCTATGTTTCACCTTGGGGGGCTGCTGGATGCCAGCCAGCAAAATGCTGTTTGCAGTTCCATATGCTTGTGGCTGTCCTTGCCCAGCTGGAACTCACAAGTTACCAGTGGGAGATTTCGTCTGTAAGTTCACCTAAATGGCAGACTTTCATTTCCTCCTGCCTTACTCTGAGTGGGTTTGAGACATTAAAAGAACCTTTGTTTGTTAAACTAGAAAGCATTCTCCAGTCTGATGGGCTCACAGTCACTTCTTGGGATCAGCAACTGGGAGAAGAGTCCAGTAACTGGGAACACAGAGCCCAGCTTGTCCCAACAGGAACAGGCTTGTTTGATGGGACAGCAGCCACACCCAGTGCCTGGCAATGGACTAGGCTGGCGGGGCCCTGTGAGAGGGTAGTTGCTTCTGCCCCTCTGCTTCCTGCAGCATCCCAACAGGTTCTGCTGCTGGTCCAAGAAGGATGGGAAAATAAAGTCCCTGAACACAGATGCCCAACATAATTGCGTTTGCTGGCTGTGACTGGTTAGGTGAACCATGCCCAGTGCAATGCCCTCTGCTGTTTTCAAATCACAAAAGTGTAGCATCATCCTAGCTCTGAGTACTAATCTCCTAATGGATGTGACACTGATGGCCACAGGGACGGCTGGGGGAAGTGGGTGTGCAAGTGGGCTGGGGCCAGAGGCTGTTTTGGAAAAATGCTTGCCACCATGGTGTGGAAGCAGGCCTCAAATCCAGCGGAAACATGCAATGTACTGCCTCCCCCTCCTGCCACCTCTGGCCTTATTGATATGATGCCTGTCCCACAGGCACGAGGGTGGCTGTGCCTGGCCCCTGATCCTGTCACCACTGAGCCCCAGTCCCGGTAATTCCACTCCGTGTTCCTTCCTGCCCCAGTTCCTCCAATTTTTGCCTCTTCCTCCTGCTGCAGAGCACTTTCTGAGCTCTCCCTGCAAGCCACATTTAGACTTCAGAGTAGAGAGGCTTCGGCCCACAGGACCCAACTTGTACCATGGGGCAGAGAGGGTGCAGAACTGGGCACAGGTGTCAGCAGTACTGGGAATTGCTGGAGTGCTGGGAGCGTGGGCAGACTGGTCCCAGTGCCCCCAGAGTCTGAGAAATCACTGCCTTCTCCTCACTTTAGAGGGGAACTTGCCCATTTAACCAGTGCAAAATGCAGACATCAGGAGATCCCTTTGCATCCTGTGACTATGTAGCTGCTCTGCAGCAAAGCTTCCCTGCTGCCTCTGGAGGTACACCGAGCATCTCTGCCAGCTTGGCCAGTCTCCTCTTAGTTCTCTTCAGTGTGAGCGACCACAGGTTAGTGAAGCAGCACAACCAAACTACAGTTGCTTCTTCTAAATAACCAAGAATGAGCCATGAGTCTGGAGAATTATTTCTGCTTTTTTTACTAGTCGGAAATTGTGGAATGCACAAGGTTGGTTGTGATGGCTGCTGCCTTTTTGAGCTCCATAAGTCACTTGTGCTCGTTCTCAAGGGGCACCTCCAGGGCTGTGTACCCTGCCTTGGGGACCTGGGGGTCCCTGCAACAAATGTGAGGCAGTAGCATTTGTGAGGTAGGACACTCAAACACATTCAAATGCAGGAGAAGGGGATGGTACAGCAGCCAAATCCTTAAGAGGTGATCCTCAGACTGGTATTTATGGTTGATGCTTTATGCCTTGTGCAGGGGGCTCTCAGCAACCCCCCCACTGCAGAGTTTGTGCCAAGTGTAGTTTGTTGACTGGCTGGTGCTGGATGCAGGACGTGGCAGCAGGAATGGCCTTTCCTTGGGCTTTTGTGGTGAATCGCTCCATTGATGCTGTAGAAGCTGGAAGCAAATAGAAGGGCAACCCTGGCCATTCTGAAAGGGTTTCTCTGATGCCATCCAGACTTCTCACTTTTAACCTGGTTTTGACACATTGTTTCAGTGGTTTCAAAACCTGCCGCTTTTGAAACCATCTGGGGGAATTGCCAACCGGAATGCAAATCTGGATATGGGGGTTTTTAGCATTTCTAGAACAGAACTTCTAATAAATAAATGACATGTCTACGGAACACTGAAAATATCTCTAAGAAAAAAACAGGAAGGGGATTTTATTCACTTTGCATGTGACTAGCCATAGGTGATTTTGTTGGTAGGAGAACAGAACTATTTTTGAAGTGCTTGACTCTTGGGCTGCCTGAGGTAGGTGAGAGCCCAGAGGGCAGTACTTCAGGCTGGTTTTGTGGTGCATGTGCCAGTGGGAACACAGCTCTTGGTTGGCCACACAGACTGCAGGATTTGCAGGTCTCAGTGTCAGTGACTCCTTTGGGTTCTGATACCAAGAGGACACATTGTTTGTGGGTTTGCTCTGACTTGGTGTGAGGTTGCTTTGGGTATGGATGGTTCAAGCTTCAGTACCTCCAAGCACTGATGGGGTTGTGTTTGCCCAAAAGCTCTGTTTCCTAAAAACCAAACTCAACCAAAACCCTAATGTTTGTAAAGGATGTATGTTCAGAGAAATAGATTGTGTGTGTTAATTTGCTTTGTGTTATGACTCTCTTCCAGTTGGTGCACTACGTGTGGAGTTCTCCCAGCCCGTAAACCTGGAAGAAGTGGCAAGAATAAACCCACAGGTCAAAGCAGGAGGTCATTTTGCTCCAAAAGACTGTATAGCCCTTCAGAAAGTAGCAATAATCATACCATTCAGGAACCGAGAGGAGCACCTGAAGTACTGGCTCTATTACCTGCACCCGATTCTCCAAAGGCAGCAACTAGATTATGGAGTATATGTTATCAACCAGGTAAGATGCTAGAGATAAGCTTTTACACAGCTGTCACAACAGTGCCTGTGCCCCTTAAAATAGAGGAATGGTTGCTTTACTTTGAAAAGCAATAGGCTGACAGGCAGGTTGTAAGGTTGCTTAAAAATAGAAAAAGAAAAGGAAGAAAGATTTTGCTTCAATGCTTTTGATGGAGAACCTGAGATCCCCACTTCTGCTCAGGTACAATTCAATCTTAAGAGTTTCTGCTTAAAGAAACCACTTGGTGAGGAGGAAAGAATTCCTAATAGCACAACCCAATTAATTATCTCTTTCCAAATGTCTTTTTTTCCCAACTGCTGCAGGAATGGCATTAAGAGATTTTTAAGGTGACAAGTTGGAAGGTAGTGCCTAATTTGTTAGTAGATGTGCCATAAATGTGTAGGATTTCACTTTATCAAGCACCTTCTGTTCAAGCTAGTGCACAAAGTCAGGATGGAGAAAACAAAGCTGTGGTAGTGGGGCAGGTAAGTGGTTGCCTTCAGGAGAATAGAAAAGAAACAAGCAATCATGGGGAAGTTCTTGGAGGTTTTGGTTTTGGGGCTTTTTTTTCTTGCTATCTTTTGGCCTTCAATCTGCCTTTAAGAAAAAGAAAAGCATAAAAATGCACATTTCGCTCAGGACAAGCTGTCTTAATTTATAGCATAATGGTGTTTAAATAAGTGAGTGTTGTTCGCCCTTGGAAAGGCTTAAAATGTGCTGGCATTTTTACAGGCTGCAGGGTGAAAGGGCAGATGCAATTCTGAGAGCCTCAGCAGAGACCACCTTCTGGACAATTGCACTGCAGTTTCTCTCTTGGATATGTATTTTTATCCTCTTTTCTCAGCTCAGTAAGAACTGAGATGAAATAACATGCTTCTTTAAGTGTTAACTCCTTAAACTTCTGCTTGGATCAGCTGGTGTGTTTGGGCATATCAAACACCATGAATATTTAAAATGGTCACCCAAGTGATGAATTTCACCACAGACTTGAAAGTAGGGGCAGACTTATCCTGAGAGAGAAAACTGATACTCCATTACTACAATTTCTCTTGCTTTGCTCATTTCCAGGGTGCCAGAGATCAGGACAAAAGAGATTTCTGGGTAATTAGCAGTAGTTCCCTGGCACGGCAGCCAAGATGGTTCGGTGCCTGCCTCTGACTGTGCTTGTGACCTGGCAGCCACATTGCTGAGGACACAAGGCATTTCTGCAGCATGTGGACTGGCATGCTGTGCCCTAAAATTGAGCCCTGTAAGGAAACCTATCCTGTGTAAAGCAAGGAGCAGATGGTGCCGCTGTGGTGCAGCGGTGCAGGGCCAGCTGCAGCCCTCCATGCTTTGGGCTGTGTTTCCTTGCACATGCAGCATTTGCCCATGTGAGTTACCACAGGGCTGGCTGAGCCACAGACACTGCTGGTCAGGGGGTGCAGGTGGTGCCTCCCTGCTCTGAGCACAGCTTGGAAACGGGAGGGTGGTGTGGCATCCAGCAGTGGTCCTGCGGTGGGGGCTGCTGCTTTCCCAGGCAGCAGGTGTAGTCACCTGCCAGCTGTGAGAGCTGCCCGCATGTGGTCTGGGGCATTGCTTGTGAGAGAGCAACCGCCTCCATTGTGAAGAGCTGGCAGTGCAGCTGGCAGGGGTGTTTCCCCATCGGTGGTGTTCCAGGGAGAGGAAAGCAGTGCTGGTGCCCCTAAAGGCAGGCAGTGTCTGAAGCCTGATTGGAGTCCCTGCTGCTGCTGTGATGGTGCATGCTGGCTTGCATTGCCCTGTGTTGCTGGCTACTCCTCTTCTGTGGTCCTGTTCTCTAGCACTAGGGCTGTGTCCTTTACAGTTAACTCTCACAGAAGTATATATGCCATACTACAAGTATATATGGCAGGTATGTATGCCCTGGCCACACCCAGCAGATATAGGTTAGCAAGTTAGACTACTTAATTTGTAAAATAAGTGTTCGCCTTCTGCATGCCTCTAATAAGTCATGTCTAGAAGTAGTGGAGTGGTCAGTGGTAGTAAAACCACTGGATGCATCTCCCAAGGGTGACTGGGAACACCGAATAGAGAGAGATACAGAAAATGTATTAATTCTTCCAGAAGTACAGTAGAAAACAGTCTTATTTCTCTGCTGTCTTGACAATTGCTTTTCTCTTTTTCTTGTCTGTCCTTCCCTTTGCATCTGCCCTCCTTTTTTTTTTTTTTAATTTTATTTTTCCTTCTAGTGGGGAAATATTACCTTTACTTGTTAATCCTGTCTATATCAAAGCAATCACTGAAGCAAGGAGAATTACTGTGTGATCTGGCTCTTACACGCTGCCTACATGCTCTTCTGTGCTCCGCATCTCATAGAAAGAAAGAGGAGCGCTGAGCCCTGCTACTGCTGCACTGGTAATGTCAAACTTCTTCCTTTCAGCGCAATGTGTTTCTGTCACGAATCCATTGTTTCTCCACCGTGCTGTTCTTGCATGCCTGAATGCCTCTGAGTAGGACTTGGCTGAATTCAGGGGGATGATGTTTGTAAAATGTCCAGCATGTAACAGGAGCCAGTGGAAAATAACGTATTATGTTTCACCTTGCACACTCCACCCCTAGAAAAACCCAAACCCTGTATGTTGAAGGATTTTTCAGGTAAATCTGAGATGAGGACACATGGCCGGGCATGCTCTGCCCAGGGCCCATCAATGCCGCACAGGTGACGAATTTTCAGTGCCTTCCTCAGCCTCGCTCACTCCCATTATCCATGGCTTCTCCCACACCTGTGGCCATTGCCACGTGGGTGCTCAGGTCTAGAAATTAATCTCACTGCATTTCAGCCCATGCAAATGCCCATGCAGCCAGACTAAAGTTTGGGAAAGGGAAGACTTAGCCAATTCCCTGAAAACTGGGTAGTTGTTCAACCATTTTCCACTGCCCCCTGGTGCTATTTGAAGTGTCTTGGTAGTAGTTTTCCAGAGAGTTGTGTGTGCTTGTGTGTGTGAGGTGGTTGGGGCATCACTCTTACTCGTGTTACTTTGCAGGGGGTATCAGGTATGTGGGCAAAGGAGGGAATTGTGCTCAGCTCCTGCTTACCCTTGCAGTGGCAAGGGAGGCAGGTTTCCACTGTGGCTGCTCTCTCCCACTGTCCAGTGTAATTGTGCTGAGGCCTCAAAACACCCTGTGACTGAGAAATACCAAAGTATCTCCTGATGTCTCTCTATGGCTCTGGAAATTTGTTTCTACCTGGTCAAGTCCACTGGAGGAAGGACTTCCCCATGGATATTGCCTGTGTGCTTCAGGCTATTTCAGTGTATCTATGACTTAGCCAGCAAGCTCCCATTGGAGGTGATGGCTCTCCTCGTTGGCCAGAAACATACATCCTCACTGTTACCTCCATGATATCTGAAGAGCATAGGATTCAGGAGAGAGATGCAGCCACATTTCATCTGTGCTGTCTGCAGGAGGAATCACAGAGCTGCCTCCTGTATAGACTTGGGAGGCAGAACAAAGTCAGGACATGTGGCTTCTTGCTGGTTTGCAACTCCTTTAGTATGAATAACGATTCCAAAAACCTCAATTTTTTCTGTCTAGCACTAAAAAAAGAATGCTTCTTTGGCAGGTCTGGCTGAACAAACTAGATTTAGCTAAGGTAAGGGATGGGAAGTAAAAAAGCCTGCATGTTGTTTTGCTCAGGCTGATCACTCACCTCCAGGTGCAAGCAGTGTCAGTGTCAGACCTTGGAGGACTGAGGCAGCAATTTGTTCTAGGAATGACAGAGTTAATTCAGGAGCCAGAAGCAGGTGCTGGGCACCAGCACTGAACTCAGACATGGGTTAAATTTCAGGACAAAAGAACACTGGGACAAAATTGTCAGGAAAAAGAAAATAGAAAAAATGTGCTTGGACTACATATTTTCTGTCTGAAAGCCTAGGAAAGCATGGAGGCTATGTCTAGAGCTTGACTGCATTGTCAAACTAGCAGTCCTCTGTGTGCTGCCTCGCTCTTCAGGATAATGCTCCTCTGTCCGAGCAAGTCCAAACAAATCTATTTCTTTGTGACAAATAGCATCATTCATGGGATGACAAGCTACCAGGCAGAGGTGAGGGATGGAGGTTTTTTCAGTTGTGCTTTACCTGCTTTCTCAAGGGTCACCAGCAGGTACCGCGCTCTGTGCTAACCTGGACGGAAGTTTTCACAGCTCTGGTTTGTTGTTTGGTTGTTTTTCCAGAATGTTTGGGATCAGTCAAAGATTGCAGCATGCAAGTTTTAAGAGATTTGAATCTGAGATACCACAAGCACACCAGGGTTTCCACATTGCCTTAGGTAAAGAAACAGAGCTTCTGCAAAAAGCAAAACCTCTTTTTTTTGTTCCAATATATTTTGTTAAAGCCCCACATACCTTCTGGGACAGAAAACCAGCCTCCTGCTGTCAGAGCAGTCACAGTTGGTAACAGCCTCGCAAAGTTTGCTGCATGAGCTACACTCTCACTGTAAAGTTAGTAAAAAATGGTTTGGAGAGGGTTCTTTGTTTTCTTGTATAGGTTGTATAGATTCCTTTCTTCCTAGTCTTTTGGATGCCAGAGTGTGAAGCTGTGTAGCCACTTGGGAGGAGAGTGACAATGCCCACATGAACTGTTTGTGCTGTGTCCTGTCCCTCTCCGTGCACAGGGCTCCAGTGTGAGCTCTGCCAGGGTCCTGTGGGTGAGGTGGCAGGAAGGGTCTTGCATGCTCTTGGTGCAAAACTCTCTGTGCCTTGAGATTTTTTGTGGAGAGGTTTAAAAACAACAGCTCCTTATAGCACTGCTAATCTCCATGTGTCACCCAGAAGAGTTAGAGGCTACCCAAAGGCAGTGGCTAAGTACAGCTGAGTCTCTGCTGGTAACAAAATTGGTGCCCTTTGTCTTGAATTTCATTAGGAAAAGAGCAGCCAAATGAGGCTGCTCTCCTAGACTGGCCCCAGCAGTTGCTTTGAGGTGTGAGCACGTTGCACTTTGCACCAGCACCAGGATGAGTTCCCCTCAGAACCTTGGAGCCAAGTTTGGATTTGGTGTCATGGGACCTGAGGAGTACTGGGCAGCAGCCTTTGCTGGCGAAAGAAAACCCTCCAATCTCATGACCTCAGCTGGTTCCTCTCCCCAGCCTCTTTGTTCCACTTGCCTTCATTTTCTGTACTTGAGTTTTCACTGCTCTTGCTTTATGCATGATGGTGATCATCCAGCCACCATCTTATTGTTGTGTGAACCCTTTTGTTTTGGGTGAGGATGCTGAGAATTTGCTCAGATCCTCTTCCATGAAATCTTACTCCTCCCTGTGAAGTCATTTATGCCCAAGGCAGGTGAGGAATGCTTTTGAAAACTGGTTTGACATTTGCATTTTAAAACCTTCATTTGGAATATACTTGGGGCTGTTTCAAGAACCTGCATTGGCTCTTCAGCAGCAGATCTGTTAATCAGTCTGGATTAAACAGTTACCAAAATTATTGCTTATTAGCCAGATAAAGCTGTTACAAAGAGTGTGGTATTTCAAGCTGCTGCTCCTTGGGCACAGTATTTTATCCATTTTTGATTTGCATCCCATGATGGGTGTGCGGTAGTGCAGGTTAGGGGTACAGCTTGCACAGTGGAAGAGTCCTTTGTCTTAATACTGCTCAGAGAATGTGAAGGACTAAAATTGGAATGGATTTGGCAGTCTTTGTTTCCAGACTGGCAAAAATCTTCAGTCTCTTTGAGCGATGCCCTGTGAGTTCCTTTCTACCTGTTCTGTTCCCTTGTAAGGTTTTGGGTTTGAGGCTGCTGCTGCAGAGTGGGGTCTTTGATTGGAAATCCTTACTCTCAAACCACCAGTATTCTTGGGTTTTGGGTATGATCTTTCAGCTAAAAAGCTAAAGTACTCAGCAATTTGTGAGCCTGTACTTGTGCTCAAATCCACATGTGCTTTTGAAGTGTTTTTGCCTGAAAAAGGCTGAACAGGCTCTCCTCAAGTGCTTCATTACTTGAGGAAGAAAGTGGAGATTTTCCTGCCCTGCTTTTTGCCAGTCCCTTCATTAGCTGTGCTTACCCTGGGATAAATATGCCCTGCTGTAGTGTCAGCTCTTCAAGTCCTTCCCATCATCCCATGTGAGAGCCTTCCTGATTGCATTTTCCCATCAAGGCCCCCAGGACAGATAAATAGTGGTGGAAGAACACCAACTAAGGGGATGCTGCCACTGTGGTGGCAGCATCCATCTCTCAAGCTGTAGCCCTTTCAGGAAGCAGCTCATGCTGGCCTGCCATGCAGTAACCAAAGCTGTGTGTCATAGCCATGTGCTGAGCCTGCTGCTCAGAGCCCAGGGAGCATCTTGCTCCTCTGCATTCATGGCTGCTCAGGGCTTGGCAGAGGGTCAGAGAAGAGCAGTAAAGCATCAGACCTTGGCTCCTGGTGCCATCTTGTGCTTTGCAAATCAGGTTTGGCGTGTGATCACACATTGCTCAGCAGTGGCTGTGCCACAGTCTCACAGCCATGTTGTGGCAAAGCTTAGGAGGAAGGTGCTGGCCACAGCTGGCCACAGCGAGGTTTTGGTCCATGGTCCTGGTCATGGCTGTAAGCTAAAGCACTGCCAATGTTTCTGTCTGTAGCAAGAGTCCCTTCTTCCAGAGGAGCTCAACTCTTTTTGCTTCTCTCTGCTGTTCCAGGAAGCCCCACCTGCTTGCCCTGTATAAGAAAATTCAATCCTTAAATGCCTGTGCATAGAGTGGGACATAGGGACTGCTTACTATCTTATCAAACCTGCCCTCTTGGGGGCTCCCACCAAGAGATGGGAGCTGAGTTGGGTCTAGCCTTTCCTCAGGCATTTTTCTTGCCTCCATGGTTTGCAGCTGTCTCAGGTGTCATTGTCCCACAGGCAGCATTTGGGGGTCACTGGAGGTCTGCTGCAAACATGCCATGGGTGCTGCAAAGGCAGTGCTTGAGCTCGAGCTCAGTCCATCATCAGGCATGTCAGCCCAAAGCAGCAACACTGGCATCTGGCAACAGGTAAGAAACTGCTGATGTCAACTCTCATATTTAAGTCACTTAACTGTTTTTGTTTGTTTTTAAATTAGGATGGAGAAGAAGAATTTAACCGTGCTAAACTGCTGAATATTGGATTTGCAGAGGCCTTGAAGGAATATGACTATGATTGCTTTGTGTTTAGTGATGTAGACCTCATCCCAATGGATGACAGGAACACCTACAAATGTTACAGCCAGCCACGGCACCTCTCTGTATCCATGGATAAATTTGGATTTCGGTGAGACGCCTTTTGGAGTGGCATCTGTTTCCTAATACCATTGCCAGCCTAACAGGGCAGGTGCAGTGTTATGCATCCCCGCCCACCATTGAAAGCATGGGGAAGCATCTCTCCCAAAAGCCTGTCGTAACATGCACAGCCCTGCAGGGAGCAGGTGGCTGCAGGGGAGAAAGGCAGAGAAATGCAGCTGAGCAGTTTATTAAAATTCACAGCTTCTGGAAGGTGAAACGAAGGGTGAGGAAGAGCTAAGCAGCTTTTGTTTTGCAGATGCCCACATATCCTTTCTTGTATTTCAGTCTGGAAACTGGAAGACAGCTAGTATTTCCATCCAGTCTGAAAAGTGAGACACTCTTACACAGTGAGAATTATGTGCAGCTTTAAAAAGACTGCATCAGACACTATATTAAGAGCAAGACAAAAATTTTTTGGCTGTTTGGTTTTATGCCGCTGAGAGAACTGCCCTGGTACATGAGAGCAGCACAGAGCGAAACTTCTTGCAGCATACATTTGGGTTTAGCAAGCTGTTCTGAACGAAAACATGTCTT
This sequence comes from Vidua macroura, assembly GCF_024509145.1. Classification (NCBI taxonomy): domain Eukaryota; kingdom Metazoa; phylum Chordata; class Aves; order Passeriformes; family Viduidae; genus Vidua; species Vidua macroura. The sequence continues at coordinate 47,837,140 of NC_071611.1, forward strand.
GCTTTTCCTTTCTGTTATTTTTTTCCCTGTTCCAAATCCCTAAGGAGGAGTTTAAAAGCTCATCTATAAAGTGAAGACTGGTCATGACCCTGTGGTGGCCAGTAGTGCTAAAGCTATAGCACTGGTAGTGTTGGCAGGGTCTCTACATGTCTCCACTCCAGACCCAAGCCCTGCTTGGAGCAGGACTGCCACTGACACTGCAGCAGCTGCAGTTCTTTCTTGCACAGAGGTGAAACTTCAAACAGAAATGCACGGCCCTGGGGATTTCTCTGCTTGTTAAAGCAGAGACAGGTCTGCACTAGGTCCTGGTGATCCCTGTGTGGACCCTCTCCTTGTGCTCTGGGTCTGAATTTCATCTGTCCCCAATCTCCTGGTGAATTGTCCTGTTTCAGGTGGGAGCTGGTTGGCTTTCTGTATGCAAGATCATCCTGCCAGCTCAGTTTTGAGCTGCAAGCTTAATTTTGGGGCACTAAGGAGTGTGGAGGTGAGCGGTATAGCTGCAGGAGGAGAAGGCTCTGTGGCACATCCAATGTCTGTCTGAGCTCTTGCTACTCCTGTGGCATTCATGTCACCTTCGGTGAGGTGATATGCATTTCAGCCTGTACTTTGAGGACAGTGTAAAGCTTAGTAAAAGGCTGCAGCTACTTCCAGTTGCAAAATACTTTCAGATATATTTGGGACTGACCCTACCAGTTCTATCTCCCTCAGCTGAGTCCAGAGTACCACAACACATGGCTGCTTCCTGTGGCAGGAAGGTGCCTTGCAGTGGTGCTGGCTGTGTGTGGGCTGGGTGAAGGGCAGCAGCAAGCCCTTTTCAGGCAGGCAGGCTGCCCCTTGGCTAACACCTCTTCTCCTCTAATGTGCTCTTTTCTCTGCTTCCAGGTTGCCTTACAATCAGTATTTTGGAGGTGTGTCTGCCCTGAGCAAAGAACAGTTCACAAAGATCAATGGGTTCCCAAACAATTACTGGGGCTGGGGTGGTGAAGATGATGACATTTATAACAGGTAAATAATTTTTCCTCCTTGGCACCCTGAGGTGCATTCAGGGTGGGGATGAACACAGACCTGCTGTTCTCACCTGGGTGTGGGGGGGGACATGGGGTGTCTCCAGGCAGGAGGTGAAGGTGGTGTGTGGGCAACCTGCTGGCTCAGTGAGAGCATGTTCCTTCCTGCTGGGTTTCTCACCCATTTCTCAGCTCCCAGGGTGCAGTGGGAAGGGCCTCTAGTTGGAAAAGTCACACCCCGACCCCCTGCCATTGTTCATTCTACCCTATAGCCTCACCAGCATCCACACCAGTGCACTGGCTGGAGCAGTGTGCTTCTGGGTCTCCCAGCACTGGCTCAAAGAAGGGGATTCAGGACATGCAGCTGAAGGTGGATGAGACCTTAACCCACCTTGCCCAATGCAACCCAAGATTTGTTTGGGTCTGCAGCCTTGTAGCAGATCCCTTTGTTCCCATGAGAGTTCCATTTGTCAGACTGTCTGTATAATGCTGTGAGCCATGTAAGCTTGACTGGAAGGAAGCTGAGCAAGGCTCGGAGTGCAGGAGAGGATGAAGGTGTACTCACAGGGCAGGCTGGGAAGAGCAGGGCAAAGGACAAATATGCTACCTTACAGCTTCACATATCCACAGCATTCACTGAGAGAAATCATCATGAGGGCCTTGTATTTGGAGGCCTTCTTCATGTTTCTTGGTAACAAAACTACTCTGTGATCTTTTCTCTGAGGTTTCTGAGCTGTTCTAGGCTTCAGGAAAGGTGTTTAAAAAAAAAATGTACCTTCCTGAGGTTTTGCACTTCTGTTAAAAAACTAAGAGAGGGACAGCTTTCCAGTAGGACATTCAGAGCAAGTCCTTGCTCTGACATTCATGGCAGTCCTTTCTTTTTGGGGCACTTGGGTTTTGAGGAACAGAAGATGCTATACAGAAATGAAAAGGGAGAGGCAAAGAAGAAATCAAGTACTTTTTCATCACTGATATCCATGAAAAAACTCTGCAGGTGCTTTGTAGAGAGCATACCAACAAAGACGGGCTGCCACCTGGGACCACTGTGATTCTGACCATGTGTTTCCTTTATGCTGTTTCACAACCATTCACTTCGGTTTCCCCCACCACTGCAGCTTTCACGTCACAAGAAATAAGTGCTCCTCTGGCTCCTATCCAGATGGTTTAAAAACTAGATGACTCCCACTCTAATTTGAGTCTACAGCCTGGACCAGGGTTAATGTGGCATTGGGTGCTGTTTAAAGAAGATGGAGGTGTAAGTGAGGGTGTGGTGAACTATCTTGGTGTTGGCAGGGGGAGGTCTCTACTGTGCACAATAGTGTCTGTGTGGAAAAGGACTGGCTTTCCTTCCTTGTGTTGGCAAGCTTGGAAGTGCATTAGTAACATCCCCCCTCAAAAAAAAAAAAAAAATAGTAGGTAAAACCAGTGGTTGTTTGTGGAAGGTGCAGCAGAGCATCCCACATCCGTTGGGTGTTTAATGTACTTGCTTTATACAGGCTGGTGTTTAAAGGCATGGGGATATCCCGTCCGGATGCGGTCATTGGGAAGTGCAGAATGATCCGGCATTCCCGGGACAGGAAGAATGAACCCAACCCCGAGAGGTGCGTCTCATCCTTTCCCACAGCAGGTTTAGAGGTGCCTCCTGCTCTTGCTGCTCCAACTGCTTGGCTTTCTCTTTGCTAGGCACAAAGGTCCAATGTAGAAAGGCTGCAGCATCTCCTCACTGACTGAGCTCTCTGCTTCTGCTCTGTAGGCGGCCACCTTCCCCTTGCCAGTTTATTATCTGTTTATAGACCATTTCCCCAACATTTCACTATGGCATGAAGGCCTCTCCTCCATTTTTTTATTTCTTAAACCGAGAAAATTAGACTCTGAGCAATTGTTTCCAGCTTGTCTTTGGGATACAAACCTCTTCTCTAGTGCAGAGCTGGAAAACTACCTGTGTGATTTAAAAGCTTGGCTGCTTCTTCCTAGCTAAGATTTGACCCCATAGGGATGCACTGGCCCATTGCTCAGGCTGGCCAAATCTGGGAGTTTATAGCACCAATATTCAGGTTTTTCTTGAAACACCTGCGATGCTGACTGAGAGGTATGCAAAGATCAGATTGTTTAAACATTTTTTCCTTCTTTCTTTGTTGTCTCCACCCTCTCCCCTACTTCTTTTCCTTCCCCTCCTGCAGGTTTGACCGAATTGCTCACACACGGGAGACAATGAATTCTGATGGCTTAAATACGCTGTCCTACAAGGTGTTAAGAATTGATAAGTACCCTCTCTATACAAAGATCACAGTGGATATTGGCTCCCCCAATAGCTAACATCAGAGACACAACAGAGACTTGCCTATATTGCCCAGGATATCTGGTCTCACTGATGCGTTATATGTGCTGGTTTTATAAGAGTTGCAGTGAACCAAAAAAAAGGCCTCTTTTGGCATGCCGAAGTGTCTCCAAATTGGTTGGACAAGTGCTTTTTTAAATTTTTTTTTTTAAGTTTCAAACTTGACTTTACACAACTTTCTAGCTCTCCATTGTTTTTTAAGTCCAGAAACTGTACATACAAGTTGTAAATAGTTACTTTGCCAGAAATTGTTGAATCTGATCTATTTGCTGCAGTAGTCCCCATGTTGAATTAATTGCTGGACTCAAATTTTTCTGATTGCAACTGTGATGTATCAACAGTTACTGCCCATTATATTTGGTATTTTGAATGAGGTGTGTGCAGGCATTCTTTTCAATTCATTCCTGGTTTTACATTATGAAGGACTGTAAAATGCTGCTAAAATTGTCCAAGTTTACGCTTTGCATTAGATTTTTTTAAATGGAGACAGCATAATACAACTTTTTTCTCAGAGTGACCAAAACAAACATCTCATCTATGTGCAGAGCAGGTGTTGAACAATCAAGTCTGAATTCAATGAATGTCATTATTTCTTTTAGACTCAAAGGAAGCTTTGAGTGAGATGAGACAGTTTGCCAGAATTTGTGGGTAAGCTCCCTGCATAGGGTGGGAAGCTATACCGATGACCTCTCTAAAAACTGCTGGCTTCAGATAACCTTATTTCTGGATATGATAGAGATTATTTGCTTCAGCACAAAACCTCCTGGGATTTTTTGGGGGGTAGAAGAGTTCAGAGAGGGGTTTGTGGTGTTGATCTGTCTTTTGGATTTTTTTTTCATGAAATAAAGATTAATTTAATTGCACAAATAAATTATGGCCTTAACATTTGCTAACACTTGTTAGCAGTGGTAGGAGGTTACCATGCTATTTAAGCATTGTCTGAAGCTTCCTAAAACCAAAATTTTCTCTTGCAAGGTTGTGCATAAAACTTGAAATCTTTTATTACTTTTGTTGTCATTGTAACATTTTAATAACTTTTAAAAGTAATTTGTGTATCATAAGCAGTATATTTAATACCAGATTAAAGTAGGGTGCAGCGTAATAGGATGTGATTCAAAGCCTTCTTTATCTTTAGACTAGTAGGCTTTTTATGTGTGTCATTATATATAAGCCATGTATTTTGTTTGCTCTGTGTATTTGTCTATTAAATCTCCTGCAGTGCTGAGATATTCACAGCAGGGCTGACATCCAAATGATTTTTCTTTGCCTAAAGCCTGCTTGCAATGTGTGTCCTCTATCTGGAACCTCCCTTCTGATTGTCTCAGGCTTGAGGAGCATGCACATTCTGCAGTACTATTTTCGGTCAGTGCACCAGGCCACCACCTGTACAGACCCTGCTTTTCCTTCCCTTGACCGTGTATGTATGAAAGCCTCAAGTGCTGACACCTAGGGAGCTGGTTTAAGTAATTTAAAGCTCTTAGCCAGAACTCAGAACTTAATTCCTTCTGGTGAGTACTTTGCCACCAGCTCTGACCACAGCAATTTGCACTTCCTTGGCCTGTGCTGAAGGTTATTAAAATCAGGGACATTTTGTTGTATTGGGGATCATCTTCAGCACTGCATTTTTTTCTTTTTTTTTTTTTTCCTTTGTTTGGTTTTGTTTGTTTTTTTGTTAGATTTTTTTGAGACCTGAAGGTTTGCTGAACCCTTGCACTGCAGGGGTGGGATCCTGCAGGGACCAGGGAACACTGCATTTCTTCTTAGGCCAGCAGTGGCTCACAGGATGCATAGGGACTTTAATTTACTAGATGCCTTTTCAGTCTCACTTTGGAAAAGTCTTCACCTCCTTTGGTTCAAAGCTCTTTCTGGCTAGGCTTGCTGCTCCAGTCACAATGGGAGCTGTGGAAAGATGATCTTGCATGGAGCAGGAGCAAAGTGCAAGGAAGGAGGCTTGTGGTTAAGAGCTTATCCCTTGTGCTTATCACTGAATATTAAAAAAACCCAAACAATATAATAGTCCTTATGGCAGATCAGGCTCCAGGTCTTAAAGATGCAAGGGGGAGTACAAGATGATGTGTTTTACAGAAATCAGGTCAAATGTCTCCCTGTAAAACATTGGCATGGGTGTAGTCTGTAGCAGTAATGGAGACACAGGAAAGGATTATTTTTTATTTTTCTTATAAAGCTGCCTTAGAAGGAGGGCTCCACTTCCACAGCTAGCAGCAGATAACCAAAAACTTACCAAGGCTGCACTTGAAAATGCCATGTCTTTGCAGAGAGCACGTCAGTTTTGTGCTGAGCCTTTTGTAAGTCAGAGTTGGGATCTTCTGCTGTAGTGGTATGTGTCTGCTATCAGGTGGGTGGGGGAGATGCTGGCAGCATTCCTTGCAGTGAGATTCTTGGATGGTTAGAAAAAAGTTAGTGCAACAACACATTGTTCAGCTGTATGGTGAAATTATTCAATGTCATGGAGGTGGGATGAGTGCTTGTTTTTGGCTGTTGTGATCAAACGTTTCTACAACATGTGCCTTGAAAGAGGGAAGAAATGGAAACTGGAAAGTCAGGAAACCTGAAAACCCTTTTCAGCAGAGAGATACTAGTAGTGCAAGAAGCTGCTGCCTAGTTTCTCTTCCACTGCTAAAGCCACAAGCCATGTAAAGAACTGAAGCCACCTTTCGTAGCTCATGTTGCCCTTTGGTGCTGACCTGTGATTTCTAGATCTCATTGTCTCTGTGTAAACTATATCAGTCAAACTTATTAAATACTCTTGACTTGACCTGGCCATGAAATTTCTCTCCCTGGGATTTTCAGGGGCCACATTTACAAACACGTTGCACCAAAGCGAATTCCAACTGTGTCCTATGGTGGGTGGTGTTTTTTCCTCTCCCCTACTGGTGAAAACACTCAAAGTGATACTGATTGTAACTAATGGTTGAAACCCAGAAAAACAGCTTCAAAGAAAATGCTAATGCTTGGATTCTTTGGGATGACTGACTGCTTGTTAGCATGAGGGAGGGTCCTGATATGCTGCTTTTCCCCAGGACGCTACTTGTATACTGGACTGCCTTTGGGTTTCCTGTAGATGGTTTTGCTTTTGCATTCTTATAATTTATATATCAAGGGATGTGTAATCAAATGTGTATTCTTTACTATTGATGTCAAATAAAAATATTTTCAGTTACAATGTTTGGCAGCATTGCTCTGGATTACCCCTCTGTCTTCACAGGTTTCTGGCTCATGGGGTGGACTAGGTTGTGCCTTAATCTCCTTACATTAACTTTCTCCAGCTTTTACTCCCTCTGGCTACCCCCTGAATTAATTTCTCTGTGCTGCAAACTTTTTCCTTGTTAGAGACACAGACCTAAGAGTCCCCAGATGACACCAGAAAACTGTAAGGTGGTTCCTATATCTGGGTAGGGGGACAGCATGCAGTCCATCCTGAAACCAGGCAGAAGATGTAAACCCTCACTCGGGCTGTGACTGCTTGGGCGAACAGGCCACTGCTTGCTCCCTGAGTGCTTGTGGCTTTGGCTAAATTGTGGAAATGGACAGTTCCTGGGCAACTGAAGTAAACATTTGTCTGTGTTCCTTGGCAACTTCTCACAAAAACAGTTTCTGTGGAAGAGATCTTTCTGGCCAGACTGTGGCTAAGGCTAGGCATGAGCTCTCCAGTGCTCTCCAGGGAAAGGTGGGTTTGTTTCCAGCTGAGACCAAGTACCAGCCTCTAGGCCCAGGCTGGCACAGTGGGCAGGACATGCCCAAGCTCCTGCAGTTGCTTGCAGGCATGCTCTGAAGACCGTATTGACTGAGGGATCTGGAAGAGAGCAGTGGCCTCTGCCTGCTTTGGACCTTCGCAACTGCCTCCTAGGGCTTTGGGGACAATGCAGGACCATCACTATAAGGAATTTGCCAGCAAATTAGGGTGCTGCAGCAGGCTTCATGGTTCCTGTTGCATCTTCTGTTGACTCTTGAACCCTGAAATGTTGCACAGAAATCATAGGTGTTACCTTTTCATGCTTTCAGGTTTGGCATCTACAGGCAGAAAAATAGTCTGAGAGTAAGAGTAACAGTCTAAGAGTAAGAGTAACCTTCCACTTCCTCCTGCAGATGGGAGGAGTACTCTGGGCAGAATACTTCTGCTCTCAGAGTATTGAGCTGTTCCGTCTCTGCACCCTGAGTGGGTGAGGCTCAGTGGCTGGAAGAAACCATGTGTGAAAATTTTGTCCCTTGCTGAAAGCAGCAGCTGAGAAGTGTCACCAGGATTTCACCCCTCTCCTCATTAGTTACCAAGGCTTCCCTTTACCAGCACATGGCTGGTAAAGGATCCCATGACTTTTGCTGTGAGACCATATTTGCTCTAGCAGAGCTTTCTCCACCTTGTGCTCCACCTGCCTGCCAAGAGCCAGGGTGAGGGAGCAAAGGTTTCTTACATTGATCCCACATGTTTACCCGGCTACACTTTACTGTTCTCCAGCCCACAGGGAGAAAAAAGAGCCAAAAACCTGCAACAAAAAAGAAGCTGTTGTTAAAAGGAAGGAAAGTTCTAAGCTGGAGTTTGCTAAACCTTTTCATCCTCTTGGAAGGAGTCTGAAGTAGGCGTGCTTGTCCTTTGTTCTTGCTTTGTGTCTTAGCACAGTGCTGCTGATTGCTGGATCTGTTCTTATTTGACTACATCCAATGTGCAGGATGTCTGTATACTCAGGGACTATGCACTCATATGATACCTATATCTTCTGTCAACCCAAGGCAGCAACCCCACTCCTGAAGCCTGTTTTCCTTATCCATCCACTGGTCTAAATGTAACTACCAGCAATGAAGATGAGTGCACAAAAATCTCTGTAGAGTCAGTGGTGGCTTGACTTCCAAAGTCTGCACTAGACCTCGCAGTGATGAGCTAAGTGGGGAAAATAAGGGATTTGGGTTAAATCCAAAGGCTGGACCAGTGGACTTTTTCCTGATTACCTTCCTGCCTCTCACATGCATGAAAATTATTTCCAAGAATTCTTGCTCTATGATTTTTCCAAGGATGGAGGTATTGCTCATAATAATTTTGTAATTACATTTTGTAATTACTACACAAGATGGAGGTACTACTGCTGTTTCACATGTCTTTCTCCTTGCCCTCCCTAAAGGTGGGTATCATATTAGGTTTTTCATTCACCCTTTTCCCATTTGCCATGATACTCCACCATGGCTGACAGCAGCTTCATTGACATGAACTGATAATTCATCTGGGTTAGTGTCATCTATTCTATTCTTTAAGCAGTCCTTAAGCCTCACATTTGGTCTTCCCACCAACTTCCAAAACCAAGCTGGTGAATGGAGAGATCTGGGAGCCGGTTTTACCTCTGAGGATGCTACAAAAATCCATTGATCATTGTGGTTTTTTTCCATATTGTCCAGTACCACAGTGTTTCCTCCATCTGCCAGTGGATGTGCATTTTCCCCAACTTCTTGAATACCTGTAGGGTCCTGTTGTACTACCTTTAATGATCCTTTCTAGTCTGAGTTGTAGGTGGAACTTGGCCATGCTCAATACCATCTTTAAGTACCCAAGTAAGCAATGTTTACTACATTGTTTTGCTGTCTATAATATTTCCCATTCTTACATGCTGCTTTATTGTTGTTCTTGTGGTTGTGTTTTTGTTGGTGGTTTTTTGGTTTGGTTTGGTTTTTATTTATTATTTTGCTACAAGAAGTGCCCTTTTTAGTCAATCAGGACTTCTAGTGAAATTCCCAATTTTCCTGATGAAGGGAAGGCTTCGGATATTCAGGATGAACACTGTGAAAAAACCCTTCCCAAGGAGGGTGATGCAGTCTTGGGACAGCATAACGAGGTGACACCGTGAGAGGTTTCAAGGGTTGATCAGTGGTTCCTGGGCTGTGTGACTGACACAGCAATAAAGCAGTCCCTCAGGAGCTCCAAGCCAGAGCCAGTAGAGCAGCAGGAGTGCAATCCCTCTGCGAAGGGACACTTCTGCACCAAGGTCATGGACCATGCCAACAAGCCTGCAGAGTACTTCCAAGGAAAGAGCAGGGAGTCACTCAGTTGCCTATGATTTCCAAACCTGCTTTACACTATATTTTACTAATCAGAACTTGGCATGGTGTTTACACTGTGGCCATCTGCTGTGCTGCAGGAGAGAAAGGGAGGAGCTGTGAAACTTTCCAAGGTTGTGTTCAACTCATCCAAAGCTGGCAAACCTGTTAAGCCCATGACTGGAAGCATGTAGAGGTGCTGCTGACTGTTGGCATGTAGAAAATCACATTAAGAGCTCACTGACTACGGTTTGGTGGGTTTTTTTTGCGGGGGGGGGGGGTTGGTGTTTTTTGGGGTTTTTTTTGTGTGTGTTTTTTTTGTTTGTTTGTTTGGGTTTTTTTGTTTTGTTTTGGGTTTTTTTTGTTTTTTTTTTTTTTGTTTTTTTTTGTTTGTTTTTTTTTTTTTGTGGTGTTTTGGTTTTTTTAACATCCTCCAACTGTCTCTCAAGAGGGAGTGAAACAACTTAGTCAAAAATGCAAAACATTGCATAGATTCCTATGTGAAAAAGAGTTTGAAAAGTCATCTTCCAGCAAAACCCCACCTAGCAAATGCCTCAGTTTTCTTTTCAAGGATACAACCCAGAACAGAAACTTTTTTTTTTTTTTAATGGAAAAAATCATAGCCACTGTATCTCTCTCCCATGGGATTTAGTGACCCCTCTAAGGGAAATGTGCTGACAAGTCTTCACAAGGAAAAGCAGCACTGATTAAGGGGATCTGGGTCTGGGGTCACTGCACTCCAGAGCAGCATGTGTTCCAGCAATGTGGGAGAAGATGTCTCTGCAGCATAACTATTCTCCCCATTTCCAGAAATACTGTCAGAGATACATGTGCCCAAGGAAGGGTGAGATGTGCCAGAGAAGAGACCAGGACTGGAAAAAATCTGTATTGAAGTGAAAAGAGATTATTCCTCTGTTTGTGGTCCAAATTTCTTTGTCTTTCTGACTGTAGTACAACCAGAGCTGATGTGTTCTTACAGAGGAGGCAGTGGTATGGTCAGCCCTGGCACTGGGGTCTTAATGAATTTAATGCATCCACTCATCAATCATCAATGCATGGGGATGTGCTTGACACAGGGAAGTGCAAAGGCTGTGTAAGGACATCAGTGGCCCAGGTGAGGTGGGCTGTTGGTGAAACAAGTCCACAGAGGCAGCCTCAGAATGTCACAGAAGCATAAAATGTCTGGGGTTGAAAGGGACCTCTAAAGACCATCTAGTTCTAACTTCCTTGCCATGGGCAGGGATACCTTCCCCCAGAGCAGATTGCTCAAAGCCCCATCCAGCCTAAATCTGAACACTTCCAGGACTGGGGTATCCATGTCTCTCCAGTTTTGAGAGATATCACATGAGACAGTGTCAAACTCTTTGCACAAGTTCAGGTAGATAACATCTGATGTTCCGCAGAATGGCCAAATCTTGCTCATTTCAGGTGGAAAACACTGACTTTCTGCCTGTGTCTCTAAAATTTGCTTTCTCACCCAGCTGCTAGAAATTTGCCTCACATATTTACCAGATCTGGGTGGTTTTCCAAACACAGGTCTAAGCAGGAGTCCTACAAGGGAGCACAAAGCTAAGGGGACAAGTTGGATGTCTCTGAAGCAATAGGAGGATGAAGACTACATCTTTCACTTCAACTGGACAAATCCCTGAGTGATTATAAAGTGTGAATTCATATTTACACTAGCTTTGAGTAAAGAGATTGAGCAAGAGCCCTCAAGAGATCTTTCCCTGCCATAATCATTCTAAACCACCATCATACCCTTAGAAAACACAATTACAGAGGGATAAATTGACTGTGTTTTGGTTACCTCTAACTTACGTGAACATTGTGGTACTTCTCAGAAAGAATCCTGGAGAAACAAGGTCTCAGCACACCTTGTTGATGCAACAAGGATTGCCCAGACAATACAGAAACAGGAACTGGAAACTGGGATTTCTCAGATCTATTCAGCAGCCCTCCAAGTTGTGATCTCACTGCAATGAGAATTTCTGGTGGACAAAATGACATCTGATTGCAGAGGTGGTGAGGGCCTTTAACATGTAATGGGCTGCTGAATATCAGAGTCAATGTTGGCTATTGCAAGCAGCAAGGCTGTGACTGGCTAATGTGGTTCTCTGCCTGAGAATGTGCTCACTGCAAAATTAGCTGCTTTGAAAATCAGCATGCCTAAACCACTGCCACTGGCCCACTTCTGAAGCATTTTGCTAGGTGCTAATTATAATACTGCCCAAAATCATGATTAGACACATTGACACATATGTATTAAACCCATTGAGAACTAGAGCATTGTCGGAACCTGTGATATTTAAATGATCCTGAGATTGTAGAAAGTCTCTGTCTTTCAGCCCCGCTGCCAAAGAAGAAGTTGTAATTCGTGTGTGCTGGTTTTCGAGGTTGTTTATTCTTGCATATCTATAACATGTTCTCTCTGACCTGCAGCAGGTCTGTCTTGCAGGACAGCGTGCAGGGCTCTGCCCCTCAGTGGGATGTTACAAACATTATATACTAGAAACTACGTGTCCTATATTTACAATAATGTGCCAATATCTATCACCCATGTTGAACAGTGTGTCCCCAGCCTAAACCAATTGAAAAATTCCAACACCACAGTGAAACATGGAGGGCATGAAGAAGAAGAAAAAGGACAAGGCACACCCAGTTTCCTCCATCTTGCCCCCTTTGAACCCCTTATCTAGAATCCTAAAATTCTACTTTTGCACCCGTGCCACACTAATTACTACTTATATCAAACACTCAGAGCTTGTAATTCATCCTGTAAGATTGAAAACTCTTTTCCATGGACAGAGATCAGAGACTGTGTCTCTTGGGGCTCTGTACAGGGAGACTCCTGAGCCCCTGCCAGGTTCCCAGACCTTCCAGGGCAGCCAGAGGGATTCCCTGGATTCCCACAGAGCATTAGATGGGCACAAAAAGCCCATCACTCGGAAACACTCATGGCACCATGCACCTGCTTGCTATTGCCAGCTCAAAAGGGTTTTGCATCCAGGCAGATGATGAGAATATCCACCCTTAGAGATGTTCAAATGCCATCTGGACATGTCCTGTGTGATTGATTCTGTGTGGCCTTGCTTGAGCAGAGGGCTTGGACCAGATGATGTCCAAAGTTCTCTTCCAGGCTCAGCTGCATGTGGTCCCCAGGAGAGCAGAGATGTGTGCAGCAAAGCTGTCCACAGCCCCACAGCTGTGGCACAGAAGCCTCCAGAATCACACCACATTTGGCACCCTGGCACTTCTTCAAGGTGTCTGAGCTTCTAGACAGTTCTTAGCCCTTGTCCTCCACCCCCTTTCCTGCACAGCACTGGCAGGTGTTGCTTTCCCAGATCACAGCAGGTGCCTGACCCTGTTGCTCAGATGTGTATCTCATTGCTCAGCTGCCGCTGCTTCTCTTTGGAACACTTAAAGACAGGCTTTGCCCAGCTTTTGAGGCTGCACACCTGACCCACTGCCAGTGAGTTATTTATAGTCCTTGAGCCTCTGCTTCTGGCCTGTTCCAAAACTCTCAAGGCCCCTGCTGCTATTGTGCTTACATCACACATTAATAACAAGAAACACCTGTCACCACAGGCCAGTTCACACACCAGGCACTCATGAGGAGCTGGCAACATGTATAACAGGCCACAACAGGGTCTTGGTACGCTGTGTATCCACTGTATTAGTGTAAAGACTGGGACTGTTACCAGCAGCAGCAAAGTCCTTCCTCATGGAGCCCCAGGTGACAGGAGCAGATGGCAAAAAAGCAAATCAGAAATCTCACAGCAAAACCTCATCTTGCAAGAACACACCAAAGCTCACTATGGAACCCTATGGGAAGAGGGAGTACTTATTTTGAAACTAAGTCAGTTGTCTCTTATTCACTAGGATATTCAAGCTGAGAGCATCTGAGTGGTCTGTCTAGGATGAAAGCATCAAAATGCAAGCAGTCTGTCCAAGGACACTGAATGCTGATGCAGAGTTAAAGGGACACTCACTACTGAGGTATTATGATGGCTCCTGTGTTGTTTCCTCAGGAAATGTGTGCTGCTTTTGAGTCTTGACTTTTGGTACCTTTAGGAGCTGATGGTGACTGTGGTCTCTTGTCTCTCCATTTTCTTCATCTCTGCTCCTCTTCTGGGAACCAAGAAGAAATACTCTTTGTGTCTTTGTCAAAATGCTTTACATCTCATCTTCCAAACACTATTTTTAATGGCTTCGGTATATCCTGCTTTATCCTGTCAAATATTTGATACCATCCTGGGGGTTGGAATGGTCTGGAAAGCAGCTGGAACCCACAGTCAGCTAATGCAGATGCCATCCGTGACTGCCCGCCCTGTGACTGCTCCTGCCACTTATTCCTGCAGGTGCTTCTGCACCCACGTACTCTCCATCCAGTCAATGTTTGCCTTGCAGAATAACAACAACCAGCATAGGATTTTCATGAAGATAGAAGAAGTAAGGGTAAGGGAACAGCTGGCACCTTATACAAATGTTGGTTTGACACTTAGGATCAACAAAGAGGCTGAAGATTGCTACCACAGTCACCCATGAGGCACAGTACTGTCAAATAAACTTGTTTTCTTTTATTTTTCTTCCTTAAAACAAAACCTAAACCAAAACAAAATAAAAACAACACAAAAGAATAAAAAGCAAGCAGTACAGGATTACTGCTTCAATCCAATAAAGGGAATGGTGTTTCTGTTATATAATTGGATTTCCTCAAAGCATTTTTTCACTTAATATCACATGATGCTTTGGTAAGACCCATGCCTTATATAAAAGAAACAAGAATTTGAAAATGATCTGGTGACCTTTCAAAAAGTAGCTGTTACAAAACCTTTAAGAAATTTGCAGATGGCAGAAACATGGTGGCATGGCAAATGAAGTCTTTGTTCCAGGAGGCTCTGGATCTAACCAAATCATTACAGTTTGGTGAAATAAACTTTAATAAATTACAGAAACATAACTGGAGGCAAATAATGTCAGATGTGAGATCTGCCTAGTAAACCAGTGTTGCAGAGAGATTGAAGTGTATCTGTAGGTAACATCATGAGCTCTTTGTGCTGCAGTTAATAAGGATAATGCAACCCCCAACTATAAAAAGGTGGGTAACAGCATTAGAAACAGACAACTTTTGCTTCTGTGCATAGCCCTGGTAGGCAAAGTAGTCAGTTGCTGTCTGTATTTCCAGAGGAAGAAGGACACATGTATATTCAAAGAGCTGCAGAAATGAGCAAAGAGTGCTACAAAAATTAACCTTGTGTTGCATAAGGGAAAGAATGTCTCTGAGCCCTGTTCAGAGGTACAGCACAGCAAAAGGGAGAAGGCTGTAATATTCCCCTCTAGCCTCAGGTCAATAAAGTCTCTGCTGTGCTTCTCCCTCACACTGGGTATGTCTCTGGGGAGGAGGCATTGACAACTCTAAAGGAAATTTCTGTGTCCCTATGTTGCAACAAGACTAGAAGCCAGGGCTCAGGCTGCAGAGCTGGACATTGGCAGGAGTTAGGAAGAATGACTCCATGCAAACTGCATTTTGTGTTTTAGATCCTCTCAAGTGTTTTGTAAGAGACAAAAGTGCTGAGCAAGTTTGGAAAAGCACTGAGTTAAAATGATCAGTACACTCAAATGGCACAGGGTGGACAAGCAAAACTGAGCATACCTCTGAGCTGAGATGGAACTGCAGATCTGAAGCCATTCCTTTGGGTGGATAATTTCACCTTAAAGGGCTGAAATTATTAATTCCAAGTTTTGTCTCAATACTCAGGGCACTTCCCTAGTTTCTGTGTGCATGGTATGAGCCCCATCACTTGAGTGTGTTGGGACAGCCAAATGAATGCTTTGCATCCACCTACCCAAGCACTGTCTGTCCATCTTTCCCTCTGCAGGTTATCCAACCAGTGAGCCTATTTTTTCACATCATTTATTTTCCAAGCCACAGATGTGCACAGTCACTTTGCCCCATCTGCCACTGAGAATGGTGGCATATTGACCTCGGCTCTGATAAATCCCTTGCTGCCTGTCAGTGAGAGAACAGCCCCTCTGCAAGTGTCAGTTGCAAAAGCCCCAGTGTGAGGTCAGCAAAAGTGGATGAATCTGGCTTTAGCAAACAAATTCTTCCTGAACTCCAAGCCAAGAGCAATGCAGCTTTTTCTTTGTCCCTGGGAGGAGAGAACAAGACCCCAGATGTTTTCCAGCAGAGCACTTCTACAAAGCCTTCAGCAGTCTGCCAGAGGAGTGCCACATGTCCAGATAGATGTTGAACAGAGCTGGACTCTGAAGGGATTCGTGGTGAGACAGGGAATCTTGGCAGTTGAGAGCAACACAGCCCAGGACAGGGAGAAAAGCAGATAAGCCCCCAAAATCCCTGTGACAGTGCAGTACAGCTACTTGGCTTTCCACACAAACGCCTGAAACCTGCACATGCTCTTACTGAAAGAGTCTGGTGACCAAAAAGCCAGAGGAAGCCCAGTGGATGGCTGCAAAGGAGAGGAACATGGTTGGCTCATTTGCAGAGCGAAGTGGGAACAGATGCCCCTCTACCACCCTGACCCCTCTAGTTGTATTTCATCTTCCCTTGCAACTGCCTCAGAGCTGCTTCCCCAGCCCCACCAGCAGAGCTGATATTAAGGCGGCACTGTGTCACCTGGGGCACAGGGGGGGTGGGCTGAAGTTTCATCCTAAACAAGCCAGGAGACAGAGGAACTTGCATGGTTGTCAAATCAACCAACTTCTCCTTATCTCTGTTGTGATTATTTCCTCCCCCTGCTGCATTCCTTGAATAGCAATACTTGTTTTGGAAATTCTCCCCAATAGTTTGAGGCTAGAAACCTTTGAAGATGCAGGAGCAGTCTGGTGTCAGAAATTGCACTTGCCCTGGATCTGTGTGACAGGCTGCCCTGCCCGTGTGGACCCACAGGGGGTCCTGGGGGAAGCAATGCCGCAATCTGGCAGCTGCTGAGTATGTCATTTTTTGTCATGTTTTTGTTGTCCCATCACTTACAAGTCCTCTGATTCAGCACCTTGCTGACAGCAGTGGTGACACAGCAAAGCAGCTCATTCCTTCCAAACCTGCTGCTCCAACTCCCAGCCTCTGCCTTGGCTTCAGGACTATGCAAGCCAAAGGAAAACTATGTACCTCCTATGGCCAAAGTACTGCAGCTCAGCAGAAGGGATCTGGCAGTAGTGCTGCCAAGCTCTTTGGCATGCTTTGCTCTCTCTGGTGGCCACCATATGGTATTTCATGTTTTGCCCACTAAATCATTCATATCTGTACTGGGTGAGAGGGGACATGCAATCACAGGTGAGTCTGTGAGCATAGGTGTTTCAGAGAACAGCCAGGTGGTTAGGTGGGGGCTCCTGGCCTGTGTTTGAGTATGCTGGCAGGAAGAATAGTATTTGGGCTGAAAACTGCATTCTGGGAAGTCTAGAAAAATCAAGGGAGGGAATGGGACTGTGGCATAGTTGTATGCTTTTCAACCCTGGACATCTAGTTGGTGTTCTGGTCCCCTCAAGAGACAGCTGCAAACCAAGCACACGGGGAACATCCTGACCCAAAGAGGACTCTGTAGGGAAAAGGGCTGTTGCCACTGAATTGAGCAGATGTGCTCTTAACCTTAGCCAATGTCAGCAATAGTTTGCATGACTAGAAAGCAGATCAGTGTCACAGATCAGGGGCTTGTCTGACATGTTTCTGGGGAGCAGAAGGCACAGAATATGCTGATGCACAGGACAGTGCCATGATGCAGCACACACAGAACTCATCCCCACCTGTGAGACCTTGGACAGGCTGAAGGAGGGAAACCCAGGTCTGTCGCTATGCACATGCAATGAGTGCACACCTCGTGCCAGCAAAGACCGTGCAAAGATGTCAGGAGGCACTGCTGTCGGGACCCCCAAAATCTGCCTGCTACAAAGCTGTACTGCTGCCAGCAGGCAGTGGACTTCTGCTTCAGCCAGAAAGAAGCACTTCATCCACATGAAAGATCCTTAAAGTAAGAGAGCAAGTCCTTTGAACTGCAGACTGACCCAAATGGGCGAGCAAAAAGAGGTGGGAAACAGCCTGCAGAGCACCCAAAAAGCCAGGCAGCATTGATTTGGATCAGAAGCTAAAAACCTTTGACCATACCCACACTCTCGCTCTCCTGCCCAAACACTGCATTGTGGTGTGGTCCACACTGTGTATGCAGCAACATCTCTGTATCGTACCCTGGGCCTACACTACCTCGCAAACATCATCCTGAGGGTCATGTATGTCTCTGTTCATACATGCGGTTCTGCAAGGTCCTTGTATATAAAAAGGCAGCAGAGACATCTTGCACTGGAACACAGGACAAAGAATAAGGCTGCTGGGCTATGGAGGTGCCACAGCTCCAGGCAAATCTGGGTAGTTTTGGAGGTCAAAACCCCATTATAGGAGTGTTAGTCCTGTGAGTCAATGCATAGAAGAGAACCAACACAATCCTGCACACCAAAATCCTATGGCAGAGAAAGCCTGAGTTGCAACATTTGTTTTGGCAACCTCTAAAAAATAAATTAGCTTCACTAATGCTAATTCACTTCACTGCACACACAGAGATTTACAAACACATTGTGAGGCAGTTGATGAGTCTTGGGAGCTGTGGCTGTATTGAGGAGAGGAGAGGAGCTTGGGCTGTTCCAGACCCAATGTCAGGTTCTTCTACTGCTTCAGACAGACATTCTCAGTGGCAGGATGGAGCATGGAGCATGCTCACAGGTTACAGGAGTTCAAAATCCAGACACACTTTTGGACATGAGGAGGTGTGAAACCAGGCAAGGGTCCATTAGAAGGAGGTGCCAACTCCTTTACAGCAGAGAGGGACAGGGAACACACAGCCAAGAAGTGGGGCAGGGGGTTGGGGATGGACATGAGCCCTGAGGGATGGACATGGGACAGGTTTTTCCACAATATGCTTAATTAAAGCTGGTTCCTGCTAGCAATCCTGTGATGCACCCAGAAGAAGCAGATGACCTTTCTCAGAGGAGTTTCATGTTTCAAGCACAGCTTGCTCCCAGCACACCAGTGTTTACTCATCGCTTACTGGTCTCAAAATAGAGCACTTAAACACTGGGGGGGTTTCCCACATCCTCACAGTGCCATTTGTTACTGGTCCTGTTGTACAGAGGGACACAGTGAGCTGGTAATTTGAATCTGTTCACACATTCATTAGAAGAATGCCCCATCAGAAGAAAATATATTTTGCCGCACTTGTAAGATTTAACCTCGTTTTGAATGCCAGAAAACGCTGACAGTGCTCAAATGACTAGTTATGTCTTTTCCAGTCCAGGGAGGGGGAATTATCTCTTCATTTCTAATTGGCTTGCTTTTGGCCATCTTGAGCAGAGCCACCGAATATTTTCTTACACCCACACTCTGCACAGTGCGTGCTGAGGATATTCACCGGGTGCATACCCTGGCCAGGGGCCCAGCATGGATGGGTGCTTGATGGATGAAGTCTTGCCTTTCCAGAGATACTTTCTCCTGACCATTCTCATTAAAAGCAGATGATCAGAGGCCAGGGCTCATGGTGAACTGCCTGAGAGTTTTATGCCCTCTGACTCCCATGGATGCAGAAGGCAAAGTTTGCACTGCCTACTGACAATTTGCAGGTCCCTGCTCAAGTGCATGGTATCAGTTGAAATGGGCCATGAAGAGCTCAGAGTAGTTCTTGCTAGTCCTTCACACTGATGACTCCTGCTCTCAAAATGCAGCTGCAAAGACAAACACAGTCATCTCTATGTTTGGGATAAGAAGCATGAGAACCAAGCTTCAGCTCTCCTGCCATCCAAGGAGTTTGAGCCAGTGGATATCTGGACACAGCATTTTACACATTTGCACAGCCCCAGCCAGCACATGGCAAGAGCACAAGCAGATTTGCTTGGAAGAAGATGAAAGGAGCTTCATGCTAAAGAGAGCACTCATCCTTCAGGTGGGCACAGGCAACTTCCAGTCTTCAAAAGGGATCCCCACATTTAGCTGTGAGAAAAACTGATTTGATCCTCTCTTTGGTATATTTCTTGCCCTCAGGGTAGCTCAAACCTTATACACATTACCCTTGCCTGCTACAGTGTTGTGTTTTCATGTGCTGTGCCTGGAACAAATCTTCCAGCCACAGCAGCAGGGAGACACTGACTCAGGCCTTCAGGCTGCTATGGAAACCATAATCATCATGCCTGAAATGCCATCATACTCCCTTCTGCAAATGAACCTCTTAAAACCCAGTGCAAAAGTTAGCTGTGGACCAAACCCCTGCCTGGAAGGCACAGCTTCAACCCATTGGCAACCACTGAAACTGCAGGGAGAGACTCACTGTAGCACTGCAGCCTGTGGGAGATAATGAGAAAGCCTTGACCTTGCTATCATGTCTCCTATCAGTCCTGTGTGGAGAGGCACAGCAGGAGGGCAAACGAGGCTGGTCTCAACTTCAGGAAGTGCTTTTTCTGTTTCAGCTCCAGCCCCACTACAGACTCCAGTACTGGGATTCCTTGCTACTTCCCCTTGCAGTCTGAGTCATAGATTTCTCCCCGCCCCAAGACTCCTTCCCAATGGGAAGGAGCACTTGTGGCAGACAGTGCTTGTGGCCTCACTTCTCACTGCTGTCCCTATGTGCCCAAGGAAGAGGATGTGTGTGGCAAAAGCATGTGTTTACCATCATTTGGGCAAAGACTTGGCACAGAGGAACTGCTGTTTGGATGCAAGAAAAAACTGCTTCCCTGCAGAAGGGATGCAGACAAGTACCAGAGGGCTAGTAGGTTCTCTGGTGTTGGAGCTACCACAAACATAAATTGATAAGGCTCAGAACAACTGGACCTGGCATTGGGGTTAGCCTGCTTTGAGCAGGGGATGTATTAAGAGCACTCCAGTCCTCCTTTCTTGTTTATTCTTCTCACTGCCTGCTAGTATGAGCTAGCTGGTTGTCTAAGTTTCTAGATGACATGTTCCATGGAAGACCCCCATTCCCTAAATTCAGAACTGTAACTTGCACAAGACCCAGCACCCTTCCTACCTCTGCCATGACTGAGGTCAAGGAAAAAGACTTAGGGGTGCTGGTTGACAAGAGGCTTAACAGGACCCAGCCATGAGCACTCCCAGCCCAGAAAGCCAAACGTGTTCTGGGCTGCATCCAAAGCAGCGTGGGCAAGCAGGGGAGGGAGGGGATTCCGCCCCTCTGCTCTGCTCTGGTGAGAGCCCACCTGGAACCCTGCATCTAGTTCTGGGGTCCCAGCACAGGAAGGTCAGGGAACTGCTGGAGTGAGTCAAGAGGAGGGACACCAAGATGATTAGAGGGTTGGAACATCTCTACTATGATGATAGTCTGAGCAAGTTAAGGTGTTCTGCCTGAAGAGGAGAAGGCTCTGGGGAGACTTTGTAGCAGCCTTCCAGTACCTAAAGGGGCTACAAGAGAGATGGAGAGGTGTGGTGACGCACAGCTACGCAAAGGGCAAAAGGCTTTGTGAATCTGAAGTTAGAAAGTTTCGTTTCTGTATTCCCCTGAGCATTTACCCCTCCCCTGAGTTATTCCCATTGGATTTGACCTGTAATGTATTCAGGCTGGACACTGTCTCTATTGGTTTTACCTTATCACCTATACCCCCTATACCCCTATAAAAACTGTATCCAGACCCCCTCCCCCCGTCACTTGTCCCTGCGGCATTTGAGCAATACAATTTTCTTCAAACTGCACACAGGTGTCCTCTCTTGGTCTCTTTATCTTGGGTCCTAGTAGTGCTCTCAGAGCAGTGCTGCCCGTGTCACAGCGAACCAACTGCTACCTGGTAATCTCAGCAGAGACCATGGGGCAGCAGCGTGTGTTGCTCACACCGGCTACCCATGGCGGCTGCTGGCCGGCATCTGGGGAACAGAAGGCTGCGTGGAAAACAAAGGCAACAGAGAGGAACTTTTTGCAAGAGCACATAGTGCTAAGACAAGGGGAAATGGCTTTAAACTGAAAGAAGGTAGGTTCAGCCTAGATATCAGGAAGAATTTATTTACTGTGAGGGTGGTGAGGCATTGGCAGTTGCTCAGAGAGGTTGTGGATGCCCCAGCCCTGGAACTGTTCAGTGTCAGATTGCATGGACCTCTGACCAGTGAGGTCTAGAGGAAGATGTTCCTGCTTTGGTGGGGCCATGATGGGGGGAACAGCAGCAGGACTTATCTTTCAGTGTGCTTCCAACCCAAACCATTCTATGATTCTGTGATGTCCTAGCATAAATCACTCATGCTACTTTAACACTGCAAAGATGCAGTGACTACAGAGGGACGGTTGTCTGGTGGATGCTGAAGGTACCAGCCACAGCAAACCCACCAGGAGAGAGGATCTCATGACTTAGCCTGGTGCCTTCCCCAGAGAGACAAACGAGGGACAACATCTGATATCAGATAACATAACACGTCTGGGGATGTGATCAAGAAAAAGAATTAGTTCACAGCAGCTGCAAAAGTCCAGCCTGCAGGTGTATCATTAACACCTGATTGATTTAGTCTTGAATGCGTCTGGGTGGGGCCGGTGAATCATCTTCAAATGTGAGGGTGCAGAGAGAGAGAAAAGGACACATAAACATCACTTCAAGGATTGAGGCTGTGAAAAAGTAACCTGGGCACTTCCCAAATACAATTAAACTAAGGTTCAGCCTTTAGGGAAGATTGAACCATCCCCCCCTGCCCTCACTCTCGCTGCTTTCCCGTTGGCTTCTGGAGGTGCTGCATCCTGCCTGAAAACAAAGGAGATGAGCAGAGGCGACCCTGGGTGAAGCCCCACACACGTTTTTCTGCTCCATTTCCAGAATGACGGTAGGAGGAAAGCAGTCTGGCCCCAGCAGGGTCTCGCCCTTCACTTTGGGGTGTCTCCCGTTGTTGTGACCCAAGCTGAGCCATCCCCGGGCAGCACTCTCTACCCTTGTTCCCCAGCACAGGTCCAGCTCATGTACCAGACCCACGTGGGAACAGAGACCCAACCGAGCCCCTCCTCAGCATCCTCCAGACCTGCTTAGCTACCACGCAATGTTTCTGCACAAGCATTTCTTCCTACCACATCTCCTTAGTTTCAGCCATGACCCTGGGCAAACTGCTCTACCCCAGCTCACCAGAGTTTCATTCCCCACGGGAGCTGACTCCTCCCTGGTCTACTCCTTCTTAGGTCTCTCAGTCCTAGTGTTATAGGTAAAAATTGACCCAGCCAAATTAAAAGGAGAAAAAAAAATTATTATAAAGATCGAATTCTATCTGAGGCAGCCACAAAGAAAAGGACAGTGCCGAGCCCGTGATCGGTGCTGGGTGAGACACAGGTTCAGCCACTCTGGCAGAGAGTCTCTCCTATGCTTCACACCACCCGTCCTGCACAAGCAGTTTTTATACAGTTTATTTTGCTTGAGGCCGGGATTTTGGCGATCAGCCTTTTCTTTCCATTCAAAGTCCCACATATTCATAAAGTCTCTTTTCTCTGCGCCAGGTTGAACAATCCAAGGTCCGGGAAGCGATGTACATCGGTGGTGGAGTTATGGGGAACCCGGCATTGAGATGCATCCTCCTGAGGTTCCAGCGATCCCAATCTCGGGTAGTTGTCAGTGTGAAAAACGCCAATCACTTGGTTTTTAAAATTTTTAAAGTTTAATAATAATAAAATGGTTATAAAAATAGTAATACAATTAAAGTAATAAAAATTTAGAGTTAGGACAATTACAAGACAATAAAAAGCAAAGAATTACGGACCTCCGGATGCTCTCAGGCACTTAAGCCACAACAAGCATGCCTTGTGAACAAAGGAATCACCTTAAAAGCAATAGCCTGTTGCATATACAAAACACTTCATGATTATGCATATATTTTATTTAAAACAAGAACTTCGTCTGGTACTTGTCAAAAAGTTTCTGTTAATTCCCAGGCGCCTTTGAGTCTCAGTCAGGCTTGAAGAAGTTCGTTTCTGTTGATAAGGAAAGTCATAAATTCCTCTCCTCTGGAAAATTTAGGGATTTCTGTAATTGTTATCCTTGTGCAAAAAATTCCTTGATTATCTCATCTCTTTCTTGAGATAGTTAAAAAGTATCTTACATAGTATAGTTTCTATTTTAACATTGTGTTATAACCTAAAAATACATTCAACACACTACTTGAGAGAATTAATACAGCATAACTTTCCAACATTACACATATAATCATTGTAATTATTGCATAAAGCCAATCATAAAATATGCATTTTTCACATCGGGACGATCATCACTTGGGAATTCCTAGATTATCTCAAGAAACGGCCCATCTCCAAGCAAGCCACATGTATTAACTTGTAAATGAAGCCTTGTCTACAGTGGTTTCGACATACATGAGGCAGCCCCGCCTTTGCCCTGGTCCACTTGCTTTGAGTCTATATTTTAATCATATAAAAACTCCTACTCATATATTACTTTATAGGCGTGAATTATGTCTATTACATATAACACTAGGAATCCTGACCCAGGGATGCCCAAGCCGTTTGATGTGTTGACTGTAATTAATTATTTGTGCTGATTATGCATTCCTGGTTGACTAATATCCCACAAACCAAACACCCATCTGTCTACACATTTAAACGCAGAAATGTTTTTCAGACTTGGTGTTAATAATCAGTTTTACCAATTTGCCTTTGGGAGAACAAGAGGAAGACTGAAGAGGAGAAAAGGGAAGATAGTTCTTGCATAAGCAAATCTTTCTGTCATGCCTGGTTGCCCTTGAGTCCCCTCCTATCTGTGTGCAGAGAGGAGACAAGATGTTGCTGATGCTCTGCTGTATTAGCTGTTGGTCCAAAATTTGTGCCTGGACCTGATCAAACTGAAATCTTATAGCTTCTACAAAGTATTCCATCTATGGTAATGTGAACACAGTAGACAAAAGAGTCCAAAGAAGAACAATCTTCACCATTCTGGCATTTTTGAGCTAAGAATAATTACCCACAGAAAAAACTTCAGACCAGGGCTCTTATTACAATACCAAAGAATCCTGTCTTCCATCTCCTCACCAGGCTTGCTTGTGAGAATAAACACAAAAACCGGAACAAAGGGATACATTTAATTAATACGTTTGGAAAATTTTTGTTGGAAAAATAAAGCAGTAAGGAGTTCCTTTGTTAGCAAAGAAACTGCTGTTTCTTTTGTGAGCAGCTTCCATGTGGTCGTTGGTTGCACATGAGTAAGTGATTATCCTGTTTCAGTAACATCCAGGAAACTCTGAAAAAACCCAAGACAAAATGCCATTACAATGTCTTAACAAATCAAATTTCTAACCCCTGCCATCAGATTACAGTATTTGTGGGACTACAACAGAAAATAAGTGAAATAAACAGGGCTAATGCCTTTATTAATGTTCAGCTCTTTATTAAAAAGATCAGCTGGGCAGGGGGCTCGACGCAGAGCTCGCCCCCGCAGTCGTAGCTTTCCCAGGCAGCCAGAAGGAAGGCGGCGTGCAGAGTCGGTCACTGGAATCCCGAGCAGCAGCTGTCCTTTCTCCCTGCCGTGGCACACCGGTGGCCCGAGGATGAGGAGGCGTGGCATGCAGAGTCTGTTGCTGAAGTCCAGAACAACACCTGTCCCCGCTCCTTCCGTGGTGGCAGCACCAGGGCTCTCTGTCTCTCTATCACCCTACTTCTCAGAGCCTAATCTAGTCTGTTCCTTCTTAGGTGATGGCGACAGTTAAAAGTCAATCAGGGGATGTGTTTCCCTCTTCCTCAGCTAGGGCATCTGCCTGGATTTCTCTACTGTGTTCAGTTTCTGATTTATATTCTTTTTTCCCTCCTAAAAATAATCCCATGATCCTAAGGGGTTTCTATTTGCATGTTAGTCTCAGAGTGGCAGCGTGGAGGGGTGGGGGGCCGGTTGTCCCCAGGTAGTTTAGAGAAAACAAACAGAGCAATTAGCTAATTAGCATTTCAATATCGGTACCTAGCTAGAGTTAGTAGTTTTCTTTTAGTGTTGCCATGGGAACTAGGAAAGCCCTGCCCGCGTTTCTGGGGAACACCTGGAAACTGTTCATAACAATAAGGGCAGAGTTATAAAGATTCCCCTTCAAGGAAAAGAAGCAACTTCTGCTAGTGTTTTAACACCACGACGGCTGCTGCTGCACCAACAGCTTAGGGCAGAGACTGTTCCAGCCATTTCAGCAAACCCTGCTTCATGCAATATCAGATGGTATTGAAGCGATATGCTGAATAAATAAATAGATTCCATAACCTGGTGTAGTTATGAAGTGGGTATGTATGTCAGCGCCCAGCAGAAGTGAGATAGCTCTCCAAAACTTGTGCCCTGAGCCTCAGTCTGACCCACACCTTTATTCCCAAAGACGTTCCATATGCAATACATTGCACAACTTTTTCATGCGTATTCAACCCCTGGCCCCGCCTGTCCTCGCCTCTCATGCTAAATAAGTCCACGCCCTTCTGGGCACCCGTGGTTTGCTGTGGTGGTCATATGGGGGTCTCTCGGTGGTCCTGAGGCTGAAGATTGTGGTCTTCCTCATGATTGAACTTTTGAACTTTTCCTCTCTCCGTGTGCACTTTCAGTCCTTTGGTGCTTATCTGAGTATGTCTGTCAGTCTTGATAGGCTTGGAGACAGAGGAGCTTCTTTATGTGGGTTCTTTGCCTCTTCTGGTATTGTTCTTTATGCAAGAAGCTTCAGAAATTTGCATTTTCCTATGCCCTTTGTACCAGGAAGAGGTTTCTTAAGTAAAAGGTTAAAATTCAATACATAACTCTACAAGCTAAATTATAAATGCTTAATTCATTTTGTTAATTTAACTCAAAAAATCTCTGTTTCAGTATGATAGTAAGAAACCCACCCAGCAGGAACCACAGTGGGACAGGAAAGAGCAACACTGGAAACATATTGTGGCCAAGGACCCCAGGCCTTCAGAGAAAATGCCACCAAGCAGCAGCAAAACATGAGAACAAGCTGAGGGACAGCAGACAGTGCCAAAAAACTGCCATTTTGACTGAGAAGAGAATAGGCTGTGTTGCAAGACTCACCTTAACCTTTACCTCACCAGCATACTGGAAGTGATGGCCCTGGGAGGAAGCAAAAAGGACAGTGTGGCTGATACCCTGCATGCTGGCACAGCTTGCATGGCTGCCCCATCCAGGCAGTGATTTATTTAAGCCATGCCAGCAGGCTGTGTATTGTTCATTCCAGTGCCTAACGTACAGCAAGACATTTTGCCTGCTGTTTTCTGCTAGAATGCCTGCATGCTTCAGTCTCCCTGCTTAAACACTTAGGTTTCCACTGGTCTGACTACCTGTAACCTCATCTGTTTTGCAGAGGGCTGCAGAAGAATCTTGAACTTGGCCAGCATCATTGTCCATTTCTCCTCACTGTAATGTATCATCTTGAAAAGCTTTCTGGAGTCGCAGCTATGCAAGAGTCTCCAACACTCTTCTACTGGGCTGGCTGTGGTCCTCCTTGTACAGCTTAGTAAGCAGTTTGCATTATACACAATGAGAATTACTTTTGGCCCATGTTCAAGCTCTTTTCACAGTCATCTCCAAGTCCTATCCACCAGTCACTTCTCAGTCTGAACCAATCCTCAGGGTTATCCCCCCCTCACCCCTGTGTATCAGATGCCACTGACACTTCTGCTTCCTGAGCTGTGTAAAAGTCCTGGTGGTCCAGTCCTCCCCTTCAGAGACACCCCTCTGGACCAAGGTTCTGTCTTTCACCATGTCAGCCTCTCCCTCATAATGATTAGTTCCAGAACTGTAAAAAACAGAAAAATAATATGTAAGTATATATCTGCATATATATGTATGTGTGCTGAGAGAGAGTTATATAACATTTCAGTTTTCTGCAGACATCTGCTGTTGCATTTACGAGTTTTATGTTCCCTGGCATAGAAATACTTCCACTAAAAGCAATACATATAAAAATACTCAAGGAACAAAACGAGTACAAAACAGAAGCCAAAGTTTTATTGAGGTTCATACCTGTAGATGCCAGTAACCATTTGGGATCTTTATTGGATCCTCTGCCAAATCCATGGCCTGTGTGTGCTGGAGTTGTGCTGTGACTTGGCCAACAAACACAAAAAGCCCCACGTGATCAAAGGACTGATACTGGGTGGCAACTTGCCCTTTTGGTAAAGTTCTTCTGGGGTGGCAATTAAAAAAAAAGGTTCTGTACAACCTTCTCAGCCCAACAGTAGTTCAGCTATGACAAATTTGTTGTCAGTAAGTTCTTGTTTAGAGGAAAATAAATAAAACCTAAGTAGTTCTGCCATTACAGCAGAATCCTGTGAAAATTTAGGTTGAAGGGGAACTTCTGGAGGTGCCCAGCTCCAAAGCCATGCTCAGAGCAAGGACAGCTTCAAGGGGCTTGCACAGACAAGCTGGTAAGTCTCAAAGGTCTCCAGTAAGGCCTCCTTTCTTTGCAGTGCAAACATCAGACTCACAGCCTCCTCAGACGCCCTCAGCATAGGCAGGTATTGTGGGTGCGTTTATTGGCATTGTTGCAAGCACACGAATCCACCACCACAGCTGCCACAGCTTGGATAGGCAAAGGTACAGTGCACGAGGGAGGAAGAAGGTCTCCATCCCTGGAATGTGGTTCCTGGACATGGCTGCACAAAGCCATAGGTATCCTGATGTCATTTTGGGAAGAGACCTATTGTATGCCAGAGCAGGAGACCTTCAGAAGGCCCTGCTGGTTTTTGCGCTGCTGGGTCTCACCCGACCTTACATGTCACCCTGGGCTCAGCTGCAGCCCCTGGCCATTCAGGGCAGGTGAGAGCAAGAGGAGTTGTGTGCACACAGAGGTGACCAGGGGCTGCCCCGGGCGTTCATCTCCACCACCCCAGGGATATTTCCAGCCCCTATCACCTCCGAGCTGAGCTGCTTCAGATTACTCATCCCTGGTTTGAATGGAAGGGTGTGAACTGGAGAACTCCAGAGGCTCCACCACCACGAGTTCTGCTGGGGATCTGAAACCAGTCAGGTGAGACAAATTGGTCATAAAAGCCGTGGTGAAGGTGCTATATGAAGTTACACAATGAAGCGTAAAACGCGGTCTGTGGCAGACAATTGAGACTAAATCACTAGGTACTGCCTACAGCTTCTCAAGTTACACAGATAAAAGAAAATCCTACCTATGTGCAAATGCCTGCAAAATTTGTCTTTGTTCTGAGATGAGTGCAAACTGACCCACCCTGGCAGCTAAACCTCGGTTTAGAAGGGATTCTGCAGGCAACTGGGTTTTTTTTGGGTTTTTGGTTTGGTTTGGTTTGGTTTTTTCTGCAAATAGCTGGTTTTCCTCCCTTTTCCAGGAGGAGCTCGGCTTCCACCACTCGGCTTGGGG
This sequence comes from Vidua macroura, assembly GCF_024509145.1. NCBI lineage: Eukaryota > Metazoa > Chordata > Aves > Passeriformes > Viduidae > Vidua > Vidua macroura. The sequence continues at coordinate 47,865,836 of NC_071611.1, forward strand.
TTCTGACTATGAAAACAGTAAAAGAAGAGTGCCAGCAGATATTTCCAAGACTCTCAAACTTCTGACTTCAGCCCCTTATGAGGTGTGTGAAGGTGTGTGTGTGTGCGTTTCCCAGTGATAGGGACAGAATACTCAAGGATCTCATCCAGCCACCCTGCTGCATGATGATACTACAGGTATTGATTAAAAACCAAATAAACCACTTGCAGTTGAAGGGTTATGCTAGTCAACCAACTGTGCCTTCTCCACTCTGGTTTGTTATGGCCAGGCTACACACAAAGCAACAAGAAGGACACCAGCTCCCATGCTGCCTCCACATCCAAGCAGCAGTACAGGCTGCTGGAATGTCTGTCCTGGTGCCAGTCCCTCCTGTCAGCCCATCCCTCTCTCTTGCCATCTGGGAAAAAAAAAAAAACTTGCTAAGTTCCCTCCCTTGTGAGGCTTCCACACAAATAGGTGAGAGGAGCAGTGGTTGTTGTGGACTACCTCAATTTGGGAGAAAGCATCCTTCTCCAGCTGGACACTGCCCATCCTAAGGGACAGCAGCTGGTCTCCTGCACTGAACCCTGCAAGAAACACCCAGAGGTGGAGACATAGCCAAAAGAAGGGCAAGCTGCTTGGACATTTTGAGGCACCAAGACTGATTTTGTTTGGAGTACCAGGGAGGAACAGCCTGAAGGGAGAGCTCTTCCAAGAACAAGAAATTCAGCTTACCTGGATGCTTTGTTGCCATGGTGCACAGGGCAGAGTGGTGGCCAGTGTGTGCTATCAAACCCCAGCCCTCCACATCTGCAAACTGGGTGCAGATTTGGCCTCACTGTGCTGTCAGACAGTTTGGTTTTCTCCAAAGCCAAGCCCCATCACAGGCAAAAAGCATTTCACACTGGTGACAGAGCAGTGAGACCACTGCTCTTGGAGAGCAGACTGAGTGTCTTGCTGGTGCTGATGATCTCGAGGCAAAGACTGGGGCTGGGGCTAGCCCTGAAGAACAGCTGTTTCCTGCCAAGCCACAAACACGATTTCCTGCCCTTCCTTTACTTTTACTGCTCATTTTTTGCTCCTTGCCTCATTTTTATAGGCATCCAAGGGCCTTACCCAAGATTACATCTTGGAAGTGTAACACAGCCTGCAAGTTAAATATACTCAATCCTATCAAACGTCACCAGGGAGTGTCATTACTCATGATTAGTCTACAGTTACACAGAAATTAGTCTTCTCACAGTTCTCCCTTGTCTAAAGTCCATAAAAATGAAAGATAAATGTCTTGAATCGGTTTTTGCCTGTAAATAACAGCTTTTCAGCCTAATTTTTAATTTCACTTCTAACCTTGAAGCAGTTTTGACAAGACTCATCCATTAAAATCACTCAAATGGGTTGGAAAAATCCAGCTTCTAACATAAGTCTGTGGCACGGTCTTCCCCTCCAAGACAATACAGCTGAAGCACACCATGCCACATTTTGTTTTCATGAGGCCTCCTGTGCTCTGTATGCACCCAAATCAATGCCTGTCTGTCCTCACATCACAAGCTGGTTTAGGACTTAAAAATTATGCAGATTAGAAACATAGCAGCCACCTCTGTGAAAACTGTGCTGGGGTACCTCTAGCTCTATTGGTTTAATGCATCCAATGCCCCTGCACCGGTGCATAACTGCATACATGGCTTCTGCAGACATTTTCTTTTAATTGCATGTGTAAACACTACCTGGAAGCTGTCCTCTCTGGCAACCCCAGTGACTGCCTACTATCTGTGAGCTGTGCTGGGCCTCCCCATGCCCCTCACTGCAAAGAGCAGAAAACCAACCTGCACAAAGGAGTGCCTAACCAGCCTCAGGTCAGCTAGCTGCTCCTCGCAGCCTGGTGAAGGTGGCAGTACCTTCAAGATGCCCAAGCCAGGAGTCAGCTGGGCAGATGAACTCAGATGAAGCCAGTGGGCAGTCTGAGCATGAGCCTTTTACACACTGCTGCAGACCCCCATGTAGTCAAATGTGAAAACATAAGGCAAGCTGGAGACTCCCTATCTACCACCAGCTGTTTACCCATACGAGAGTTCAGCCCCTGCTGTGGCCGGATTCAGTCCTCCTCCCTGCAGCTGCGGGGGAGGTTTGGTATAAAACAGGATATGAAAACTCCCAGCCTAAAGACTGCAGGTGGGCACTAAATGTAGGTGTAGGAAATCTCTGACCACACTTGGGCCATCTTTTCACCTCTCAAAAGGAGAAGTAAGAATGACTCCAGCTCTAAGTACAATCTCTTCCAGTCACCTTTTGCAGTAAGGCCACTTTCCACAGAAACAGCAGTAGTTCCTACTGCTCTCTCTGGATCCCTGGCCAAGAGAGATGGAAACTCCGGGCAGTAGTCAGGACCCATGCCAACCCACTGCACAGGCATCTGATGGAAAGGGGATTTCAACTCATCACAAGGAGAGATAAGAAAAAGCCCATAACTAATATCAACGGGTCGCTGTGTTTCAGGAGGAAGGCCTGTCACCTTGTGGGATCTTAGCAGTTGGAGGAATGGGCCAGAAGCAAACTCATCAATTTCTGCACTGGAGAGGTGATTCCTGCTTACCACTTTGTGCTGCTGAAGACATATCTCCCTACTGCATCCTTCAGTTTGGGCCTACAAGGAAAAAACACTGACAAACTAGAAAGAATCCTAAAGTGACCACCAGAGTGGTGATGAAGCTGCAGCACAGGGTGCATGAAGAGACATTGAGGGAACTGGGCTTCTCCAGTCTGGAGAAGAGACAACTGGCGAGTTCTCACAGGAGTCATCCACTTCCTGAATGCTGGTCATGGAAAAAGCAGAGACAAACTCTTCCAGAGGCAGACAAGGACAGGAAACAGATAACATGCTACAAGGTGGGTCATTCCAACTGGACATGAAAAAGTTCCTCCACTGAGGGTGGTATGACTTGGAGACCAGGTCTCTATCTTCAGAGGTATGTAGAACTCAACACAGCTGAACACAATCCGATCTAGCTTTGGACTGGGGAGTTGAACTGCAGACCTCCAGAGATACCTTCCTACCAAAACCTCCTAGAAATTTCATATTAGATGGACTACAGCTGCCTTCCTTTGGAGCTTTGGGTTCCCTCCTGCTCTGAAACATCCCTAGTGCCTAGGACACATCTGAGACACTATGTGCCTCTCCCTCACCATTCCTGGGCTGCTTTCCTCCTCATGCAAAGCTAACATGGAAGTGAGGATTTTCAGTGTGGTTTCTTCACAGCCTGAGAAAGGCTGGAAGCCGTGTCCCAGCAGGCTGTCCTGGAAACAAGGTCTCAAACCCCAGAGCTGAGCTGGAGCAGGAGCCACTGTACTGCATAGTGCTGTGCACTTTGTGTTGGCCCAGGAAATAACACAATGCTGCAACTCAGAGCCCTCTAACACGCCTTTGCAGATCTTCTCCTTTACCTCTTTGAGAAGCATTTGTGTCTGTGCATCTACAGTTTTATTGATGCAGAACAGTGACGAAGCAGCCTGGGGAATTGAAACAAGAGTGGAAAATGACTGCAGGCATGTATTAAAGTATTCAGCTTGTCCAGCTGAAAAAGATTTTTGCCAAATGATTTTATAAGGAATAAGGCATTTTACAGGAAAAGCAGGGCGTCTCCTCTCATTTCCTTTCCTCTCTCCTATATGAACTTCAAAGGAAAGAGGGGTCAAAACAGAGGCCAAGCAACTGGAATTGAATTCCTGAGTCCTAAGACCTAATTAGTCCAAGATACATTTCACTGGCTATCTTTCAGAGACTGACCTAAATGACCAATCTTCCCTGCTGTGCTGCTGAGGGTCAGATGAAGCCAGAGTGTGGTCCACAGTTTGCAGGGCCCCAGCATCACCAGAGCTCTTGTGGGGAGGGGGAAATGTTTCAGTTCAAGTCCCACTGATACAAGGCTCTGCCAGCCCCCTCCAGGCTTTCTGCAGCCACAAGAAAAATCCCCCTCTTCAGGACAGAGAATGTCTCTACTACTAAACCCCCATCTCTCCAAGGTCCCTACCTCCCTGGTGCTTGACCCAGAACTGCTGGTGACTGCAGGCGACTAACAGCCGCAGAGCTGTCAGCTGAGGCTATTGAAGAGCCTTCAGCCATTTGGAATTACCCTTTCAGCAATTATAGGTTGATATTAAACCTCCCTCCTGCCTCACCTCATCCAGGCAAGCCAAGCCCAGCTCCTGCTAGCAGACCATGTGCTCCATTCTGGTCCCCCTCCAGCTTCTCCACATCCTTCCCTACTGGATACTCAGAAGAAGGGATAACAATATCCTTTTATCTGTGTCTCCTCACATGGCCCAGCATGTGGTCTGCTTCACCAGCAATGACAAATAAAACCTGGTTTTGCACACAGGTTTAGCAACTCTCTGGAACCACAAATCAATCTCAATTCATAGGTCCCTCCCTGTGAGACACACTGGTCTTGCTTGGCGTGGGGTTTTTCTTTAGGGATCCACAAAAAGTATTCTCAAGAACTGAGAAATAGAAACCACACAGGCTGTTTCCCCTCCACAGCCTTTCTCAAGAGGCTGGCCTCAGAGGGGTGCATCTTATTTTGACACTACAGTAAATGCACTTTGACGGAAGGAATAATTTCTGGCCTTGTGGCCTGAAAGCTGAGAAAAGCCAAACTTCACTGTAGATCAACAGAGTAATTCAGAGAGCAGGGAAAGGACATAATTGTCACTGTAAACTTATGTGGCCTCCTGGTGCCACAGAGCACAGCTCTGGAGCATAGGAAACAAGCCTTGCAGCTTGTGGGGCAGCAGACAGCTGCAGATGAAGTCAGATGTCTGACTGGTGGGGAATGTGATGTCCTTGTGGATGTGAGGTGGGCTGTGATTCTGCATCCCATCCGCTTCACAGATCCTGCTCCACAGCCAGTGCAGACTGGTGACATGGCTGGCAAAAGGCACACCTCACTCCTGGTGCTCAAGCTGCTCTCCCAGAGAAGCAAAAGAGCAGGATGCATGAAGGAGAGGAAAGCAGGAAACCGACTACTTTTGAATCATAAGAAATTTTAAAAATATTTTATTAAATTTTCTGCCAAAAAGAAAGGTAAACATATTGCTTAGAAATTTTGATTCCAAGGTGCTTGTTCACCTTCTATTTAAAGAATTGGGCCTGGGACCAATGAGGACTGGGTCGGCTCCAGTGTAGTACAGGAAACTGCTGCCTAACTAAATCACAACTGTTTATATCCCTTTGCATCCACTTCCCAATGGAGCCAAAATATATAATAGAAACCTCTCCTTCCCTTATGTAATGCTCTGCCAAAACCTCTCCTTCCCTTATGTAATGCTCTGCCAGAGCTGGTATCCTGTGAGTGTAGGCTGGAAGGATCGCCGGAGGTCTCCAGACACTGGATTGCTGCCAGCACCAGATGAGATTGGCCGTAGCTGTGTCTAGCTGCAAAGTCTAAGTCTGATTCTTGTGTGCTTGCATAGTGCTTGGAGCACTGGGACCCTTTTCTCAGATGGAGAGCACAAGAAGGTTTACCTCGGGTGTCCACCTCCCTTTGCATCTATCAGGGAAGGAGGGCTAGAAGAGCTAGGTAAACCAGCATACAGTCCAGTCTGTTAGCAGGTTCCTGTGCTGAATTCACCTCTCTGAAAAATGTCATCCTGAGGACTGGGACAGTTCAGGACCAGGTAGCCTGCCTTTAGATTTTTCCTGCTAGAGGCCATTAACACTGGAGGGAGAGCAGCAAGAGAGCACCAGTTGAATTTACTGAGGAATTGAGCCAGATTCTTATGTGCTGCCAGCACAAAAATAGCTGCCATCTTCAGATTTTATGGCTTTTCTTTGTTAGAGTCTGGATCAGACTTGTTTTCAAAACAACCTTCAAACAACATAAATATACCTGTCATTGAAAACCAATACACCTGGAACAATTAAACAACATTTCCCTGAAGTAATTGCTGCACCTCTGTAAAAGCAGTTAAAAAAAATTGCTTGGATCACAGAGAGGAAACAACAGAATGCAGAATGTTAGCCATGTACCTTGCTCCCTGTTTTTTCAACTTCACAGTATTGGATTACTTTCTTAAGTACTCTGGGGACAGAGACAGCAAAGAACAGCTCTCCTTGGCAAAGGGAGGAAGTTTCTCACACACCACACTGTATTTTCCATCGCTCATCTAGCAAAATGCACACACCTGAAAAAACAGCAAGAAAAAGTCCATCCAATAGGGGCCAATACTGTGGAGTCTATCCCCATGTACTGGCAGTCTAGCTCTGGTATCAGGCTTGGTGGTATCACTGGATCACTGGGTGCAGTTAGGAAGTACAGATGCCAGAAAGCCATGAGCCACATGATCTTGGTGCTGCCCAGGGAACAAAGAGCCTCTCTTCCTGACAAAGATGCTTATGTGCAGCAAGGAGGGTCACAGTGAGTTTTACTCATCTTGTAGCACTAACCAGGGCTACAAGACTTTTGGCCTCAGTCAGAGCCCAAGCAGGACGGATGGACTGCCAGAGCCACCTTCAATGTGTTTCAAGGCGAGTTGCCTTCTCATGCTCATCCAGGCACCGCTGAAAGGCTCTGCCCAGCAGACCATAATTTTTCTGATTCTTAGTCCATAAGTAGAGCAACCAAGACATGCTATTAATTTCCCTACTCATATTGCTATTGTTACGTGTATATGGGATAATTCATGTGTATGAAATGATATATATATCTTATATATTATGCTGGTGAGAAACATTCTTATAAAAGATTTTTAAGCACCCAAGTCAGTGTCAGGGATTGCATCACAGTGCGTACACTTTGTGCACTGTCATTCTTTCATATACATGACCACGCTCTAGAGATGCAGAGCTCACAATGGCTTTTTAAGGCTTGCAAACTGCAAGTAACACCCTGGACTTGCACCTGCAAACCTGCACATGCAAAGAAACACATGGCCAAGGAACTGCTGCATGTCTTTGCCAGAATGTCTGACCTGCAGCCTGCCATGCCTGTGTCACCACAGGGAACCTTCTGAGATCTCTGTGAATGAATGACAGTGGGTGGAAACACAGAATCAATTCAGTTGGAAAAAACCTCTGAGATCATTGAGTCCAACCTATGAACAAATATCACGTTGTCAATCAGACCACAGCACTAAGAGCCATGTCCACTCTTTCCTTAACCACCTCCAGGGATAGTGACTCCACCACGTCCCAGGGAAGTCTATTCCAATGCCTAATCACCTTTCCTGTAAAGAAATTCTTTCTGATGTCTAACCTGAACATCCCCTGGTGTAGCTTAAGGCACCATGTCCTCTTGTTGTGTCACTGGCTGCCTGGGAGAAGAGGCCAAACCCCACTGGGCTATACCCTCCTTTCATGGACATGTAGAGAGCCATAAGGTCATTCCTGAGCCTCGTTTTCTTTTTTTCTCCAGGCTCAACAACCCCAGCTCTCTCAGCCAATCCTCCTAGGGCTTGTGCTCCACACCCTTCAGCAGCTCTACTGCTCTCTGGCATCTCAATGTCCTTCCCGTATTGGGAGGCCCAGAACTGAACACAGCACTCGAGCTCACTGTCCTCACCAGTGCCGAATGCAGGGGGACAATCAGCCCTGGTCCTGCCGGTCACTCTGCTGCTGATGCAGGCTAGGATACCATCGGCCTTCTCGGCCAGCGGGGCGCAGCGCCGTCTCGCGCGGGCCGGCGGCAGCCGGGCGGCGACTCTGCGGGCAGCGGCTCTGCGAGCAGCAGGGAACGCCCACCCGCGCTCGGCGTTCCGCCCAGGCCGCGCCCGCGGGGCCCTGCGCTGCCGCCGCTCCGCCGCCGGGGGGCGCGCCAGCCCTGCCGCCGCCGGGGGTGGGCGGCTGTGCCGGCAGGTGACGTCACCGCGCCAGGGGCGGGGGCGGGGGTGGGGGCGCGCTCAATTTATCCAGGGCGGGGGCGGATGGGAAGAGGAAGTTGCGTCCGGAGTTGTGGCGGAAGGCCTGGCGGCGGCGGTGACACCACCACCACCACCACCACCATTACTACTACAACTGCTAGCGGCGGCTCCAGCACCAGCGGCGCCTCAAAATGTCGATCGAAATCGAGTCCTCCGAGTACGTATAGCGGTGTTGCGGGGCGGCGGCCGGGGGAGCGGGGAGGGAGCGGTTTGGCGGCCCCGGCCCTGAGCCAGGCCCCAGCGGCGCAGGGGGAGGGAATCGAGACCCGGCGGTCTCGGCGGCCCCGGGGTCGAGGGGTGCGGACGGTGCTCACCGCGCCGCGGACGGGAAGTGCGGCCCGTGTGTCCGGTGCTCCGGCTGACCGTGCGCTGTGCCCCGCCCGCAGCGTGATCCGGCTCATCATGCAGTACCTGAAGGAAAACAGCCTCCACCGGGCGCTCGCCACCCTTCAGGAGGAGACCACTGTGTCCCTCAACACCGTGGACAGCATTGAGAGCTTTGTAGCGGACATCAACAGTGGACACTGGGACACGGTGCTGCAGGCCATACAGTCTCTGAAGCTGCCAGACAAGACCCTCATTGATCTCTATGAGCAGGTGAGCAAGTGCGGGGTTCCTACGGACTCTTGGAAACCTCTGTGTGGTGTCTTCCGCTAGCTCTTTGTTGATGCAGACATTTGTTTTTGGGTGCAGGTTGTTCTGGAGTTGATCGAGCTCCGAGAGCTGGGTGCTGCCAGGTCTCTGCTGAGGCAAACGGATCCCATGATCATGCTGAAACAAACTCAGCCGGAGCGCTACATCCACCTCGAAAACCTTCTGGCCAGATCTTACTTTGATCCTCGTGAGGTATGTTATGCCTTTTGGAGACCTCTTTTGCATGAACCTCAGCATCATTGCAAGCTGCTGATGGCTCACAGCTTTGGTTTTTTACCTTGGCTTGGGGAGTGGGAATGTGCAGTTTCACAGTTTCATGATTTTACACCTTCTGTGAAGTGTTTGGGAAGCAGTGCATGACACTTTATCACAAGGGAGCAGAGCAGTGGATGTGACCTACTGTTGTGGGTTTGGCCCTTTGTTTTGCCATAGGATGATATCTGCAGTTTGCCTTTTCAGCATTATGTAGACAGTGGAAGAAAATACAAGTTGTATGAACAGAAATAGTGCTGTGTAATAACAGTGGAAATAGAGCATTATTTCAAACTGGTTGGGTCACTCTGAAAGCTTTTGTGAGAACATCTTAGGTTAATAGGTAGCTTAGTTAAGAGACTGATTTTAGAGATATTTTCCAACCCTTATGATTCAATCTGCTTTTAAGATTGGTATTAAAGAGAAAAGATCTTTTGGAGGTGTAATAGAACATCTATATGGAAGGGGTTTTTATTTCAGAACAACAGAGGTCTTTTTGGAAAAAAAAATTATTTAAAATAATGAGGTTATGAAAATAATTTTTCTCTAGGCATACCCAGATGGGAGTAGCAAAGAGAAGCGGAGAGCTGCTATTGCACAAGCTTTGGCTGGAGAAGTCAGTGTGGTGCCTCCATCTCGTCTTATGGCACTCTTGGGGCAGGTGAGTCTTGAAAGATGTTTTAGTAGCTATGTCTTTAGGTTGTTGTTGCATAAAACTAGTTACGGTGCAGTTGAATCGCTAGCTGTATAAAAGTAAAGTTTTAACGTGGTATAATTTAAAAAAATTTCCCATGTAGCAAGGATTTAGTAGTTGTAGAAAAAGTCATCACTCTAGCAGTAGATTTCTTCCAGTAGAATAAATATGCACCGCAGTGTACACTTTAAGAATAACATTCTGTAACACACGTTTTCTGGTGTGTTTTCAGCCCTTTCTGATTCTCAGAATCCTTCCTGCAGACAGTGTTTCTTTGTCGTAGATCTCTGTTAACTGGTAGCTAATGGTGTGGCTTTCATTTCCTCTAAAGGCGCTGAAATGGCAGCAGCACCAGGGCCTGCTTCCTCCCGGTATGACAATTGACTTGTTCAGAGGCAAAGCAGCTGTGAAAGACGTAGAGGAAGAAAAGTTCCCCACGCAGTTAAGCAGGCATATTAAGGTAATGTTTGCTTTTGTGTGTTTCTGCTCTTTTTCTTCCTGTGTTTTATGCTGGGAGATAAGAGGAAATCTTCTGAATGCTTCTTTTTCCCTTGTTGTAAGTCGTTCCCCTACCCCCTCCCACCCCTCACCTGTGTGTTTTTCTCCCTTTTCTGTGCATTATCTTATCAGAAGACTTTTCTTCCTGGGAATCTGAGGTTAGGTCTTTTAACAAGATTGGGTGCTTATGGTATTTGTGGTTAAGATAACACATCTTTTGACTTCACAGTTCACAAACAGTTGTTTTACAGGAATTGGTGTAGTCCCCTTCTTTATTTATGTGAGGAAGTACTTGCTTTTAAACTGTTTTTCAGAAGACATGAGCTGCAGCTTTTCAAATCAGTTTGTGATGTTCAGTAACAACTTGTTAAAAATGCTTTATTAGAACTTGTTTTGTTTGTCATTGCTGATCTTGTATTTTTGTTTGGCTGGTGAAGTTTTTTTCCTGTACTTAGTTGTCATGGCCACTTGTATTTAAAAATTCAGAAATCGAAAAATTGGACATTGAGAAAGACCAAGCAAACGCTCTCTGTAAAAATTACACTGGACAAACATTGCTCCAAATGAAACAACTCCAGAAATACATTAAGTTCTGAAGTCTGACTGTTATACATGTTGGGTATTGAAAAGGTGTTTGTTAACAGAGAATTCACTGCAAAAACAAAAATACAAAGAAACCAGCTCAGCTCCTGATGTAACCATGCAGTGTCTGTTGTAAAATTGGACACTACCAGACCAAAAGGAGGGTTTGTTTTTTTTTTTTTACCATTTAAAAAAATTGCCACTCTCTACGTATTGACAGATTTTTTGTACTTCAGCATTAAATTTGTGATTACATATGTCTTGAAGGTACTGTATTTTTACCATCAGAACGACACTGCAGTTTTGTTTAATGAGTTGAGTCTTTTAAATTGCTTATTAAGCTTTGCTTATATTCTTTTTTAATCAGTTTGGGCAGAAGTCACATGTGGAGTGTGCTCGGTTTTCTCCAGATGGACAGTATCTGGTTACTGGCTCAGTTGATGGCTTCATTGAAGTATGGAACTTCACTACTGGAAAGATTAGGAAGGTAAGTTACTCCTTATTTCACAGAGTGACTTCGACTTGCTGGAGCGCCTGGATTTATTCTTTGAGATTGTTTCAATTTCTTAGGCACTGTGAACCTGAGAAAATTCTGTTTAGATGATTCAAATATCAGTCTTGGAATATTTGTCGGTTTAGTTGTCGGGTTTGTCATAGGTTTCTCTCTGTGATAACTTCTTTATCTTCCTGCAGTGTTGTTGTTGCTGTTAAAATGGTGACAGTGGTAGTACCCTGTATTACGAGGCTATGAAGTCTGATTTACAATAAGTTATAAAATATAACTGAAGTTAAGATTGTTAATATTTTTGCACTTTGCCTTAAAATAGATTTCACTGAGTTCACTACGTTGACTGATGAATCTTCTTTTGTTTAGGATCTGAAGTATCAGGCACAAGATAACTTCATGATGATGGATGATGCAGTGCTCTGCATGTGCTTCAGTAGAGATACAGAAATGCTAGCAACTGGAGCGCAGGATGGAAAGATAAAGGTACAAATCTTTTTGTATGGAATGTTGGGAGAGGTGATGACCAAAAAGATCAGTTTGCAATAGCAGCAATGTTTCCATTCTCTATAAACTCAAAGGAAATTTAAAATGTATTTAACGTATGTATTGGCTCTGATGTTTAAGCTCATGTGATCTCATAACAAAGTAATCACTTACTTGCTGTTTCCTTTTCAGGTGTGGAAAATCCAGAGTGGTCAATGTCTGAGAAGATTTGAACGAGCTCACAGTAAAGGTGTTACATGCCTCAGTTTCTCTAAAGACAGCAGTCAAATTCTTAGTGCTTCTTTTGATCAGACAATCAGGTAAATAAATTGAGAATGTATGAGCTACAGTAGGAGAAAAGAAAACAGATTTTTCTAATTAAGCAGTTTAACTATAAAATAATGTAATATAGAAGGTACCTGTAGAGGTCTCTAGTCCACTATGTTTCTCAAAGCACAGCCAGCCGTTCAGTTAGGACAGCCTGTTCAGGGTCTTGTCCCGCTGTGTTTTCATAATCTCCAGGGTACAAGATCCCACTGCTTCTTTTGGGCAAAATCCTGTTTGGGTGTAGAGAAGGATATTTTGGGTTTGTTTGATCATGCTTGTTTTTTTTTGTTTGGTTGGTGTTTTTTGGTGTGGTGGGTTTTTTTTTTTATATCCTTTGCCTTTTGTAGTTCAGCTGTACACCTTTTGAGTCTAGCTCCATTTATTCTGAAGACATGTTAGATAGTGATGTTAACTCCAATAGTTACAATTTTTTAGGTGTTAAAGTGTTGAAATTATTTAGGTGAATATACCTTCCTTTCTCCTTTCCTTTTTGCCCTCTCTTTTCTCTTTTCTTTTTTCTCTTTTTCTTCTCTTTTTTTCCCCTAAGCATCATTGCGGGATAGGTTAGAAGTAAGAATAAATATACTCAGAAAAATACTCAAACACTGTTCTAATCTTAAATATGCAAGAGGATCCTCAAACCTCCTTTCCTGCAGTTCTTAGCGTCTGGAAAGTGTTGATTAATGTTTGTGTAATGCAAAATTTTGATCCTGCACCTACTTGGTTACTGAGTGGAATTTGCTCACTCATTTCCACCTATATTGTCTGACAGGATTCATGGTTTAAAATCTGGGAAGACCTTAAAAGAATTCCGTGGTCATTCTTCCTTTGTCAATGAAGCAACTTTTACCCAGGATGGCCACTATATTATCAGTGCATCCTCTGATGGCACAGTGAAGGTAAGATGACATTTACCCTTTATAAAGAATGCCTTCAGACTCTTGCTATCTTATTGGTCCCTTGATACAGTCGTTGCAGTCATTGGAGAAGGACTTGGGGTTATCTGGAGTGATGAGTGTGCTTGTGACTTTGCTGTAGATTTCTGTGAGAACTGATGAAATTATTACTCTGTCTGCAGTCTGTTGCAGAGCCTGTCTGACATAAGTGCAGTGCTTACTGCCTGTTTTGCTTTATTCTAGACACAACTGACTGTGACACCTCTTGTCCTATGATATTGGGATTCCTTTATCTGAAATAATTGCGTATCAGCTCTTTCTTTTTAATTCTTAAAGGTAATTTGTTTTATTTTATTTTTCACACTAGGTTTGGAATGTGAAGACAACAGAGTGCTCCAACACCTTCAAGTCTCTTGGTAGCACTGCCGGGACAGACATTACTGTGAACAGTGTCATTCTGCTGCCTAAAAATCCAGAACACTTTGTTGTTTGCAACAGATCGAATACAGTTGTCATCATGAACATGCAAGGACAGGTATGTGATCTTACTGGTATCCTCTCAGGTCACTGTCATTTCAAGAATGCAAAAAGCCTAGTTAATAACCTAACAGGGTTCAACCTGATTTCTCTGGTTTGCTTGCATGACAAACTATTCTGAACTCAAGTTTATAGAACACAGAAAACTCTTGAAGCTATGGAGAGATCTTGTCTTCTGAACAGACCTAGTACTTCTTCAGTATTTTTTGCCCTAAACATGGTATTAATACGCTGCTGTTTATTCCTGCTGTTTAAATGTTTTTGGGGTTGTGTCTTTACAGATAGTAAGAAGTTTTAGCTCTGGTAAGAGAGAAGGTGGTGACTTTGTCTGCTGTGCACTTTCACCTCGAGGCGAATGGATATACTGTGTTGGTGAAGATTTTGTGCTGTACTGCTTCAGCACAGTGACAGGCAAGCTGGAGAGAACTCTGACTGTAAGTTTTCAGCTCTGAGCTTTTCCAGAGTTTTAAACATGGGGATGATGTAAATGTTCATTATGAAGTCTATTCTCAGACTAAGCAATCTTTCATCTCTAGCAAACGTGATTAGTAACAAATGAATCTTAGTAATTTGGCCATAGAATGTGTTTGGGGTTTTTAGAAGTATTTAATTGTAGAAATTAGGAGTATTTACCCATCAAGCAAAGACTGAATTGGTTCACATTTCCTTGAATGAGAGCATGTCTTGACCTGGGCTCTAGCTGGTGGAGAATCTGAAAAAACTTGGTCAGATTTAAAGCTATCAGGCTTAAATTTGCTTTAGATTGAACTTAAAGAGGAATACGAGCTTGAACGTCTAAATTTAACAGGGAACACTTTGATGCTGTGGATTTCAGTGGATGTAAACCTTCACTAAACCTTCCCTTGCCCAACAAAAAGTAACTGCCATGTCATAAAAATTGTTGTGACTGGAATTGAATGTTGGTGTGTGTATCCCTGCTTTTGCTCTATACACAGAGCACCTTAACCCTCAGTCCAGCTTCCCTTCAGTTGTTTTTTGAAGAGAATATTTGTCTTGAATCTGCTGAAGTAAGACTCTTAATACATCTTTCTGCTTACTCTCTAGGTCCATGAAAAAGATGTCATTGGCATTGCTCATCACCCCCACCAGAACCTGATTGCCACTTACAGTGAAGACGGCCTCCTCAAGCTCTGGAAGCCATAGGTTGATTTTATTGCAAGCTCTGAAGCATGCCTGTTAGTTGCAGGTTACTAGTGTTTGTGCTTTAACAAGGTCTAAATATGTGGAGTGTGATACTTGCTCAAATTTCAGTTCAGGTTTCCAGAGAATTACTTTTACCTACCTAGAGTGGATTGATGCATAAATATAGCATCAGTTAATTTCATATACTATTATTTTTACTAGTGTAGTTGAAGCAACTTCAGTGAGAGTGCTTTTTCTGCCTCCTGAAGTCTGTACTCTTGCTACAATGTTTGTAAAAGTTCAATGAGCCAGCAGCTGTACATGCTTATGAGTGGTTGCTGACTTTCTAGAATTCAGTAAAATGCTGTTTTTATTCTTAAGTAAAATGTGGAATTGGAAGCTGTCTCTTCCCCACTGCTGAAACAGGGATAGTTTCCTGGAATGCAGATGACGATACAGTATAATCAGCTTGAAGATGGGGTTATTTCTATGCCACTAGGTTTTGCTGTGTTCAATTTTCACTATCATTCTTCCAATTATATTGGAAAGTAGTGTCATACAGCTGCCTCATAATGAAACTATCCTTCCCCATCAGCCAGCACTTCCTCCTATAGACTGTAAACTTGCCTAATGTGGCAGTGAGATACAGTTGATTTTGGGGATTTTTGTGGGTTTTTTGTGTTGTTTGTTTGTTTTATATCACTTCCAGACTAAAAGGAGTTGTTACCAGGGCCCTCTTCCTATGAGTGCAAAATGTTTTCAGACCAGCTATAACTGAAACAGGCTCCAGGGGATCAATATTTTAAAATATACAAAAGCTGCATGTTTACATAGGCTGAGTTCCTAGTGCTGTGATAATGCTTTAAATAATTTTTAAGATTTTAAAAAAAATTCATGGCTGTGGACCTAGCTGAGATTGTGCTTAGGTCCCACAAGATGATAAAAAGATACTTGCAGTCTCTTCAATTTGAAGCACGTGATATTTTGTTGAGAGATTCTGACTAATGTACACTGTTCTGAATGTACACCAGAGTCTTCTAAACTCTGACTGTGTCTTTTCTAGGATGCAGAAAAATTAGGTTTTTCCTGTAATGATGAATCAAATGCATGTGAATTTGAATCTGCTACACTGTGTTATGTCCTCATCTCTTGTAGAATGCTTTCCTACTGTAGTAATCTTTTAGACAGTAATAACTTGTCTTCAACTTAATAAATTAGTTCCACTTTAAGTATTTTGTCTGTGTCTTTAGTGGTGTGGGGAAATAAAAAAAAGCTCGGCTGGAATTCTCACACAGAAGACACACACTTTACTATAAGTGTGGTCTTCAGTTCTGTTGAGCTATGATGTCTGAATTCCCAGGTTGTTTTTTGCTTCCATAGATACACTAACAGAGGGGGTTTTTAGATACTAAAAAGAGGTTATTTTTCCTGCCTGAAAAAACTGAAGTATCTGTCAGTGATATCTGACAAGCTCCATGGGCAGTTTGTAATTCTGCTAAGGGGGAAGATCTTGACAAAATATTTTTAATGGTACTTTCCTTATAAAAGAGATGCTCCCATTCCTTCAGCATCTTTGTGACTTGACTGGTCTGTCTCCAGTACAGCTCTGTCCCTCTTTTATGGGAAGACCCAAAACCAGACATAGCATTCCAGGTGTTTCCTCACTCTTGCTGAGTAGCTGGGAAGGATTGCCTCCCTCCACTGCTCTCAACCAGGACACCATTTGCCCTCTTTCCAAAAAAATGGCTCGTGTTGAGCTTGGTCTCCACCAGGACCTCCAGGATCCTTCTTAACTGTTTTCCAGCTGAGTGCCTCCCAGCATGTGCTGTTGCATTGGGGTGCTCTTCCCCAGGTGCAGCACTTAGCACTTCCCCTTGAATTTCATTATGTTCTTACCAGCTCATTTCTCCAGCCTCTCCAGGTCCCTCTGGATGGCAACAAACCCCTCTGTTTTATCAGCTGCTTCTCCCTCTTCAGTGCCATCTGCAGATTGCTGAGGCAGTACTAACCCTGAGACTGCCCTCCAAGTGGAGTTGTTGCACTCATCACCACCCTTTGGGCCTGGCATTCAGCCAGTTTTCAATCCACTTCACTTTTCACCTGTCCCATACCTCAAGACTTCTGCATGGATCTTATGGAAGGCAGTGCCTTGCAGAAGTCCAGGGACACAATACTCACTTCTCTCCTGTCATGCGCCAGGTCAGTCACTCCACTGTAAAATGTATCAGGCTGGTTAAGCATGACTTCCCTTTGGTGAATCCCTCCTGACAATTTTGGATGGTTTTCCTGCTCTTGATGTGCCTGCAAATGGTTTCTGTTTAGCTGCACCATTACCTTCCAAGGGATTGAGGTGAGGCTGACAGACTATTTCTTTGGATCCCCCTATCTTGCCCATCTTCTCAAAGACAGATGTGACATTTACTTTCCACCAGTTTCTGGGCACTTTTCTGAGTCACCATGATCAATCAAAGATTGTCAAGAGGGGCCTTGCAGTGACATCAGTCAGCTCCCAGAGCACTTGTGGGTGCATCCTATTGGGGCCCATGGTTCTGTGTATGTTCAGTTTTCTCTGACGTCATCATCCTTACACCAAGGGAACATCCTCCTTGCTCCAGACTTTCCCCTTGGTCTGGAATTCTCAGAGCTTATGTTGTCACTAAATAAGACTGAGGCAAAGAAGGTACTTAGCACAACATTTTCCATGTCATGTGTGACCAGATGCCCCATCTAATTCTGTAACGACCCCACATTTTCCCTGCCCTTTCCCACTTTCGTACTTATAGAAGCCCATTTTATCCAGTTAAGCTTTAGCTTCCATAACTTCATCCCTGGATGCCCTCAAATCACATCTGTGTTCCTCCCAATATACCCAGCCTTGGTTATACCCTCCAGATAATTCCTTCTTGTGCTCTAGTCAAGCCAGGAGTTTTTTGTGCACTCCCACAGATCTGGCCATTTTCGTCTGGCTTGCTGTTCACTAGGATGGACTGCTTTTGAGCCTGGGGGAGATGAACCTTGACTACCTTTCTTGGGCTCTTCATTCCAGAGCCCTATCCCTTGGAGTGTTTAGTACAAGATCCAGTAGAGCACCTCTACTTGGTTCCACTATCAATTGGGTCAGGAAGTCCTCACTGATGCACTCCGTGAGCCTCCTGGACTGACTATCACAGAATTGCTGGAGTTGGAAGGAACCACTGGAGATCTAATCCAACTCCCTCCCAAGGCAGGGTAGCCTTTGAGTATCTCCAGGGAGGGGGAGTCCATGTCCAGTTCTAGTACTCTGCCACTCTCAAAAGAAGTTCTTCTCCATGTTGAGGTGACCTCAGCCATTCCTCATATGGCTTCCCCTCAAGGTCCTTCAACATCTTAGTTGCCTTCATTTGGATGCTCTGTATTGGCTTAATGCCTTTCTTACCTTGTGGCACCCAAAACTGCACATGGGACTTGACGTGAGGCCACCCCAGTGCAGAGCAGAGCAGAGCAGAGCAGAGCAGAGCAGAGCAGAGCAGAGCAGGACAAGCCTCTTCCTTGCCCAGCTGGTGATGCTATGCCTGATGCACCCCAGGACAGGATTGATCCTCCTGGCTGCCAGGGCACACTGGACAATTCTCACCCACAAACTCCCAGTTTGTCAATTTGTCCCCGGGTAGAGCTTGATATGATACATTCCACTTCCTCTGTCACATAAAGAGAAAATCCACCACCTTGCTTCTCTGACATTTCTCTGTTGTTTCTAAAAAGGACATAGCCATCCATGACAATATTCTAGTTATGTGAGCTATCCCACTATGTCTCAGCATTGCAGTGAGATCATGGCCCCATGAATGCATATATATATCTAGATCTTATTTATTCCCCATGCTGTGTCTTTTTGTATACTGACACTTCATGGATAATCAAAGAATGGGGTTTCCTAGAAGGGATATGAGAGGATTCACCATAGCCATAAGCTCCTATGATGTGTTTCTGTTTTGATCCTCAACTTCAGGGGTAGCCAAGGAACATCTGTCTCTGCAGTGGTTGCTATGACCTGCTCCCCAGGAGGAAGCAATAGCACAATCGTTGCCATTTGCATCCTGACTCTCAGTCCTTCAGTTTAAAGTCCATCTCACTAGACTGGCCAGCCTGCTGCCAAAGACTCTCTGACCTTTTAGCAGGGGGCTGCCATTCCCCTGTAACAGGCTAAAAATCATAAAAACACAACCCACTGTTATAAAAGCCAAAACCTTCTCGATAGCACCAGCCACAAACCCAGACACTGATCTGCGCAATGTGTCCTGACTTCTCAAACAGGGAGGACAGATGACTTGGGCATGGGGATTTTTCACGTGCCTCACCAAGGCTTTATAGTCTTCTTTGATCCCACCTATTTTTTGGCTTGTGGCATCACTTGTATGAAAAAGTGATGGGGATAGTGGTCTATGACAGGTCAGGGTACCCTCTCAGTGACACCATGGATCCCAGTTCCTAGAGGGCAGGATGCCCCTTGTGACTGTCTGTTAGGCTGGCAAATGGACAATCCAGTGCCCACTACAACCACTTGATGTTTCTTTTTACAGTAATCACAATGCACTGCTGGTGATGTTCTCTTTGTTGGCCTTGCTCATGGACATCTAAAGCCTTTAAAGCATCAGATGTGTATTTTTGGTCTGTAAGTTGAAGGGTGGAGATTGAATTGGATCCTTGCTTTTGTGCATCCCCAGGATGCAAGGTGCCTCAGGCTCAGTGGTATCCATTGCAGGTGTGTGGTTCTGAACCCACTTACCTATCTCTGCTTCAGCCCCTCTATATGCTGCACAGCCAACTGTCCCTTGTCATTCAGCCACCTGTCATCCATGTGTGCACACTTTGTGCAGGTACCAGCCTTTCCTTCAGGAGAAGTATCTGGGCATTCACTGAAAGGTACCACCTCTGTTGACCTGTACCTTCCTCATCAGTTCTGTCTGTGTGGAAGCATCAGGCTTCTCAGGGACTGTCTCAGTGGACACAATGGCTTTGGCTCAGGAATGCCCACCATTATGGCAGAGACTTCAAGCACGTACCTATTATTATTATTATTATTATTATTATTATTATTATTATTATTATTATTATTATTATTATTATGTTTTCCTGACAGCCAGTTAACAGGGTAATTGAAGTCCCATTCTTTGGGCACTCTAAGAAAACAGTAAGCCCAGCATTTTTTTATGTGCTGTTTTCTAAAAGAGTGGCTTAAATCAAACCTCACTTTTCTTAGTGTGCTTTCCTAATGCTCTGAGCAGGAATCGGTCACAATCATGTCTTCCAGGTGAAGCTGCTAATGAAAAATGATAGGGCAAGATGCTTGCTTGCTTGACCTTTCATCACACTGCAAATTCAGAGCAGATTTGGGATGATTTGAGTTTACACGCCTGGGCTGAACCAACCTTTTCCACTGTTGTTGGCTAGCAGGTATTCAAAACTATGGGAAGGAGAGGACCTGAAGTCTAAGGGCTCTGAAAGCGGAAGCAAAAATGAGAGTAGGCTCTTTCACAGCCAACTTGTGCAATAGTGGAGCTCCTAGTTTTATGGGAAGAATATGAACTCCTAAATGCCTCGTGCATAGTGAAAAGAATAAGTGTAACAGACTGAAGTATAATCGTGATTATATGAATTAGGTGGTGCTGAAACACTGGAATTGCAAACTCAGATATAACCTGACATAGGTCAGGTTACTATACTGGTAGTTACAGACACAGCTATTTTGTGCTAGTGTATCCTCAGTTTCAACAGCTGTCTGTTCTGTTTATTTCCCCAAACTATGTATCCCACATAAAGCAGCAAGTCAGAAAAAATTCTTCATTCTTCAGTGTCACAGAACACATCTAGCTGCTTGCTCTAACTGTATGATACCCAGAGTATCACGGGACAACAAAGTTCTACTAGCTCTTACCAGCCAGTACTTTTTGCCAAAAGCTTATTCTACTGCTGCCAGTATTTGTTTGGGGCACAGCTTTTATATCAGTAACCAGCTCATTTCAAAACAGAATACTAACCTAGTGATGTTCCTGCTCCCTTTCCTCCACTAGCAGAGCATCTTCCCTGGACTGCTCTGCTAAAGCTTCTACAGGCAGCTCCTGGTTAGCCACCCTCCTCCTGGAACCTGGCCCATCTGCTGTGGGGTCATCAAGTACGAAGCAGAAGTCATGACCTCCAGAGTAAGTCAAGAATATAACCTCAACTATGCCAATGCAGCTGTGGAGGGGTCGTGGTGAAAGGAAAACCAGTGATCCTGGTAAGTTTATGGAATGTTTTGCGGTTTTTTTTTAACATAATACAGTCATCTGAAGCAAAATCATGTCTCACTGTCAAGCTCAAGGCTGTGAATGTGGAAGGTTGTCCTTGCTGTTTTAATGTAGTGGTTAAGGAGGAAAAAAACAAAAAAACAAAAAAACAAGGGTGCTTACTGAGCTGAAAAAAGGTAGCTTATTTTACTGCTGTTTAAGTCTCAAGCCAGCTGTGCAGGAGTGAGCCCTAGCCAGAGGAAGATTACTTTCTGTTTCTCCCCTTGACTCAAATCATCCTACTGGTAGAGCACAGGCACCTGCAGGTCAGTTTTCAGCTCACTGATGAGCTCACTCAAGTAGAATTTGGAAAAACACTTAGCCTACAGAATTTTATTTCTGTTGAGAAAGAAAACAGAAAAGTAGAAACATGCAGGTGAAAGGCCACAGTTCTGTAGGTACCTGAAAGGGACCACATTTGGTATACACATGGTATACCAGCTGTCTTCATACAATAGAACTTGTAATGCTTAGATGAGCTAGAGATGTTTTTTTCTAAGAGCTTCCAGATATTCAAGTTACAACACATGTACTGTTACACAGCAGCTACTTAGATGAGTTCTCCTTGTGACACTTTTGCTTCAAAGCAATATGAAAAGTGTAAGCTCTGTCCCAAGCCAGATGGTTGAGCAAGACTAAACTACCACACTAAAGGTTAAATCTGGACATGTCTTCTCAGCATGTTTTTCTGAAAGATTTTTCTGTGAATAGCAGTCTAAAAAGAAGGGGGTGGTGCTTTTGAACCAACATCTGTCTAAGAAGAGAGGCAATGAACAATTTTGTAATTATATCGGAAACAGTTCATCTACAATAATTAGAACATTCATACAGAAATTTAAAGAGTCAGCTTGAAATAATGCACACAATAATTTCAGAACATCCTAGATGCAGTGCTTGGTTGTATTTACTAGCCTTCTTTCCTCTGCAGGATCACATATACCCACTAAGAGGACTGGAACTGCTCTCCACAACACGCCAAGGGCATCTGCTTTCAGTAATTAGGGTGGAAATCAAGCTTCACCTAGCAGCAGTCTGATGTTCAAAGCCACCTGCATGCTGACAAAGCCTACAGGATTTTACTAATGTACAGTAGCCAAGGCAGCTCCAAGCAACCACTGGCTCCACAGGCAGTGTGGCGCAGGAGAGCAGCCAAACGGGAGTCACCTATGAAACAAAGCAAACTCCACATCTAGCTCTGGGGTCAGGACTAGTGCTGGCATAGGAATGTGGAATAGCGTGGAGAGCTTGGGGATCTCGTTACATTAATGAGCCTGTGAAGATCAACCACATCCGTGTCAGCCTCATCTACCAAGTGGTGCATTAGAGCCAGGCCCTGTTTAACAAACAGTACAAGCCCAAACATTATTATCGTAATTGGTACAAAACTTTACTACATCTTACCATGGATTATAAGTACTTCTGAATACTTTATTCGCAGAGTACAAGATCTAGAATTCCTAAAAAGCACACCACAGAATCTTAGTTTAAGCCTGGGCAATTGCACACATACAGGAATTACAAGGTTTGGAATAAAAGACAAGCATGTTAAGGGAGTTTTCTGGACCAAGAGGCAGGGGTGAAGTGCAGTCAACTTCATTTCAGCTTGCATCTTGGAGCTTTATACAAATCGCAAAAGTCAGTTTAATTACTTAGTTTATTTCTTTATGCTTTTAGAAATTACTATGGCTGGACATAACAACAAATAGCAGGTGAGGGCAAATTGCTTGTAGTCCTTCACTCATCCACTACTGCATACAAACAAGCATCACATGTTATTCACTGGCCCATTTATGATGTCTGGCACTGAACACCACCTCTAGGCTGATGCTCATCATCTTCATACACTTCTCCATTATAGAGGTGTTTTCGCTTTTGAGATGGATCGAAGTCCACTAATTCCACCTGTTCCATTTCCTCAGTTTCTTCTATCTCCTGCCTTGTAGGTAGCAGTTTTTCAAGTAAGGACAGCTTATCTGAGGAGAGGAAGCCACTCTCTGGGAAGATCACCTGAAATCAAGAACTAAGGTTACTCAAGTCTATCTGAACTGTTTTTTCATTTGGTCAAATAGACCTACAGGTTAAATATCTGCCAAAGTCAGGTTTGTCATCATAGATTACTTAAATACAGAGCTTAAAAAAATTATCAGCATCACTAAGCTGTTCTTTAATGCCTGCATGAAGTTAGCTTCTAATTCTGGCAACTCAATCAACACCTTTCTTCTGCCTCAGGCTGTCCTCTGGAATCAACCACAAAAGCAAAGTATATATGTAATGTAATAGCACATACAACTACATATTTATAACAGTATATACAGCTACATATTTAAATATATATATAAACAAAATATCAACATTAGCGATAAGGTTAAATATATTCTAAACTGTAGCAGACAGGGCCCACTGCTACAGCTCCCAGGATTAGCTTCTCCCCAGAGAAGAAAATCAGCATTTTCCAACCTATTCTTCTGCTCCAGCACAGAAGTCGAAGTTACTCATGCATCCTTCCTACAGGACAACAGAAACTAAAGAATATGTCAAGCAAATGGAAATTCACAAGGTTGCTGAAGAAACTCCTCTGGTACCTAATGTACTTTGAGCACACAGTGTTCCGCAAGTTTTCTCTTTGTTCTGAACTGTAATTCTGACGGGCTGCATGTTCCCGCCATTGTAAATAACAAATACCAAAACAGGATATCTGATTATTAGTATCTCTTCTTGACTGAGGTAGTGCTTATTGGTTAAATTTTGGATATATTTTCAGTCCTGAAATGTTGTGGAAGTGAGTTGATTCACTTACCCTAAATTCTATGATTAGACGTCCTTTTTCATATGGTCTGCGATAAATTGGCATACCTTCATTCAACACACACTTAATAGCCCCATGCTCAACAACCTGGCCTAAAAAAACAAACAAAAAATAACCAAAAAAGGAAGGGAGCCATGCAAGCAACAGAAGCAGCTTTAGTTATAATTCCCTTCAATATTTAGGTAGCTTTCTACATTGTGGTTAGGCAGCAACATCAACATGTAGTAGTCTAACAGGAACTTACTGCCTGGTAACATATGAGTAGAAAAGTAGACTGATGTCTACATTACATTCCTGTAAACCTTGTTATGCTTCCCAAATGAAGCATACTTATTAAGTGTGCTTAATCATAAATTTATTAAGTGCTCCATTGCTTCCAAGGCTGAAAAAGTGGTTTTCAGAGACCCACGGCCTTCAATTCTCACAAGATAGCCTCAGGATGCAAGTATGTCCATGAGGTAAGGTATTACGGCTTGGGGGTCCACAGGGGTCCGTCTGGCCCCCGGGGCAGCAGCCGCCATAGGTGTCCCGGATAGCACTGTGCTGATGAGGCACAGCCTGCCTGGGCCCTTGGGCTAGCTCCGAGCCGCTGGCTACTTTAGCGAGCACTTGTGGAGTGATTCCAGCTCTTAGTGATTTCAGCTCTGTGCTCGCAAAGTGCCTCAGCAGACGCAGGGAAGGAGAGAGGTGAAGGCTGTGTGGAGTTCTGCGGAGATGTCTTTATTGGCAGCTTCTGCAAAGGGTTCCAGTGACAGCTCTTCCGTTGAACTGGGCAATGGTATAGGTTTATATAGGCTGTTGAGGGATCAGGATTTGTCCTATGGCTGGGGTCGAGGAGACTATGACCTATAGCCTTACAGAGACATAACAGGGGTCTGATGTGCAGAAGAGGGGTAGCTCTCTTCCACTCATCATGACTCTGCATTTCTTATCTTAGGCTAGTGACCGCCATGGAGGCCTTGCAGGGCCTCTGACTGCTACAGTAAGGTCTGTTACTATGTCATGCAAAGAGGAAGTTACTGCTGAATGCTATGCAAAAATCCTTTTTTATTTTAAGATTCGTACTGCAAAGACTAGGGCAAAGAATTTGACACCAGCACACATCCCTTTTACATCAAGATGAGGTACTTCTGTTGCTTTAGATTTCCAGCTTTCATTCACTGTGTGCTAGAAGTTCCAACAGAAAGCAAACCAACTCTTACCAGGATGGGAGGTAATAATAATAGTTCTATTATCCAGCGTTGTGATGGGTTTTTGAAAGCCACATAGTGCTTCAACCAGCTGAATATCCATAGACAGAAGTAGATCTTCATCTCGTCTAAGGAAGAACCGATCAACAACAGTCACAGTAACGAGAGAAATAGTACAAGGATCATATCCAACTTCAGTATTTAATATCTGGAAATTACAATAAGCTGTAATTATAACAGAAACCCAGACAATTAAACAAAGAATACCAAATATTAATGTAGCTCCTCAATTACTAGAATGATACCTACTCAGAACCACTATGATCTTGTCAAGCTATCTAAAGTGTTACAAGTGTTTATTGAAAATAAATAAATACAGTAAGGCCCACTTGCATTGCATTCGGTTTCACTTCACTGCTCCTTTCCAAGTAAAAAACAAAAAAAAAACCAAAAACAAACAAAAAAAAACCACCTCTCAGCCTCATAAATACTTAAACTGG
Source organism: Vidua macroura (assembly GCF_024509145.1). Taxonomy (NCBI): domain Eukaryota; kingdom Metazoa; phylum Chordata; class Aves; order Passeriformes; family Viduidae; genus Vidua; species Vidua macroura. The sequence goes on from NC_071611.1 coordinate 47,891,101, forward strand.
ACAATTAATTTGTTTCTTTGCATAGATAAATACCTTCTTAATTGCACTAGCTTGCACTTTGGTGATCTGTTACACCCTGAAGATTTATTACCAGGGAAGTTTGAACAGGAGATGGCCACTCTGGGTAATGATACAAGTACCTTTGATACAAGCACCAAGAATTATCTGGAATAGTGTTAATTACTTTAATTGTGTTCTTAGTTCAGTATGGCAATTCTAGTAATTGTCCACATGTTCAAAGGCTACAAAATCCTTCATTTATTCAAAGAATACAGAGCACTCACCCTGTTTTTAAAATGTCTCTGTCAGGAGACTTGAACGAAAAGCTAATTTTAGACTCTGACAGGAGAGGAGGAACATCCCACTTGTGTGAGAGCATGACCTCAGCATAACCCCACAAGACCAGTAATATCAAGGGTTACTGAAGGACACTAGAATTGAAGGCATTAGGCAGAAGGATAGACAAAAATAATCTAGCAGAATTGTGACTTCATGTCCCAGGTATCCATTAAAACAGTTTGGCGTATCTGAATCAGTGCCTGGTTTCACTGGAAGGTAAGAAAAATCAGCTGAGTAAGCTCATTCAAAGCAAACAGAAGTGATTCTTAACCTGTGAGCTCAGTGTTCCTTGGCACAGAATTCTGGCACCAGCTTCAAGAGCTCAGCACCATACATGATAGTTAGGCAGACAAGCTGCAGGTCTCCGAAGAACCTTTGGCTCACTGTTCCTATTTACATGCACAAGGTCAGTGGTAAGTGCTTTCTCTAAACCTACCACTTCCTTTGTAACTGCTCTGAGCAGCAGCAGTGAGATAACAAATGCAACACGCTTCTGCGAGATCATCAATGGTGCTTTTAACTGGACAGACTAATTCCACAAACAGTAACACGAAAGAGGGATGTGTCCAACACTGAGCAGTATTGCCTGGGAATGTGACATAGTTGAGATGAGGTCAGTGCTGCTCGAGTTACTTTTGCTTTCACAATAAAAACCAGACAGGACCAATTATCCTGCCCATAGCACTTCAGCAGGACATGAAGTGTGGGAAACCACATTTGATCACAATGGTGCACACTATACTGAGTAAGTTTGTCCTAAGTAAGAGCCACGAACACACGTGCACACACTCCAAGTTTTTTGTATCTTGAAGCCATGTGGACAACAGTGGACTACATTAAATGGCAATTTTCTGAGCCACGTAATTGAAAGCAAGGACAGTCAAAAATATTCAAAACTACTAAAAATCTCAGTATTTCAATGAGTTCTTAAAATTAAACATTTGTAAACTCTTAACTGTAACTACTTTTGTTTGCTTTCTATCCCCTTCTGCTGCCAAAGCTCACAAGAGAATACCTCATGCTATTAGAACACAAGTGGCCAGACTAGTTGCACCAGAACTCACCTCAGCACTCCTCTGACCACCCAGACTGAGTGACAGTCATGTGATCCTATCTCCTGACACTCCAGTACCTACAAGATGAGTGGTAACCAAGGAAGCATGTGGAAAAACATCACAGGAGATAACACAAGACAATTCAAGTGTCTTTACCTTGTAAATATAGAGTGGTCTTTCTGATCCAAGACAATAATAATATCCCCTGGCTCCAGACCTGGCTCTTGGTCCCCTTCACCATGGAATGTTATTTTCTGACCATCCTTCATTCCTATTGTACAAAACAAATAAACATTTTTCTTATTTTTAAGATAAAAGCACCAACAATGAACACTTTTACAGGCATGAACTGGTATCAAGGTATCTCTGGATCTTTAAGTAAGAACATCAGGATCTTCCCTTGAAGCAATTTTTTTTTTAATCCACTCGTTTAACAGATCTTAGCAGTGCTAACCTCAACTCAGTCTCAAGACCATCAAGTTTAACTGTACTGCCAAAAGAGCCACCAACATAAAGTCCTGAAGGGAAATATCATCAAAACAGTTTTCATTATACACACAAATAAAAAAAAAAAGGTATCAGAAACACTGTGTACAAACTCTATTTCAAGAGCAATTGACCAGTCAGCTTCTTCAATTTCATAAATATGTGGCACATCTCCTTATGAAGCATCATCTTATTGTCTGCAAAGTCCCGAGAAGCATTCCCCACGGACTGAAAACCTCCTGTAAGAAACTTAATTTGTTTCACCCACAAAAGAAATCTATTGAACAAGAATTCTAGCTCTCTTATGCTACGTAAGTCTCTTTTCTCTTCCTTCTAGAAAAACATCCTTCTCATAAGACTTCCCTGTTCAAAATACTAGTAATATATCCCTTCTAGTCCTCATATGTACTACCACTATGGATTTCCCCTACAAATTCAAGCATTGCATAAACTCTGCTTACACATGTAACAGCTGCAGGCCATAATCACAAGTGAGACTGTTTAAGTCATGTACTTGTCAGCTTGCTCTGCCTCACAAGCTGCACTACTCCAGAGACTTCTCCCATCACCTTTTGGGCAGCCCCCTCAACAAAGATAAATTTGTCACTCAATACCATTACACTCACCCATCACATTGAGGGTTTCTGTATCAAGTTGCATTTTGCCAGGCAAGGAAGTGGTACCTGCATTGAGCAGCGTTGTCAGGGTGGCATAGCCAACAGACTTCTAAGCACAAGAGGCTTAGCACTATCTCTGTACCTGTCACTATAGCAGACCTGGTTCCCCTTCACACTGAAACACAGCGGAAGTGATCAGAGTCTGCAGAGTTCTGCTGCAGGCAGTGAAAATTGATTGGACTACCTGATTACAAACTGGGCTTAGAGAGACCTGAAAAATAATTCACTGCTTACAATAATGCGGGTTTCAGAATTCATTCTTAGTTATGTGCCAAGTTTTAGAAGTAAACACAGAGGTAGTCTACCTTCCCTAGAAAACAAGTCTACTTTTTGTAAGGCAGCAATAAGCAATTTTAGTGTGTATTCAGCACTGTTACTTACCAAATCAACTCCACATATTTGCTAAAGCTTCTGTTTTAGTGCTGCAAAGTCAGTCAGTACATTCAAGTTCAATACTTCATCTCAGTAAGACACCTCACCTTTGTCAATGTGAACTTCCAGGATCTTCTTCTCTCGAACAATTTTTCTGCCATTGCAGCTCTTACACCGGTCCTTGGCGCTGATACGCTCCCCATGCCCCTGACACTCAATACACACAGACTGGATCTGCTGCACCATTCCTGGACCAATCTGGTGAATTCTGATCTGCATGCCTGTTCCCCTGCAATTAGGGCAGCATTCTACTGCACCTTTCTTACCACCACGACCTGAGAACAAAAACTGCAGTTAGGTGGTTATGTACTACCAGAAAACAAAACAAAACAAAACAAAACAAACAAACAAAAAAAAACCCCAAAAAACCCCACCAAAACAAGCTTTAGAAACATCTCTTTAGTTTCAGTTTCAACATTACCTTCACATTTGTCACAGATAACGTTTTTCTGCAGTGCAAGTTTCCTCATTGCACCATTGTACATATCTTCTAAACTTACTGACAACTGGTGGACCACGTTTTTACCTGTAAAAGAACAGATATTTACTTAAGTTTAGAAGCTTGGTCTGCACATCTCCCTGCCAAGCCATGATAAACCAAGTCTCTGGGCTTTAACATCTTGTATCAATAGAGCTTTGTCTTGTTTTGCTTGTATTAGTCAAAAGCCTCTTCCCAGCTGCTGTCATATTAGGTAACAGTTGTTATGACTTTGACTCTGTTATGTTAAAGTCAGAAGAGACCTTCTGGAAAAGTACAAACAGTAACAGCAACATAACATACAGAACCTCAAATGTTTAAGTTTTATATTGCAGGACTCTGGTTTCAACAGTCACCAAACAGATCTACAAACAAAGGAGAGATTCTGTTTGGAATCTCCACTTCAGCACTTTCTTCCTCTCACCAGGTGACCTTCTGGAACCAGAAATGAGCAATTATATTTTTACCCTCAAGAACTGCCTTAGCACTTCAGCTGCTGTAGGCTTTTGTAAACGATGCTGAGCTCTGGGTTGTTACAAGTACTTTGACACTCTTAACACTTTGATACAAAACATTTTTTTCTTCCCTTTTTCAACAGATCTGCGCTAAGAGGTTGACCGGGTCAGCACTGCTCTTAACAACTTTAAAGGTTTTCCCAGTCTGATTAAACTGGAGCTTCTGGGTAGCATTTTACTGCAGCTTCAACTTAATTCCACTGCACAGTTCAGGAACACAGAAAAGTTTAACGGACTGAACTGGATCTTGATGTCTTGCTTAGATAGTTGCTTTTAGATACTACACTTGCAGTAGTTAGTTAATAAACCATTTTACGCTACTTTACCCTTCCATTTCCTATTCTGTTTACCAGCAGCTAGGCTTACACTCAGCTAAAGGTACTCCGAACACACCTGACTAGCGATTAACAGGGCACAATGCACAGGGAGACCAAACTACCACCGCACCCTTGGGGTTTCAGGTGTTAAGGGACAACAGTTTTTTCCAATTTTCAGATTAAGCCTTTAACTTCAGTTTAATTCTGTTTAAATTCCTACATCTACGGCATTCTCCTCAGATAATCTGATACCCTCGCTGACACGTTACCTCGCCTCTCCCTGTGCATCCTCCCTCCACCGCCGAAGAACATATCAAATATATCCATGGGTGACCCGAAGCCGCCGCCGGAGCCGCCCTCCTTGATAGCTTGCTCGCCTCCTTTGTCATACAGCTCCCTCTTCTTCGGGTCCGACAGCACTTCGTAAGCTTGCGAGATCTGCTTGAACTGCAGAAAGGACAGCACCGGCACTCAGGCACCTGCAGCACCCGCGGCGGGACTCCCGCCCGAACCCCTCCCGCCCGGCCCCACCGCCCCAGCCCGTCCCGCCGACCTTCTCGCCCTCGTTGGGGTTCTTGTCCGGGTGGTACTTGAGCGCGAGCTTGCGGTAGGCCTTCTTCAGCTCCTCAGCGGAGGCGCTGGGCTTCACGCCCAGCACGTCGTAGTACGTGGTCTCCTTCACCATGGCGGTGGCGGCAGTGGCAGGGGGCCCCCGGAGCGGCGGGCGCAGATCCCACTCCGCGCTGCTCCGATCCCGATTTTTCTGGAAAGTTCGGGCCGGTCCTGCAGCCCCGCCGCTTAACAGCCAGCCCCACTCCGGAAGTCCTGCCCCGCCGCGCGCCGGGCCCGGGCGAGTAGCCCACCAATGGCTGCTCGGGAGGGGCAGGCACTTGGCCAATCAGCGCCCATCTCCGCCGCCCGCATTGAGCGCGGACCCCGCCCCGCTCTGCGCGGGCGGTGGAGACCCTGCCCTTGCGCCTGCGCCTCGGGCCGCTCCCGCCCTCGGAGGCACCGAGCTGCACCGGGTACGCGGCGCCGGCCCGGCCGCCGCTTTCCCGGCACCGCTCCGCGCCTTTCCCCGCCTCAACCTACTCGGGTCTGCCTCCGCCGCCGCACAGACCGGCCGGCGGCCCGGCCCACTGAACTCTATTGCCCCTTTGCGAGGACCCAGCGCCCAGCCCCGGGTGCGCGGGCCCAGTGCGCCTGCGCCGGGCCATGCGCCGCGGCGGGAGCCTCTATCTAGTCACGTGGGAGACACGCTGCCGCAGCTGATTGGCTGCGGCGGCGACGGGGCGGACGTCGCGCGCGCGGTAAGGAGGAGGGGGTCTGTCAGGCGTTGCCATGGGAACGGAGCCCACGGGGATGGGTGTGCCGTGGGGATGGGTGTGTGACTATGCCGTCATTATACTGGGGACAGAGCCTTGCTTTCCGCGGGCGTGAGCTCTCCACCGCAGAGCTGGGAGGAACAGGGCCGAGCACCGTGCAGGGTGAAGGTGAGGGATCTTTACCGTCCAGGGTCAAATTGATGTAAACTTGAAGGTTACATAGCATGGTCCGTGTGCTGACTGTTGCTGGATGAAGCTATCGCGACTCTCTCGTCATCTCTTGTCTTCTGCTGCGCTCTCTTATTTTGGTGATTAAGTTAATCTCTCAGGTGAGCTCTGATTCAGTGGGAAACAAAATGAGGTTTTTTGTGGCTAGGCTCTTCTGTCAGATGGAACTGTCAGTCCAATCGATTTTTCCTATATATGATTCACAGATGTGAGAATGTATGGTAGAGTAGGAAGGAAAACAAGATTGTCCTTTCAACAGCAACCTGCTCTTAGATTATGCAAGTGCTGGTGACATGCTTTGCTTTGAATTGCGGAAACTTGAACCAAGTTAGCAGAATTGACTCAGCTAATGGATGGGCTGGCAGCAGAATTCACCGACCCTGTTCCACAGCAAGGTAGCCCATCAGGAAGTGGCGTGTTGGTAAAACACTGTTCATTTTGCTCTACAGCATAGCAATGCGTGTGTGCTGGCTTGTGGGCAAAGAGAAATGCACTCAGCGGGTGAAACTGCCACACTTGGAACCCGTGGTAATTGGGCGTGGCCCGGAGACTGGGATAACAGATAAGAAGTGTTCACGGCAGCAAGGTAAGGTGATTTAGCTCAAATCCTGCTTTCCACATGTAGCAGCAGCTGAGCTTGCTTCGTTCCTCTGTGTGGTCTGCAGTGTTGCCTGGTTCTTGGAGTCATCAAGCCTTTTCAATAAGCTCTTAATGGAGATCTCTGGAGCCTAAAAAATCAGAGATAGGACGTCCACCTCCATATACAAAAGCTTTACGTGAGTTGCCAAGCCCACAGTTGCGTTTCACTGCTCACTTCATGAGCAACACTTCTTCTCCCTAGTATTCCACCAACTGATTTTTTGCACAATTGTTATTTTATACATAATTTAATGTGATCTTGGAGAATATATGAAAATAGCTATCACCTATATAATACTGCACATCTTCCCTGCCTTATATTCTGTGCCTCTGGACACAGTCTTGCTCTGTGCCTTATTGTCCCAGAGGGCTGGTAAGAATGTCAAGAATATGTATAAGACATCAACAGAATCCACCTTTGTTCCGAAGTAATTCTTCCCTTGGCTCAGTGTATGGGTTGACTCTGTGGTCCTGGAAAGAAGAGATGAAGCAGAAATATTCTTGGCATGCATTCGCAAAGATCAGCTCCAGAAAGAAACGGCTCTTCAAAAAGAGGAGAGTTTTCTGCACTAGGTGGTTCAGCAGAGTTCTTTTTATTTGCATGGTTTTGTGACACTTTGTTCTTTCTTTTCCAGTTCAGTTAAAAGCAGACTGTAACAAGGGTTATGTCACAGTTAAACAGGTATGTTCTTATGTAGGGATCTCCAGTATTTCTGGTACTTACTGGGACAGTTGTACTTAACTCAACAAATGCTCCAAGTGATCATTCTGATCACTGGGTCTGAGGGACCTGAAGCTTTCTTATCACCAAGGGAGGTTACAGCAAGTGGCCCTCAGAAGTGATCTTTCTTATTTGTGCACCTCAGTGAAAGGCTGCACTATTCCTTCAAGATACATTCCAGTCTAACACAGCCAGACTTGCAGTATCAGGAAATGCTGTTGTGAGTCCTCAATCAGTTCTGTTGGGTGCTGCATTTGCGAGACTTTGGACTTCTACTAAACTTGCTTGTCCTTCTCCTGAGCCTTAAACTTCATAAGCTAAGGCAGCCCCTTTTTTAAGGTTGAAGTTCTGGTGTTAATGGGACTATGCAGTTGTAGAAGATTTTTGTTGGTGGGCTGACAGAGCCAGAGATGTGTTTACTTATGGGGAGGGATAGGAGGTAAGACAGCACTTCAGGAATGCTCATGTTACCAGATGGATGGAGGCATCCCATCACACTTATGAGACCTGAGTCTCTGAGATAATAGGAAGGGAAAGGTCTCTGGTGCTGGTGTTAGTGTGTGTGTGCCCGCAGCATCAGCCTGTGGGGACAATACAACAACACATTCTACCTACTTAGGAGCAACGTCTTCTCTCAAAATGCCTTCACTGCCCCCTAAGCATAGGCACCCCAGTGGTATCTGATGAATCTGGCAAAGATATCTAGGACAGTTTTCCTCAGAAATCAACCGCAGTCATGATTGACACATAATATTGTGTTACTGGAATCTCAAAACTGGGAATACTTTCTAGTGGTGGGTGCTAGCATGTTTTCTCTATCTATCAAAGAGTTGCTCCCCAGGTGAGAGATGTGTGGCACAAGGTTCCAGTGATCAGTTGTTTGATACTTTATTCACTGATGGGAAGCATCCTTGACTTGAGTGAAACTGCAGAGCTGTAGACTAAAGAGATCCTGGCTGGAATCAGGTGTGTGCTTCATTGCAGTGAATACCAAGTGAGAGGTATAGTACCGTCTTGTGAAGCATGCAGGTATGGCAGTGACAAAGCTAATGAAAACTCTCTCTGACTGAGTTCATCAGTCACAGGAGAAAGCTGATTTCTTAAAGCCTGTTTTGTGCATAAACATTAACCAAAAGCATTTTGCTTGAAGATTCCTGATTTTTGTAGGGTCACCCACATGATGATGCAAAATCCATCTATCAAGCAATCACTGTAGGTTGTTTACGTCACAGTTTCGTTTGCTAAAATAATTTGCTAAAACTACTGTTGCTCCTCAGAAATAGTTGCTGCTGTTACTAGTTGTTTAATAGGTTGCTAATTTGTGAGGGAAGTGCAGCACAAATGATGCTAACTGTGTAGCTGCTGCAGACCCAGGCTCCTGTGATGCCAGGCCCTGAGGTTGTGTGCTGACAGCTGTGACTGCAAGACTGGGACAGAAACAGGCGTCCACAGTGCTGCATTGCCTGGTCAGCTAAAGCAGGTTGATGTAGGCATGGGTGAGTGGTGAATACAGAATGCATTTGCTTTCTAGGATAATGGTATTCCAGGAGAACTGAGCAGAAGTTGGCGATTCCACTTACAACATATTTTTCTACTATTTTTTCCTTTTCCTGTCTACCAAAGATAGGGGTCAACCCAACTAGTGTTGATCTTGTGAATATTGGCAAGGATGAAGTGGTGAAAATGAAGCCAGGCCAAGTTCTGCATATTGTAAATAACCTTTACCCCTACATGGTGCAATTTGCCGAAGAGTCTGGGAAAACTGTTCCAAAAGCAGACAAGATGCCACATAAAGATTCCTGTGAGAATGATTATACAGAGCTTGTGCCCAGAAAAACAATGAAGTTGGAGGTGGTGGATACCCAAGGCAGTTCTACAAATCCAAAGCTAAGCAATACCAGTGTATCTACACATGAAGGAACTTCAAGCCAAAAGGCAAGTGTGTTGGTATTAATTCTTGTGCTGTTTCTCCTGGGGTTGTCTCCTCCATGAGGAGAAATGGTCTTTTGCTTTTGTGGATTCTGCTGGTAGCAGGCATCTCAGGTGAATATGGATCCTCAAAGTATACAGAGCATGAGAAGGTGTCATGTGCTCCTGACATCACCTACACCCTGGGAAAGTCACTTGGGACCCATTCTAACCTGACCGAAGGGTTAGGTGTGTGTGAGGGGGCTTCCCTGTAACAAATGAGGATTTAATCTCTGGTTTCAGCTGCGGTTTCTGCTAGAAGGACAGTCCACGTGAGCTCCATTTAGCTGCAGTCACCCAAGGACACTGTCGTAGCTCTTGAGTGGTTATCTAAAAGCAAGCGGACGGAGAACAGAACAACCTGAGCCTTTTCTTTTTAAAATTTATTTGTTTGTAATTGCATGGGCCTTTTTTCTCCTCCTGTTTTGTTCACTCCATATGGCAGAACCATGTTTACACTAGTGAACGTTAGCAGCCAGAATCTTTGAAAGGGAGTTTTTAGCCCTGTGACATGGACAAAATAAAAGTCCTTAATGCATTTGGAGCTAGTGCAGTGCCGGAGGAGAAGGCACAGTAATGAAACCCATTAAGACAAAATTTTATTCTCAGGTTGCTGTGAGTTAACCACTTATTTAATTTGTGGACTTGGGTAGTTATATTAGGGTCAGATTTGTGGTGGAATGAGCAGGGAGATGACAACTCACACTGTTTCCCTGCCAGCACTATAATAATGTTTGAACGTGTTCCTTTGTAAGACTATGATGAATATCATTACTACTACTCTGAATAGTTAAAACATCTGTTTTGAAAAAGGTGCACTCAAGACAGACCTTCTGTTGGAACCCAGAGTGTCCCTCAGACACTCTTGGATGTTCTGGGCTTAGGTCAGAAGTATTTGGGACCTTGGCATGTAGCTGGAAACTCTTCTGGTTTTGAATTTGATTTATGGAACAATTTATTAACTTTGTAGGAAGAATAAAAAATTACAAAAGTTTAGATATTATAGTAAAAGTAGTCACAAAGGGAAAGGAAGAATTTTTGAGTGCTGTATAGGGGGGTTTTAGCCTTTGTACAGAGGGGTCTGAGTTTTGTACATAGGGGTTAGAAGTTTTAAGATGGAGGGATTTAGGCATGTTTTGTCTTCTTTCTTTCTCTTTCTTATTTTTTATGTTTATGGTGATGTTGGTACTTATAGATTGGTTTAGAGTAGAAAGTCACTATTTAGTATAGGTAATAGGTATTGAAGAAAAACTATAAACATTTAACGTCACGTAATGTATGATATAAAAGATGGCACCAGCCCCCTGGGCAATCAGAGGGTGTCAGAGACAGTGTCAGTGTGTGTGTGCCTTTGTCTGACCTGCTGAATGGACCACAGCAGTTCAGGAAGAAAATCTTTTAGATAACATATAATAAACTACCTTGAGACCAGACGACTGAAGACTACTGAGTCTTTCTTTGAAGGCACAAATTAGAAAAAAGACTTTTCCACCTCTCGGGGTCACCCCAATCTGGGGGTGAGCCCCATCAACCTTCTATTAGGTGTTCAGTAGCCAAGTTAAGAAATAGCTTGTGTTGCCTTGATCTTCCGGTGCCTTTATTATTTTCTCTACAAGCCACTGCACAATATTAAATACATCTAAGAATAAGGCCACACACTGCAACTACTTTGTTCTGTGCAGAGCAGTATGGGATAGGACAGTTCATGGAGATCTTGGTTCTTTCTTTGGTTCTTTGCCCTGAAGCAGAGGGCCTTGTGCCATGACACGTGCAGGCAAATCATTAAATTTAAGCACATTTATATCTCCCTGTTGTTGAATTTCCAATATTTGGAAGGTTGAACTTTACATCTTCACAGTATCTTGTTAAAAGTTTTCAAAAGTAGCTTTTTGGGGGCAGTTGGAGCAGATATGTTGGCATTTTATAGAAGAGAAATAATTGAGCTGTCATTCAGCTATTATTGTACTGCTGTATACAAATGAATATTCTTAACTGAATCCTTTGAAGTATATAATTGGATGCTTAACGGTCTTATAATTTATTTTTCCCGTTCTGTGGTATAGGAACATTTAGGACACTGGAGTCAGGGTTTAAAGAGCTCCATGCAAGATCCAAAAATGCAGGTGAGACTTGTACTTTACAGTAGATCCTGTCTAGCAAAGCTAAATGAGCTTTCTTTCTTCTTTCTGCAATTTGCTTTAAAAATCTGGTTAATCAGTGGAGTCCTGCATAAGGGCTGAAATGTACTTGCGTCTCTCTCTGTAGTAACATTAACTTGGGAGTCTCTACTGTACTGATTTTGCAGATTCTTATTGTGTTAATTATCTTTGAGCTCTCTGTACTGTGAGATTTGGCCAACAGATTTCAAAAAGGTTGAAGGGAGAGCAGGCGAGCCGTGCAGTTGCTTTGTTTCCTCAGGGAAACCAACTAAAATGGAGGTATCATTTGAAGCTGAGCAAGCCACAGAGGTTCCCATTCTCCAGCAGTCAGTGCTGTCTTGTTTCTTAGTGCAGTTTCCTGGTTTCCTGGTTTAAGCAAATTCTTAACTTTCACACCTTTATGTCAGCTAACAGGATCTGACCTCTGGCCTCACTGGGCCCCTTCAGGTGATGATCCCTATTAGGCTGAACATAATGAAGAGTCATACTGTGTCACCCTTGCTCCAAGAATGACACAAGAACAGAAGAGAGACCAAATTGCAAGAGGAGAAAAAGAGGCTTTAATACAAAGGATTCTCTGGTTTATATAGACCAATACAATACATTCTACTTGACTGGCTATTTAATAAAACATCTTTCTCACACACAGTCCTTGAAAAGAACAGAAAAACAATGTGGAAAAACACCACCTGCAAATTGTTTATACTAGTAAGTTATCACATTCCTATAACTCCCTAAAAATTCTCACAAGCCACTGTGAGAAACGATTGCCGTTTCTCTCTCCCTGACCAGGCTGGCATCCACAATAGTGTATGTTGAGTTGGAAGGGACCCATCAGAATCATTGAATCCAACTCTCAACCCTCACAGGAAATCACACAGCCCCCCCAGAAATCACACCATGTAACTGAAAGCGCTTTTTGAACTCGGACAGACCTGGTGCCATGATGACTTCCCTGGGGAGCCTGTTCCAGTGCCCAAACACCCTCTGGGTGAAGAACCTTTCCCTGATACCCAGCCTAAACCTCCCCTGACTCATCTTCAGGCCATTTCTTCAAGTTCTGTCACTGGTCAACAGAGAGAAGAGATCAGTGTGCCGCTCCTCTTCTTCTCACAAGGAAATTGTAACTGCAATGAGTTCTCCCCTCAGTCTCCTCCAGGTCGAACAGACCAAGTACCTCAGTCACTCCTCATATGTTTTCCTTTCAAGGCCCTTCGCCATCTTGTTAGCCCTCCTTTGGACATTTTCTAAGAGCTTTAAGTCTTCCATTGTGTCACCCTGAACTGCTCCCAGCACTCGAGGTGAGGCCACCCCAGTGCAGAGCAGACTGGGACAGTCCCCTCCCTTGCTTGGCTGGTGATGCTGTGCCTGATGCACCCTAGGACACATCCTGGATGCCAGGGCACTGCTGGCTCATGTTCAGCTTGCCACTGACCAGGACCCTCAGGTCCCATTCCATGGAGCTGCTCTCCAGTCTCTTGCTCCCCAGTCTCTCTGTATGTCCAGGGTTGCCCTGTCCAAGGTGCAAAATCCAGCACTTTACCTTGTTAAACTTCTGCCCAGCCCTCTAATTTGTCCAGGTTTCTCTGCAGGGCCTTTCTGCCTTCAAGGGAGTTGACAGTTCCTCCCAGTTTTGTGTCATTGACAAACTTGCTTTCTATTCCTTCCAGTCCTGTGTCCAGGTAATTTATTAAAATTTTGAAGAGCACAGGGCTGAGGATGGAGCCCTGTGGAATCCCACCAGTGACAGGTCACCAGTCTGATGTCACCCCATTCACTGTAACCCTTTGTGCCCAATCTGTGAGCCAGTTCCTCGCTTAGCTGATAACTAAACAGAAGCTCCTATTTATTGATCGATATTTTTTTAATGGAAGTGCGAAGTGTTGAACTGCAGAAATTTACAGCAGAACTGGATGCCCATTGCCCTAGGATTGCCAGCACTTTCAAATGAGTCTATCTATAGGGGATGATAAAACCATGGAAATTCTTCCATACTTTTTAAACATGAAGCTTAGTTTTTATCCCTGAAGCAGAATTCTATATACTTGCCAAAACAGGGCTTTCTTGACCCAAAATGTAAGTAGGTTTTAAAACTGTTCTTTTAATGTTAGACACAAATAACTGTTTATGAGTGAAGGTTAGCTTTATTAGTTGTAGTTTCAATCTGAATACACAAATAGAACTCCTATCTTTTCTTTTTAATCAAATATTAAATGGTAATGTTTTCTGAAAAGGCTTGAACATGATCCTGTTCCTACTGGCAGCAGGAGCAGACACTAGTATGTGTGTATAAAATACCTTGCTGCTGAAAGAGTCGGTCCTATCATTTGTGTACCCATAGATCTTCTTTCCTCTAGAGTAAGACTGATCTGTATATAAACATACAAGAATAATTAGCAAAGGTGACAAAGACATCATCCATCTCTCATCAGCCAGTGCACTGCTAAGAGAACAGAGACACAATACACAGCCTGATGGCTTTTTATTGCTGGGTTCTCCCCACTGTTGTCCACAAGCTTCCCAACCATTTCTTTTCCTCAGCTGCACTGAATTGTTGCAGAAGGCAAAAAAAAAAAAAAAAAAAGAAAACAGGAAGAAGGACATGATAGACAGGAATCTGTTCTCCTTCTTGTGAGTGATCTTACAAAGCAGCACACTGGGTAGGATGAACTGAAATAGCCTAGACTTGAATATTTTTATCTTTGTAATGCTGGTGGAGGTCTGCAGCCCACTGCTCATAGTACATCTGAGATTTGTGCTTCACTCTGGAAATCTGCAGCCGAGTGCATTCTGACATATACTGTATTCACACTGGTTTTGTTTATGACTACACAGCTTGAATGTAGCCTGATGGAGGTGGAGTTCCCTAGGCCTCACTGGTATCTCAGTCCAGGAGATTTTCAAGAGTTCGTATACCCCTGTAGTTATTGTTAACTTACTGCAAAGTAAGATTAGAAAGCTTTTGCCTTTTATAATAAAGTATATGAAAAAGGATGCTGGAACACCTCTCCATAGCTGCCTGGTATATGTTATGGAAGAGGGTACTTATCCTGGAGCAGCTTAATTCCAGCAAAAGTTTTCATTGGATAGCATCTCTCCATTAAATATAGTGCTTATAGGAATAATATATTTAATTTCCAGTCAGAAAATAATCTAATTATTTCATTTTTTGCAAGGTTTACAAAGATGAAAAGACTGTAGTCATCAAGGATAAATATCCCAAAGCACGTTACCACTGGCTTATCTTACCATGGGACCCTATTTCAAGCCTGAAGTCAGTCACCAGCGACCACCTTGAGCTCCTGGAACATATGCATGCCATTGGGCAAAAAATGATCGAACAGTGCCCTGCCAGAGAGAGCCTGGAGTTCAGAATGGGTTACCACGCTATCTCCAGTATGAGGTAAGACCTAGAGGAGTCGTGGTGGACATGCTGTTCTTCCAGTTACACAGATTTGGGGCTAAATCCATGAGGAGATTTGTCATTGCTAAAGAACCAGCAATCCTCCTCAACACTACAGACAGCTTGGTGTGCAGTCTTGGCCCCACACTGCTGTATAGATCCTGATGCATGGACATCTTGGGCATGGGGGGAAATGCCTGTTGGGCTTCTCTAGCAGAGGTGGGATGCCTGTGGACCAGCCCCAGTGACAGGAGCACTGCTGCCATTGCTAGGCCATCCTGCTCCCAGGGCACCAATATGAGATTAGAGACTGACTCCTAGACTTGTCAAGTCCTGCCTAATACCGAGCAAGGATTTGAGTCTTGTGTCAAAGTCCACCCCTTAGAGTGTCCAAATGTCTGTTGATACTGCAGTCAGTTGTTCTCCAGTTCTTGAATGAGGCTTTTGAGCACTGATCAAGTCCCATTCACTTACTCTACAAATAGTAAAACTTTGGTTTATTATTAAACCTTTAATATACCTGTGGTTTGCTAACATTACTGTCTCTGCCTTTTTGGAAACTAGCAGGAATATAGACAAGAGTGAGGGACCAATGGAATATGCGGTCTAGTGACCCTGACTGTTTATAAGTGAAATGTTTGGCAAGAGACAGTGCTTCCAGAACAGACTGTGATTCTTGTTACAGGGTCAGGACTGACCCACAAGGCTGGCACCCTGCTGAATCATGTTTGCAAGTGATAAAACTGCAAATTAGCTTTGACCTTCTCTCATATCTATGTTATATTTTTTTCAGTCAGCTACATTTGCATGTAATCAGCCAGGATTTTGATTCTCCAGCCCTGAAAACCAAAAAACACTGGAATTCCTTTACTACAGACTACTTCTTAAACTCTCAAGGTAATGATTAGAGAAAGTATTTCATAACATATAATCCCGCTTGCAGGTTCTGGCTTTGGGCTTTTCTTCCAAACAAATGTGCAAGTCGTACATGTTATTGCAGTAAGTGAAAGGTTTTATTTAATTTAAGGTACTGGGGAGTAGCACTGAGTAAAAGACAACAAATTTTGTGGCTGGTTTAAATTAGAATGCAGCAATGACACACTGTGCATGCAAAACAATGCACCGAGATATGCAGTGTCATGTGTTTCATGACGCTACGTGGTCTCAATACCTATGGTCTTCTTTATTTTTATCCCCAGATGTCATAGAGATGGTGAGAAGCAAGGGAAAAGTGATGGTGAAAGACCATACTTCTGAACTTCTCAAACTTCCCCCCAGATGCCATTGCTGTAAACAACAGCTGTCCACAATCCCACAGTTAAAGGAACATCTTCGGAAACATTGGCCAAAATGATTTTGCAAAAAATCGTCTTTCAATCTGTCTTCAGATTTCAAGCCAACACAAAGACCACAAAATGTTAATGGAAATGTATGTTTATTAACTAGAATGACAAATGTAAGGTGGGGATAAAAGTGGCCTGGAAACAGCAGCATACTAATTTAGTAATAGCTTCAACAAAAACCTAAGCCCTCTTCTTTCTTCCTACTAAAAATGTAAATAAAGTGACTTCTGAAATTGAAACTTTTTGGTTGCAGCTTTGTTGTGGTACAGCCACACTAATCTGTAAGTGAACTGAAGTCTGGGAGAAGTGCTTTGTTTGGATGAAAGGATTTATTTTAATTCAGAAGCTGAACTGAGCCCAGATCTAGGTTTCTACTGAGAAAGGAAAGAAACAATGATTTAGAGGTCTTTCTCTTGATGTTTTGTGCCTACCACTGAAGTTCCTCCTACGTGTTAATGTTGCAGGCACTGGTGTGGCTGACAGAATGTACTGTCAGTGGAGAGGAAGGAGCAGCAGCTGATCACCCCTACTTTGCTGTGCCACTGAAAAGCCTGACAGTTCAGTGCTGCTGAACTGCCCCTCAGCTAGGGGACAGCCACTGCTCAGGCTCTAAGTGGAGCAAAAATCTCTTTTGGGTACAAGGATGTATTTAAACATTTTTTGTGAAATACATTTGTAATACACAATTACAAGCTTTACTGCTTCCCAGAGTAATAAAACGTCAAGGTTTGCAGTTTCTTGTCTGCATATGTTGAAGTTGGTACAGAAATTCTGTGGTTTAATCCCATGCTGTTTCTCCAATCAGGATTTTAGTGAGCCTCTAATAATTTGACTGTTGTCAAGATGTGAAGTTCCAGAAGCAGCAGGACAGTACTAATAAAAATCTCTTGAGTCCAGATCTGGTTTGTGCAGTTCAACTTCATCTTTCAACTTAAGCTCAGCTTGGAGTTAAATAAGACACTCTCTGGGTGAAATGGCTTTCAGTAAAAGAGTGCACAGAGCTTTTGCTATACAAGCAAAATGCTGCTCCTAACAGTGACACATTCTGTAGGGAGAGGGTGTCCTTCCATTCCCCTCTGCAGCAGCATGTTGCTGTACCCACTCAAATGGGACAAATAATAATTTGATGTTGCTGGAAAAGAATAAAGATGTTTCTGTCATAAAGTTGTCCCCAAAAATAGGTTCTTTCAGCCTGGTATGCAAGAAGCCAATCCATAGAGGGTCATGTTTATTTCATGCTTATGCAGAGATGGGTGCCAGGTGGTAAATCCACAGAGCCAGCACACCCAGTTCTAGCTAAGCAGTATAGCTAAGATATTTTCAAAATACCTAAGTCTGCACTTATCTGATGTCTAAATAACTGCCTACTAAATAACTATTGGACAATCTTTTGCCTGCTTCAGCTTAAAGGTACAATATGTTTTGAGTTTATTGTGCGTGTTCAGTAGGTAGGATTCTTCATTTGGAGGTGGGTAATCTAAGCTTTAGAGATACAGCTTTCACATTATAATGAGCTAAGTTCATCTAAAGGATGATTTTTTAGCTGATTTAATTAATTTCAGCAAAAGATACGGATCGTTGCCAAATGCAGTGTCCAGTATCTTATGCAAGATTTCTCTTTGTGTACTCTACTTGTTTCAAAACTATTCTGCAAAACCTTGCCATTTCCCACTGTTCTGGATCTTTAAAGTATTCATTGTTCTCCTATGACTCACTATGCAAAATCTTTTCTTAAACCATTAATCTTTCACCAGAATAGGGTACAGTAAGGTGAAGGGTTGGCCATAGCCTTATTTAAAACACCAGTCACAGTTCAGCTATTGTTGACATCAGTAATAATATGCCTTAAATTACAAAATAAAGCTTAGAGAGTAAGGAACAATGACAAAGGCACAGCCAGTCTGTGAGTTCAGACACAAACTAGGGCTTCAGCTGGCTCCAGAGGTAAAGTGCTAATGCTTTGCAATGGGAACTAATTTGAACTAAAGTCAGTTGTGAATGCTAGAGAGCTGTGGTCTTCCTCATAGCAGACACAGGCCAGAAAGGGAAACCATGCTTCTTCAGAGTGAAATGTGCTGCTTATGGCCCATGGCCCATCACATCTGGGTGGGAGTTGTGGTTTTAGTACATCTCAGAGTAGGTCAGAGTGAAGCATAAACCCCTGCAATCCATCTGTTTGGAGACAGCGTGCAGCTCAGTCACAGTTGCCACACACTCAAATGCAGAGCATGATTCAGAGGGACAAGGCTATGTATGATCTTAGCAGCATCACCAGGAGATACACTGCCACCAGGGTTGACCACAGGGGGAGGGATGGCAGCCATGGCCAGCACTCACTGTGTGAGGTCACCACGGTATGGGAAAGGTCTACAGGAATGGCAGCAGTGGGCATAAACTCTCTGAAGCCAACAAGGGGCAGCCACCTATAGGGGTAGCCTCAAGGCCATGAAGGAAACTAAGGCAGAAAATGTAGATTTTGTCACAAGTTACTTCGTGTGTGGCTTTGCAGGGGAACCACAGCCTTCCTCCAATCTTTCCTCTACAGCTGGTAAGTCCAAACGGGAGACTGCGAGCAACCGCTATGACATCTTTGTTCGAAGAGAGCCTCAGAATAGCAGCATAACCTTAACACTCATCAGCCAGTGATAAAGCATCTCCTTTCCACCCCTGGCTGTAATCAGAGCTCTTCTGGAATTGTGTTATCTTCTATGGTATTGTTATAGGAATGAGGCCTAAAGCCAAGGAAGATGTGTGTCCTGGCTTGTAAGATAAGCATATATTCTATTTGCCATCTGTTGGGCAGTTTTCTTATCTTTTCCAAGAACAATGTCTCCCTCTAGGGAGATATCTTCTGTTAATGGGCCATTGAATGGCTCACTGCATGACTGATAAAGTTACATCATCCCATTGTGAGATGCTCCACCCAGAGGGAGGTGCCAAGCATCCCTACCTACATAAAATCAGCATTTCTTGAGACAGCAACTCAGCCTCTTCACTGGATTCCCAGAGGAAGACCGGGCCGATCTATTCTATCACCAGACCTTCAGAGAAAACTACGCCCTTCTACTGGATCATCACTTCAACAGCATTTCATCTGCCACTCCAGGAGCAGGAGGAGCAGCCACCATTTAATTGGACTATCACCAACACCCTGACTCCTCAGGGTGTCAGGTTTCTGACTCTTATCAGTAGTTTTGTTTGTACTAATTACTTTTTTCTTTTTAAAGTTTTTTTTTTTTAGTTTTTTCCTAGTAAAGAACGTTGTTATTCCCATTCCCATATCTTTGCCTGAGAGCCTTTTTATTTTGAAATTGTGGTAATTCGGAGGGAGGGGATTTACCTTTTCCATTTAATGGGAGGCCCTTGCCTTCCTTCAGACTCCTGTCTTTTCAAGCCAAGACAGATTTTGGTGCCCAATGTGAGGCTCGAGGGCATTGAGAAGAAAAAAGGATTAACAGTTCTTAAGTAATCTAATTTTTTTTGTGTGTGTGCTGATATAGAAACATCCTTAAGTGTCACCATTTGGTCTAGTTTACCCTGGTTTGGGTGGCACGTGGTCGTGGCTA
This sequence comes from Vidua macroura, assembly GCF_024509145.1. Lineage (NCBI taxonomy): Eukaryota > Metazoa > Chordata > Aves > Passeriformes > Viduidae > Vidua > Vidua macroura. The sequence continues at coordinate 47,910,752 of NC_071611.1, forward strand.
TATTTCTCCCATTTGTAGGCCCTTATGTAGACATGGGTCCTATAACTAAGGCTGCTGTGGCTGTTATCCAGTTTGGCTTATGGGTTAATAAGGCAAGGAATTAATGGATCTTTAACTTCCTCTGGAAGGCAGGTACATAGATTCAGAGCTATCACACACTAACTGTATGTTTTTGGGGTTACTTTAATAATGGTACCTACTGTGAGGAAATGACACCAGGGGAAATTTTCTTCCAACCTTTTAACCATCTTTTTGGGTCTGCTCCACCAGTTTTTGAAGGGTTAAGATCCACTCTAAATGCTAATGACATCATACAATGGGTAGTGTTGCTGATAGGCCTGTTCTGTTTAGCACTCAGAGATAAGGGAAGATTAACCTGGATAACTACCCTGACACCTATACCAGAGACTAGAGATGCTGCTGCTCCAGAGCCTGACCCTGCCCCACAGCTCGCCTCAGAAATGAACCACCCAGACTGGGTGAACGTTCTGGTTAAGGAGATATGTGAGATGCTGAAGAAGTGCATTTCCCCAGCTGGTGAGAAACCCTCCCTTTGCCTTGAAGAGGGACAGCCTAATAGTACAGCTGTGGAACCCACAGATGTTACAACTGTCCAGGTTCCAGCTGAACCACAAAGGCAGTCCCAGCCAGCAGCAGTTGCCCCGGTAGAAACAAGGAGGTCTAAGATGAAAGCAGAGCACCCAGATAGGGATAGGAACGGAGGAACCTCACAACCCACAGGGGATCCAGAGGTTGTGATCATCACCGAGTCCCTGACGTACAAAAGTCTCCGTAATCTGCACAAAGACATTGTGCGGCGAGGCTGTGCGGCGAGGCTGTGAGGCTTATACTACCTGGTTACTCCAGGTCTGAGACCTTATGGGTACAGGCATCCAGCTGGATGGTGGTGAGGCAAGGAACTTGGGACCCTTGACCCAGGACTCAGGTCTGAATCAGATTTTTGTAAGGGAGCCGGGGAGCCCTTTCTCTCTGGGAGCGGCTTTTAATGAGTGTCAGAGAGAGGTTTGTCCACAGGGAGAGAATGCAGGAGCACCATCATAGAATGCGCTGGAAGACCCTTGAGGAAGGGATCCAACAGCTGAGGGAAGTGGCATTATTGGAGGTACTCTTTGGGAGGGATGGACAGCATGATAATGACCCCGACAAGGTCAGGTGCACAGGGCAAATGCTGTGGAGTCTAGCAAATCTTGGGCCATCTCAGTACACCACTTTCATCGCAACAATCGATGCTGACACTAATCGAGAGACAGTGGGTTCTGTTGCCAACAAACTTAGGAATTATGAGAGTATGATTAATGGCCCAATGCAGGCTCATATCTCAGCTGTGATTAAGGAGTTCAAAGAGGAGATGAGGGAGGAGATGAGGAAGGTTAATGCAGCACCCGTGCGAGTCACAGGCCCCGAAGTCAGAGCCCAACATTCCCCAGCTAGAGAGAGAGGGTGCACCCCAAGGGCTAATCTGTGGTTCTTCCTGCGTGACCATGGGGAAGACATGGGAAGGTGGGATGGGAAACCCACTTCTGTCCTGGCAGCACAGGTCAACTCAAGGAGGGAAACTCTAACCGGGGGAGCTCCACCAAGGTGAAGGTAGCCTCAACCTCCCATGACCAAGCTGTCAGGTACAATCTGTCAGACCCCCTTGAAGGAACCTCTAGTATGTATGCCCAGGAAAGGAATAATAACCAGGGTTAGAGGGGCCCTGTCTCTAGCCAGGGAGAGGCATGGGAAAACCAGATCTTCAGGACGGTGTGGATCTGATGACCTGGCACATCAGAGCCACAAAAATATGATGCTTTAGTTGATACTGGTGCACAGTGTACTCTGATATCATTGGGACATGTGGGGGCGGAGCCTGTTTCCATTGCTGGTGTGACAGGGGGATTGCAGCAATTGACCCTGGTAGAAGCCGAGGTGAGCCTAACTGGGAAGGAGTGGAAAAAACATCCTATAGTGACTGGCCCAAACGTTCCGTGTATTCTAGGCATAGACTTCCTCTGGAACGGCTGTTACAAAGACCCAAAGGGACTCAGGTGGGCTTTTGGAATAGCTGCTGTAGAGGCAGAGGACATTAAGCAATTAAACACCTTGCCTGGACTGTCAGGAAACCTGTCTGCAGTAGGACTCCTAAGGGTGGAAGAGCAACGCGTGCCAATTGCAACCTCGACAGTGCACCGCCGGCAGTATCGGACAGATTGAGATGCTGTGATCCGCATCCACAGAATGATTCATGAGCTGGAGAGCCAAGGGGTGGTCAGCAAAACGCACTCACCCTTCAACAGCCCCATCTGGCCTGTGCGCAAATCTGACAGAGAATGGAGATTGACTGTGGACTATTGTGGCTTAAATGAAGTGACTCCACCACTGAGTGCTGCTGTGCCGGACATACTGGAACTCCAGTACGAGCTGGAGTCCAAGGCAGCAAAGTGGTATGCCACTATTGATATTGCTAATGCGTTTTTCTCCATTCCTCTGGCAGCAGAATGCAGGCCTCAGTTTGCTTTCACCTGGAGGGGCGTGCGGTACACCTGGAACCGACTGCCCCAGGGGTGGAAGCACAGCCCCATCATCTGCCATGGACTGATCCAGACTGCACTGGAAAAGGGTGAGGCTCCAGAACACCTACAATACATCAATGATATCATTGTGTGGGGGAGCACAGCGGCAGAAGTGTTTGAAAGAGGTGAGAGGATCATCCAGATACTGCTAGAAGCTGGCTTCGCAATCAAGAAGAGCAAAGTCAAGGGACCTGCCCGAGAGATCCAGTTCCTGGGAGTGAAATAGCAAGATGGACGGCGCCAGATTCCCACTGAAGTCATCAACAAGATCATGGCAATGTCTCCATCAACCTGCAAAAAGGAAACACAAGCTTTCCTAGGTGCCATAGGTTTTTGGAGAATGCACATTCCCAAGTATAGTCAGATTGTGAGCCGTCTTTACCTGGTCACCTGCAAGAAGAACAATTTCCACTGGGGCCCTGAGCAGCAACAAGCATTCACCCAGATCAAGCAGGAAGGAGATTGCACATGCTGTAGCGCTTGGCCCAGTCAGGACAGGACCAGAAGTTAAGAATGTACTCTACTCTGCAGCCGGGAACAATGGTTTGTCCTGGAGCCTTTGGCAGAAGGTGCCTGGTGAGACTCGAGGCTGACCACTGGGATTCTGGAGCCGAAGTTACAAAGGATCTGAAGCCAACTACACCCCCACAGAGAAGGAAATCTTGGCTGCCTACGAAGGAGTTCAAGCTGCCTCGGAGGTGATTGGCACAGAAGCACAACTCCTGGCACCCCGACTCCCGGTGCTGGGGTGGATGTTCAAAGGAAAGTTTCCTACTACCCACCATGCCACTGACACCACATGGAGCAAATGGATTGCCCTCATCACCCAGTGCGCCTGTATTGGAAAACTGAATCGCCCTGGGATTTTAGAGATAATTATGAACTGGCCGGAAGGTGAAAACTTTGGTCTCACTGATGATGAGGAGCAGGTACAAGCAACAAGGGCTGAAGAAGCTCCACAATATAATCAATTGCCAGCAGAGAAAACATGCTATGCTCTTTTCACTGACGGTTCTGGTCGCATCATAGGGATGAACCGGAAGTGGAAAGCAGCTGTATGGAGCCCCACAGACAAGTTGCACAAGCTACCGAAGGATAAGGTGGATTGAGCCAACTCGCTGAACTCAAGGCTGTTCAGCTGGCCCTGGACATTGCTGAAAGGGAGAAGTGGCCAAAGGTCTAGCTTTATACCGATTCGTGGATGGTAGCCAATGCTCTGTGGGGCTGGCTGGGAAGGTGGAGAAAGGCCAACTGGCAACATAGAGGAAAACCAATCTGGGCTGCTGATATATGGAAAGACATTGCCTCTCGGGTGGAGAAACTAACGGTGAAAGTCCGTCATGTAGATGCCCATGTCCCCAAAAGTCGTGCTAATGAGGAGCACTGAAACAACGAGCAGGTAGATCAGGCAGCAAGAATAGAGGTGTCAAAGATAGACTTAGATTGGCACCATAAGGGGGAGTTGTTCCTGGCTCGATGGGCTCATGACGCCTCAGGTCATCAGGGCAGAGATGCCACCTACAAGTGGGCACTAGACCGAGGGGTGGATCTAACCATGGACAGCATTTCTCAGGTTGTCCATGACTGTGAGATGTGTGCTGCCATCAAACAGGCCAAGTGGGTGAAGTCCCTGTGGTATGGTGGACAGTGGTCCAAGTACAAGTATGGGGAGGCCTGGCAGATTGACTACATCACACTGCCCCAGACACGCCAAGGCAAGCACTATGTGCTGACCATGGTGGAAGCCACCACTGGATGGCTGGAGACCTACCCTGTGCCTCATGCCACTGCCGGAACACCATCTTAGGCCTGGAAAAGCAAGTCCTGTGGAGACATGGCACACCTGAGAGAATTGAGTCTGACAATGGCACCCATTTCAAGAAAGGCCTTATCAACACCTGGGCCAGAGAACATGGTATTGAATGGATATATCATATTCCCTATCATGCTCCAGCTGCCTTGCACACAGTAGATGCAGATAAAGTCCCTGTGGTACATCTGAAAGGTATTTTAGCAAAAACTGTTTGGATTAATCCCAGCTCAGGCAAAGACAAACCCATTTGTGGGATTGTTTTTGCTCAAGGACCTGGTTACACTTGGTGGGTAATGCAGAAAGATGGGGAAACCCGTTGTGTACCACAGGGAAACCTAGTCTTAAGTGAGAACTGGGTGTTAGATTTCATTGTGATGCAGATGGAAATAGAATAAGGGGTGGATAATATCCTGGCTTGTAAGATAAGCATATATCCTATTTGCCATCTGTCAGAGGTGGGGCAGGTATCTTCTGTTAAGTTGGGCAGTTTTCTTATCTCTTCCAAGAACAATGTCTCCCTCGGGGAGATATCTTCTGTTAATGGGCCATTGAATGGCTCACTGCATGACTGATAAAGTTACATCATCCCATTGTAAGATGCTCCACCCAGAGGGAGGAGCCAAGCATCCTACCTGCATAAAATCAGCATTTCTTGAGACAGCAACTCAGCCTCAGCCTCTTCACTGGATTCCCAGAGGAAGACCAGGCCCATCTACTTTATCACCAGACTTTCAGAGAAAACTACACCCTTCTACTGGATCATCACTTCAACAGCATTTCATCTGCCACTCCAGGAGCAGGAGGAGTAGCCACCATTTAACTGGACTAACACCCTGACTCCTCAGGGTGTCAGGTTTCTGACTCTTATCAGTAGTTTTGTTTGTACTAATTACTTTTTTTTTTTTTTTAGTTTTTTTCCTAGTAATGAACTGTTATTCCCATTCCCATATCTTTGCCTGAGAGCCTTTTTATTTTGAAATTGTGGTAATTCGGAGGGAGGGGGTTTACCTTTTCCATTTCACGGGAGGCCCTTGCCTTCCTTCACAGACTCCTGTCTTTTCAAACCAAGACAACACTGTTTGTGGATCTGTTCATGAAAGTTTCTATTGAACTATGGATTTCTTTTCCTTTTGTGTTTAATGAAGCTAATCAGCAGACAGGTGAGAACTATCTAACAAGAGAAACAGGTTTCCATACAGCCATATTTGCTCAGAGGTTGAGACATTTTTAAAGTTACCTCCATATTTCTGCATGAATGGTTTACTTCCATTCCTGGTAACTGGAGGAGCCCCCACAGAATTCATAAGAGCATATTCAATGTGTCTGTAAAGACAGTAACTAAAGTTGAGCATATTTCAAGATTACACACATCACTAAGAAAGCAAAAGAACATGGCAGTAGAAATCAAGGGAAAGCTGACTCCTTGTTGCTGCTGAGATGAAACTAAGGTTCAGCAACTGCAATAGCAGTAGGAAGCAGGATATCTCCCCTTGAAGCTCACCCACACTAGGTGCTGCTCCCACCTCTACTGCTCCTTACTCCAAGTTCACTTAGGAGAGAAAGGTGTAAGGGAAGACAGAATTTGGTGATGAATGATGTAGAAGACTGGTCTTTCACTTGGATGGCAGATTTAAAGGGGTTTTGCCTTGTGGAAGAACAAGAAAGCACGCCTAACACAAAAGGGTCTTTGGCTTTCACCATCACCATGATAGAAAAGCAAAAGAAATCATACATATACTTAGGCACAAGCACAAATCCTCAGTAAGCCAGTGGCAATTTCATATTTTCTTGTGTTCTTTCTAGACAATAGATTCAGTTGTGCAAGACCTCAGCATTTCCTGGCATCAAATTTAGGAATGTCAGGAATTACTGGTGTCAGTGTCACATTTCAGTTGCAGGGCCAGAGTGCTCTGCAGAAGAGCACAGCTCCCTCAGCAATCCTTTCTCCAGATCTGGTAGATGGCTTCTGTATTTCACCATGGACTATGCTCTGCTACCATTTTGAAGACCCAGATCCCATGAAACAGTCTTGCCCCATAAAGACTTTCATGTATTTTGCCATCTTAAAGGGCTTTTTCTTGGAGAATTTCTTTCCAGTGTAGTCATAATGTTTGACAACAGGCTTAAGTCATCCCCACACAACCCAGAACAGGCCATACAACTCAGAACAACTGGCAACAAGATGTGCTCCAATGTTTCACGCTGACAGAAGACTTACCACTCCCCTCCAGCAAGCCCAAGCCAGCACAACACATACAGTGCAAGACTAAATGGCCACCCCAATCTGATGGAGTTCTTGCCACACAAAAACAGTGACCTGCACCACTGGCATGCTCATGCTGTGCAGTCGGAACACAGCTCAGTGCTGTGCCATTAAACAGTTCCAACAGACAGCAAGCACCTTGTTTGTATGGTGTTTTTCTACAGAACCCAACAGAAATGGCCTGAGCACTGCAGCTGCCAGGCCAAAATTAACCAAGAAGGGGATGCTACCACTGAGAGGGTTTCCAGCCTTGTCCCCTTCCTCTGCTCCCAGAATTACTGCTGTTACTTCTTGCATCAGATGACAGAAGTATTCTGGGGTAAAACCTAATTCTCAGTACAAGACCAGTTTCCAGATGACACAGTTCTGCAATAGTGCACAGCATTATCAGGATACAGCTGCTGATCGATCAGTGCCATAAAGCACCATTACTCTATCTTCTTTGATCTCAGATAATTAGGGTAGTATTACCCAGCAGAGTGGGACACCAACACCTCTGCCCTGCATTTATTTGTGTTTTCCTCTGTCCAAGACCTTCCTGGTGTGAACAGGCCCAGTTTCAATACAACAATGGTTGTTGGCACTGCGGGATTTGCTCTGATGTAACAAAGCAATGATGAAAATCTGGTATCAGCAACACCCAGCTTCAGCAGAGAAAACAAAGAATTTGTTAAGCAACTACAGCAATTTGCTATTGGTACAGTCTTACAGGCAAGTTCTCTAAAGCAGGCTGAAGTGCTTAAAATGTGGCCTGTCATTGTGGAAGGTATCAACTCTGGGAAGGAGGGATGGCAGAAAAGATAACCCAATACTGGTGGGGTTGCTTCATCCAGAAGGGGGGAATCAGTAGTAGGAGCTTTCAGAGCTGCATATCCTTTTGCTCCCCAGCCTCACAAGCCACCTCTGCAGTGGACATGAGTGGTTGTGCCTGTAAGTGTGACACCATATGGGTCACAGTCACAGCTGCACCAGGTGGAGGGACCCTTCACTTGCACAGCCCTAAGAACAGTGTATTAGAAACACCAGAACAGCAAAGGCTTCTGCAAAGATATAATGAAATTATATGAAAAGTTAGAGTTCAGAGTCCACAGGGATTCCTTGGCTTCCGGTTACTGGAGAAGATGCAGCTTCCACTGTAGATTTTTATTGAATTTTGGTGGAGTCAGTACTTCTGGATCTGAAAGACAAATGGAACAGATGTCAGAAAAGGGGGTAATAGCAATATAATTTCTTCAAGAGCTGTCAAATACTTTGTTCACTTTTCTTACATCAAAAGATGACGAGAAATCTCTTGACATCTATCATTTCCCTGTAGTGACTGATCACCAGCCTGCACAGGACAGTGTCCTCAGAAGATCTGCTTTCACCAGGAAACATCTGGGCACACCCAGTCCCCTCTCAATCGTTAAGTGTTACTGGTCAGAACGAGGAGACACAGGCACAAAGCCACAACCATTAGTGACACAAAGCAGAACTCCATTCATTCACCTGTCACTGGTCCATTATGCACCACAGTGAGCTGGCTCCTTCTGCAGTGAGTAAGAGACACAAGGCTTTTTCTGAAGCCAGCCCTGGCAAGTGGCAATAGACAGGCTGCATCTATAGATTCAATAGAGGATCTCCCCAGGCAATTTCAGGACTAGCAGGGAAAGAGGATGTAGGACTAGGGGAAAGAGGGAAGACTGAGGAGTTGGGACCACCCTTTGCTAGGTCTCTCAGCTCTAATTTTGTATTCACTGCAAGGACTTTGAGGTGGCAAAGTCACATGACAGACTGTAGCCTGGTCTGATCGGAGGCCTGGCCTGACTGCCAAAGCCAGAGAGAAAAATTCAGCAGGTAAGTTACAAGAAGAACTATCTAACACATTCCTTAAGAAATCAGATTTTCAATTCCCTCACAACAGACTGACATTACACCCATGGAACCCAGGAACAGTTGAAGTATTTTATAGTTTTAAGCTCAAACAGTTTTAGAACACAAATTCAGAACAAAATAAACTTTGTTAAGAAAGCCACAAGGCAGGATGGTACACCATAAAGAAAAGCAAGGAATCACCACAGCTGAGTAACTGGTACAACTGTTGGCAGGTAGCAGTGCTTGGAAAGCCTCCAAGCCCATTAACCTCCCTGACATTTCCTCCCTGACACCCAAACTTAACTCAGACCCTCAACTAACCTTGTACAACAGGAGGCATCATCCTCTTTTGCTGATAAGCAGCCATAATGCTGTTTGCAGTTGAATTGGGTCCCAAGACCTGTAAGAAGAAATAGCCATGTTCCAGCCTGAACAATGCAAGGCACAAACAGGGGGATACCCTTAAAGGAAACTCTGCTATGGTTGCCCAAAACTAGGACACCTCACAGTACAAAGTGGACAGGATTAAAGCGTGATTAGTGTGATCAAAGCCCAGTAATGTCTTAGAAAAGTTAACACAGAGGCAGAAAGAGAGAACTGCTTTCATACAGCTTTTCATGACACAGAACTCTTATCCAGCACCTACTTCTTCACAGCACCATAAAATGTCATGATTCAGCAGGACTGACTTCATTACAGCACCATCAATATTTAAAGTTCTTCTGGGAGTCTTTGCTCTCTGTCACACAGAACAATTTTAATCTGTCTTTAAGAGTCCTGCTAATCAGCAGTTAGGGGGAAGATACTGAGGAACATTTTGTGTTCACCATAAATGCTCAGAAACCACTTATTAGAAATAAAGACTTTTTTACTCTGGAAGGGAACTAACTAAAGTCCTTGTGATTTCCTTATTCTGCATTAAGCTGAAGCTTAGAAGCCTGACATAACCCTTCTTTATGTAATTTACTCCTTATGATTATGGTTCAGACTTAATTGACCACTCCAGTAGCTTTTCACTGCACAAGACCTACTCTACTCCAGTACACTTCTACCATTAGGTCTAGAAAAGAAGGGAGTGTTCCCATATTCTACAAATTGCTTAAGATGGAGCTTATAAAAACAAATCATCACTAGGACAAGGCAACACAAGCCTCAGAAGATCTCATCACATCCAATGTGGCATTCAGTGCAGGGGACAAAGTAGGCTATACATGTTGTACCCATCAATAGTGTACTGACTTGGCAGGTCCTGCCCAGAATATCTACTCAACCTCTAACAGAAAAAAATGCCAGATTTTGAAAGCCATGGAAGGATTCTAGGCTCTCTGCTGGAGAATGCAAAACACTTGATACTGTCTAGTCAGAGTGATAGGTATTGTGGATGAGCACAGACCAGGCTGACAGAGCTCTGCTGCAGGTCTGGAGTCCAGATTTCTGGGACTGAGGTCTCCATCAACTGCAAAACCTCTTCCAGGACTTGCTGCAGTGCCCCAGCTTGCTCATCATAACCAAAGAGCACAAGCTGCTTGAGAAGGATGTGTATCTCTCCTGCAGGAGGGAACAGAAGCAATAAAATAGCAATCAACACAGGTATACTAAATAAACAGCTGCATTTTTTTTTGCTATCAGGACACAGGAAAGAGAGCAGCAACTCAGAAATGGTTCTGTTCCTACTGAGCCCCTACAGCGTCCAAGAACAAAAAGAAGACAAATCTGTAGTGGCACTGAGAAGGCTTCTTTTTTCTGCTCCCAACTTCAAATGCAGAGAGTTCATGTTATTCTGAGCACAGAGGCAGATTAACTAAACCAAGGTCCAACACAGATAGCTGTATGGACCAGGCAGCTTTTCTTTACAGTATACACAGTTAAGAACAAGAAGGGGCACACTACCTTAGCTGTCCTCATCCTCACAAGCTGCAGCATGGATTAAGATCACCAACTGTCCTACCTTTCACAGTCTCAACAGCACGAACACTCTCTCCCAGGACTTCTAGAAGGGCAATATCCTCAAAAGGACTCCCCTCCTTCAGGCTGTATCTCTTACGCTCTGCCTTGCGTCGGTTCTTTGAGGATCGCCTGAAAACAGCATGTTCAGTTACAGTGTGCACAACAGGATTAGCTGTAAGCAGGGTTAAGTCTGAAGGAACATCAACAGTGTGCATGAAACCTGTCACTCAAGTCCTTGCCTTCTCCAGTGACAGACGACTGCATGTAACCTTAGGTGCTCTGACAATGTTTTCAGTGCTATTCAACCAATATCCTTAGTGGTCCAAAACACAAGACAGGAGTCAGGCTGTTTCTCTGCTCCAAAAAGGACTGCTCTGTGTTCCAGCAAGGTTAAAGCATGTCTGCAACACAGAGTAGGAGCTGCTCCAAGCACAAAACAGTGGTCACTATTAGGCAAAGCTGAAGTCCACTTAAAACACTGGTGGCCAGGGTCTGTGCTTGGCTGTGAACATTTTAATTTCTGCCATCTCCAGAGCCTGCTCAGCTTCTAAACAATCACAGGAAAGCAACTTCTTTCATAGACCAGACCTATGTGCATAATGCTCCCAAGCGATCCACACACTCTGATGCTGAATATTAAGGCTGCATTCTCCTTCTGTTTACATCTGGTCCACAACAAAAAAGTGTCTAAAAAGTCCACATTTTCCCCACAGCTGTATTCTTCCACAATTCAGCCAGGGAATTCAGAAGTGGTCCCACAGACTACACCAGCCTGTTACACACTCCACCCCACACTGTAGCTCATACTCTTGAGAGTACTCAAAAACAATGCACACAATCACTGTGGGAAGACATTGGTATGAGATTTAGTAGCAAGTCCCACACACCAAGTGCAAAATCTGGGCCGAAGAACACAAGACATACACAAGCTGTTAATGTTTGAGAGGCTCTGCCTGTGTTCTGTGTCTAGCTTTCTACAAGCCAGCCATTCTGGCCACATGCCCAACACCCATGGGAGCCAGAACCCACCCAGAGTCTGTGTTATCAGCTCCTCTGCTGTTCTTGTTGCATTAGTAGTTTCTGGCTTTTTCTGCTCTTTCCCTTCCAATGAGAGTTAAAATAACCATGAAATGCCTGTAATTAAAGCAGCCATAAGGCACACACAGCTGCAAGGAGGAGCATACCAAGCATGAGCAAGCTAACCTCCTGAATGCTGATGCCAGAACAGTTACTACCTGATTTGAAGGCAGATACCTACACTGATATTCTTGAATTGCTGTGTGTGTATTTGCTGTTCATGTCACTGGCTGTCACAACACTGCTGGTTTCAGAGAAAAGCTCCAATTCTGGGCAATTTGGCACTTCATAATCTGCAAAACATGGTAACAACTGTCAAAGTATGGAAAAAGGTCAGAATTATTTAAAGCTTTCTGATTGATCTGTGCAGCTTGCTGGGCAAAGTCATTCTACCTGCTGGTGTTCGGGAGCCTTATGGCTCCCAACCCCACTGAGCCAGCATACAAGAGGAAACAGTAATTGTGAGGACAACACTGCTCCTTCGCCCTGGTGGGGATCGTGATACTGAGCAGCACAATCAGAAGGATGACAATCTCAGTGCAGCAGATCTGGACTAGGACAGCATTCTGCTTTCAGAGAAATTCCCTGAGCCTGTGTCAGCTGGCAGGTGAATATGCCTATAGGTACTTGGCACTAAGGACATGCTGAGCACTGTCTCACCCAGCCAAGCTGGCACTGTGGAGACAATGCTGTCGTTTTGAAGAGCTTTCAGGTGCATTTTCATTGCGTGAAAGCTGTGACCCAAGGAAGAGTTGAAAATACAAGAGTAACCGCACTCCAAGTATGGAGTGAGGAGGGGTTGAGAAGGGTGCTGTTTTACTGCTGTAGATCCCATTGGAGCTAATGGAGAGCACAGTTCCATCAGAGCAAACAGAAACTGCAAAAAAAAAAAGATCACAGTTACTTATGCAGGAGGAAGTCATATGCACTTCAATACCAACCCTGCAGGTTCTCACAGGCCTTCTCCTTCAGCTCTCGCACCACTTGCAGGCGACTCTTATGGTGAAGAAATGATGTTTTCTGGGAATCTAGGAAGATCAGCTGACTTTTCTGAGCTGATCATTAAGAAAATCAAAACATAAACATTTGTGCAAGAGAAACAGAAAAGCATTTTTTACACAAGCTAGCCTTCAACAAGCTCAGAAAAAAAATCTTCAACTCATAAAGCATGAAAAGGAAGAACAAGCTAAAGAACATTTTCCTGTGAGGGAGAATAAAGCTATCAAATAATTTTTTATTTCCAAAAGCTACTCATCAAAGCTTACAGGACAGATAGCCATTTCCCTGATCCATAGCTCTGCTGCCACATGTGCTTTGGAACAAGGACTGTTCTGCTTCTTCATGGACATGCAGACACAGATCTCTTTGCAGCTTATGACTGTGAGGTCTGGAAAAGCTCAAAGGAGCCTTGTTGCATCCCGGAGTCTTCAAGATGCACCAAGGACAGCCAAGTGCAGCTAACTGAGCAGCATCAATTAGGTGGAAGCAAAGTATCCTTCCATACACCTTCCAGTATTGGAACGCTGTGACTTCCCACAGACCCAGCAAAGATCTTCTTTAGCCTCTATAGCACAGAGAAATCTTAGATTCTTGCACAGACTCACCTTCCAAAATAGCAGGTTTCAAGTTGGTTTCCAAGATATCCAGTCTACCATACTTGTGAATCTGGATCAGGGAAAGAGAAAGTATCATTTAAGGATCTAACCCACACCACATCCCTCTGTTTTTGCACTCTAAAGATGTATTTCCACTTCTGTTATTGTGGTTTGAAATGTCTTACCAGTCTCAAAGCCTCTTCCCAAAAAGCCCCTTCTAAGAGCAGGAGAACAGCCTCTTCATAGTCCTAGAAGGAAAGAGCAACCATGGGCTGCTGCTGGTGTTAGTAATACATGTTCAGATAGAAGTTATTCAAATGAGTATTTCTACACAGCAGTATCACAATCAAGAGAGGAAAACACTACTATGCCAAATACTTTGAGGTGTTGACATAAAAACCCAAATAAGCAAACAAAAACCACAAACCAACTCAGCAAAAAGTTCTCCCACACTAAGGGGAAATCCCTCTGGAACTCTGTCTTCCTTATTTCAGCCCTCATGTTTCGGCTCTCTGAGACAAAAGATTTTCATAGCAAAGCATGGGAGGCTTCACGAGTGGAAAAACTCAGGGATACAGCATTTATCCCCATCCTGCTCACTGCATCACCCAGGCCTGCTCTGCCCTCCCCAAGGGGACCCATGGCACAGACTGTTTTGCTGTCAGCATGCATAGAATCGCATGTGGTGCAGGAGAACAGCGAAAACACAGATGGTGTATCTGACTGACAGATACTGGGCAGTCCTGGGTCACAGGCAGGAGAGAGATGACATTACCTGAGTGTACTGCTCCAGGAGTATGGCTGCCTCTGCATACTTTCTCTGTTCAACTAGTTTTCCTACAAGAAAAAGTGGAGTTTCAGCTTTTCAGAAACAGCTGGATTTTGTGCCAAAAAACTACAAAGTAGAGGAAAAATCCTACTCACTGAGACACTTTCTATCTGCTCACATATATACTCAATTGTTAAATTACAGCTGTAATTTAAAAAAGGCACTATAAAAAAGCATTAAAGGCATGAAGTATTTAAATCACATTAAGTGACAGAAAAAGCAAATACCGGAGTATCCAGCTCTGGAAGACTGGAGTTCCAGAAGCAATACTTCCTCTGTGTTAAGTGGCCTTTCATAAACTCTGCCTCTGAGTAATGATTCTCTTGCTGAAATGAAATTTCTCTTGCTGAAATATACACCAGGTCCACACCACACCTCATGTCTGACATGTGTTAGTGAGTACATATTCTGTGACCAACTACTTTTTTCTCCTTAGGACAACACACAGCTTTTATGTACCAGCTGGTCCTAGCTGCTAGCTGGCTTCAAGGAGAAAACAAGATGCAGCTCCAAATTATCCAATAGCCTTTAAGGTTGATGAATAGGCACAACACCTGCACCAGTGTAGCAGTCAGAGGCCCTGCAAGGCCTCCACGGTGGTCACTAGCCTAAGATAAGAAATGCAGAGTCATGATGAGTGGACCAGAGCTGTCTCTCTTCTGCACTCAGACCCCTGTTATCTCTCTGTAAGGCTATAGGTCGTATTCTCCTCGACCCCAGCCATTGGACAATTCCCAATCCCCCAACAGTGTACGTAAACCCATACCTTTGCCCTGTTTAGGGGAAGAGCTGTCACTGGAACCCTTTGCAGAAGCTGCCAATAAAGACATCTCCGCAGAACTCCACACAGCCTTCACCTCTCACCTTCCCTGCCTCTGCTGAGGCACTTTGCGAGCACAGAGCTGAAATCACTAAGAGCTGGAATCACTCCACAAGTGCTTGCTAAAGTAGCCAGCGGCTCGGAGCTAGCCCAAGGGCCCAGGCAGGCTGTGCCTCATCAGCACAGTGCTATCCGGGACACCTACGGCGGCTGCTGCCCCGGGGGCCAGATGGACCCCCGGGGAACACCAAGCCGTAATACGTGGCAGCCTGAATGGGAGAACAGACATCTTGGTACTCCTGAGAGCAGCATTCCTTCGGGGATCGTTACTGCCTCGGCCCGCCATGACCCTCTGAGGGTAACTTCTCCGTTATAGAAGAAGCTATCTGGAAGAGTTGTCCAATGAACCTGAATATCACCATCTGGGCCAAAATCCTCAGGAGCTGGACAGAGCAGACCACCACCCAGCAGTCTCTGACCCAGTTTCGGCTGAAAAAAGTGTAAGTTTAAAACAGCCTTTCTGCGCGCTTTTAATCTTGGGTCCCCTTTTTGGTTTTTTTTCTTTTTTTTTTTCTCTTTTTCACTGCTGGGGGGGGGCAAGGGAACTTACAGTAATGGGATCAAACTCTAGTAAATTAAAACAATCCCAGAACGAGAGAGATATATATTTACAAATCCTAGAATTCCTAAATGCTAACAACTTTTCTTTCTCTAAAAGCAGTCTTTCAAAAACTAACTTGAAAAAATTTAAAACATGGATCCTTTCTCAGTTTCCAGATGCTAACATAAGCATGATTAATTCAGACTCCTTTTGGGACTTAGTAGGGACAAGAATATATGTTTTTCAAACCCAAGAAGAGTTTTCTGTTACTAAATCCCTGCCTCTCATTCACTACATCGCAAAAAATGGTGGAAAAAGCTAACACAACCAGCTTAACAGCAGCTGAGGAAATTCCAAACTTATCTTCTATAGCAGATCCTCCAAATGCTAATATCTCAGATAACAGTCCTCTCTCTGTCGGCTCAGTCTTTCCGGGGATGGAGAACAGGGGAACCGTGCTGCCCCCACCCACCCTTCCTGCACCTGCGGGGTCCACAGAGCCCACCCATCCCTCCACCCCCCCCATCCCTCCACCCCCACCCCGGATGCAGCAAGCCAGAACTCAGCTTCCTCGCTTATGCAAAACACGGCGCGGTGCTCGCACTGCGCCCCCGCCTCACGCTCGGGTACAATCGCGTCAGTTTCGATCGGGTCCGCCCTGCCCTGCCCCAACACCGCCCTGCAGCCCGCTGCGTCCCCGCCTCTCCCCACCACCACCACGACTCTCTCCACCCCCGTTACCACCCCTACCTGCCTGTCTGCCATGGTGCCAGTGAGTATCTCTGCATCTTCCCTGGTGCCAGCGGCAGCAGCACCCCCCAACCCCACCTCCTCCTCTCCCCCCCTTCTCCCCTGCCTGTATTCTGAAGCGATGCATCCACCTACCCACCCTCAATGCCCCCCTAACGGCAACCTCCCACACTGTCCAATCTCCCACACCCCTGCAAAATGTTGCTCCAACATGCCCAAAAAAGCATAGAGCACCTCCTGACCACACCTCATCAGAGGACAGTGAGTCTGAATCTGACACAGACGAAATTGATCCATGGACTCTAATTAAAATGGAAGCGACTCGGGCAGGGGATTGGGAACTAGCTCAGAGAATTACTGCCTTCCCAGTAAATTATATAAAGGGGAAAAGAGGCGGGGGGGCACTACTAGAACAACGTGGGAACCTAACACAAATAAAGAAATATATACGAAATATAGCCCAAAGAACATGGTAGAAGTTCACATATTTTCAGAAATTTCCTTGAAGCGCTTTTTTCGGCGCATATTGTGGTCCCTCGTGACCTCAAAAACATTGCCAACTGCCTTCTTTCCCCAGCAGAATATATGCTATGGGAAAGACAGTGGAAAAGGCAATTAAAAACATTATCAGACACCTATGCTCAAGATGCAAATAAGCCAGACTTTATAGTCCCAATATATATATAGAAACCCTCTGACCAAGCTAACACCTTACCTAAGGCAGCACTACAAGATTTTGCTATTGCAGCAAAAACCTCATTGCTTCTTACCCCAGATGATTCTATCCCTACCCAGCACTTCTCTAGTATTAAACAAGGAATAGATGAAAGCTTTATCAAGTTTGTAGACAGACTTGCTCTGGAAAAACAGATAGAGAGCACAGAAGCAAGAAAAGAACTGTTGTGCAAGCTTGCTTTGTCAAATACAAACGAACAATGTAAAACAATTTTGAGGGCCTTACCCTTGGATACAGAACCCACCATAGAGCAAATGGTGGAAAGCTGCACACGTCATCTGTCCACTGAAAACACAGTGGCCCAAGCAGTCTCTAAGGGAATTGCAGAAGGAGTTTCTGGTGTGTATGCAGTAGTAACTTCCGAAGACCAGGACTGCTGCTATTACTGTGGGGAATTTGGACATTTTATAAAGGACTGTCCAGACAGGTCACCTACCCGAAACCCCCGTAACACCTACTAAAGACCCCAGAACCAGCAGCGATACCAACAGAGTTCGGGAAACTTCCAGCAGAGCGCGGCCAGGCCCCGCGCAAAGACAGCAAATCAAAAGCCACCCAGATCCAGTCACGTGTCATCCCTGCAGATTCCAGGACACATGGAGAAGATCCAACCCATGGAGAGATACAGATGGGAACACGGCGCCAGTTGGTAACTGCTTTGTCCATTGACTTTAATAATAAGGATATTTATCGTGTTCCCACAGGCAAGCATGGGCCAAAAGGTGGTCCTTTTAACATCTTAATTATAGGGGACACTCTCCATGGCCAGGGGAAATCTTTGTCATTCCAGAGGTACAAACAGTGCACCCAGGACAAGAAATCTCTGTTCAGCTGTGTTGCAAGGACTTACCATTTTTTCTTTCAAAGGGAACTCCTATCGCACAAGCCTTTCTACTCCCAAAGAATCACAGGGAACAGCTTCCTCTAAATCTGACAGTAATGTGGGCACAAGTTGTGGGACCAAGTAAGCCTACCATCGAGTGCGATCTATCCTACAGAGGAGAAAAGTTCCACCTACCAGGGATGCTGGACACCGGTGCGGACGTGACCAACATCACTCGCTCGGAATGGCCAGCATACTGGGGACTACAACCGGTAGCAGGAATGATTTCAGGGATTGGTGGAGCCACAGTGTCCATGCGAAGCAAGCACAACATCCTCGTCGAAGGGCCGGAAGGCAAGCTGGCAACCATCCACCCATTCGTGGTAAGAGCCCCATCACCCTTTGGGGAAGGGATGTTCTATCCCAGTGGGGGACCTCCCTACATATTCCCAATCAGGATTTCTGACTGGGGCCACTGAGGAGCACGCACTACCAGATACACCTCGGCTCACCTGGAAATGCCAAGACCCAATCTGGACTGACCAGTGGCCCCTCTCTAAAGTAAAACTGCGCGCACTACAAGCCCTTGTGGAAGAACAGCTCGCCAAAGGTCACATCGTCAAGACCACCAGCCCTTGGAATTCTCCAGTCTTCGTACTGCAAAAACCTGGGACGGACAGGTGGAGGCTCCTCCATGACCTTCGCAAAATTAATGCGGTACTCAAGGACATGGGTGCCCTCCAGCCTGGACTGCCTTCACCATCGATGCTGCCCCGAGACTGGACACTTGCCATCATAGTCATTAAGGACTGCTTCTTCAGCATCCCGCTGCACCCCCAGGACGCTCCACGGTTTGCTTTCTCCGTTCCCTCTCTTAACAGAGAGGCTCCACTCAAAAGATATCATTGGTTTTATCTCCCCCAAGGACTAAAAGTCTCACCTACCATACGTCAGTGGTACGTTGCTCACATCCTGTCTCCTGTTCGGAACCTATTTCCAGATGCAATCATCTACCACTATATGGATGATATCCTGGTCTGTGCATCAGAAAAAACTTACTTAGAAAAAGCAGTTAAAGGGACAATCGAAACCACAGAAAAAGCAGGGTTCGAGATCCGTGAGGACAAAATACAATACACCAACCCATGGACTTATCTTGGATTCCTGATCCGAGAAAGGACAATTGTACCCCAGCAACTTGCTATCCGAGACGACCCAAAAACCTTGAGAGACT
Source organism: Vidua macroura (assembly GCF_024509145.1). Classification (NCBI taxonomy): domain Eukaryota; kingdom Metazoa; phylum Chordata; class Aves; order Passeriformes; family Viduidae; genus Vidua; species Vidua macroura. Next base: position 47,929,670 of record NC_071611.1, read on the forward strand.
TACACAGTCTGTGCGGATCCATCAACTGGGTACGCCCCTTGTTAGGAATTACAACAGAGGACCTCGCTCACCTGTTCAACCTTCTTCGTGGCAACGAAGACCTAGACTCTCCATGCACGCTCACAACAGAAGCCCGAGACACCATCGCCAAGGTCCAAGAAGCCCTGTCTTCACACCAAGCCCATCGCTTCGAGCCCAAGCTGCCTTTCCAGTTCGTCATCCTCAGAAAAGCACCTCGGTTCTATGGACTGATCTTCCAATGGGATCTTCAACTCCGAGACCCTTTATTGATACTGGAATGGATCTTTACAAATAACCAACCTTCAAAGACAATTACCACCTTCCAGGAAATAATGGGACATTTAATAAAAAAGGCCAGAACTCGCCTCCGCTCCCTTGCTGGGTGTGAGTTCACATGCATATATTTGCCACTAACCACTGGGGATCTGGAACATTTGCTCCAGACCAATGAAAACCTCCAATTTGCCCTAGACAGCTATACAGGCTAAATTTCCATTCATATCCCAAAACACAAACCTTCTAATGCAGTCTTTAATCTGACCCCAAAATTAGTCCAAAGTAAAACACCTCTCAAAGCTCTAACAATTTTTACAGATGGCTCAGGGTCATCCCATAAGTCTGTAATAACTTGGAAGGACCCTAAGACTCAAAACTGGGAGTCTGATATCCAAATAGTGGAGGGATCTCCACAGATTGCAGAATTAGCAGCTGTTGTCAGAGCCTTTGAGAAATTCAAAGACGAACCCTTTAATCTGTCACAGATTCTGCATATGTTGCAGGTATAGCTATGAGAGCAGAACATGCTCTTCTCAAAGAGGTTTCCAACCCAAAGTTACATCAATTGATTTCGGCACTAACACGCTTAATCTCTCACAGAAAGAAACCTTACCATATAATGCATGTGAGGTCGCACACTGATCTCCCAGGTTTCATCACAGAAGGAAACAGGAAAGCGGATGCATTGGCCATGGCAATAGAAACTGCTAACATTCCTGACATCTTTGCCCAGGCAAAGTTGTCACACGCATTTTACCACCAAAATGTACCAGCCCTTATTAGAATGTTCAAGCTTTCAAAAGATCAAGCAAAAGCTATTGTCGCCACATGCCCAAACTGTCAGAATTACCAGATACCATCTATGGGGACAGGAGTCAATCCCTGAGGACTGAACAGCTGCCAGCTGTGGCAGACAGCTCACTTCACACCTTTTGGGAGGTCAAAATACGTGCATGTATCAGTTGACACGTTTTCGGGAGCAATATTTGCATCAGCTCATCCAGGAGAAACGACACAGCACACCATAAAGCACTTCCTCCTTGCATTTGCTACCCTGGGAGTACCAAAACAAATCAAAACAGACAATGGACCTGCCTATACCTCTCGAAAATTAAGAGAGTTCTTCAGTGAATGGGGAATAGAACACGAGAAAGGCATACTAGCAAAACCCACAGGACAATCAATCATGGAAAGGACACATCAAACCCTCAAAAGAGTCCTCAATCAGCAGTGAAGAGAGACAGAAATCATATCTCCAGTTGAGAGACTTTGCAAGGCTCTCTACGTTATCAATTTCCTAAATGGTACAACATCAGAGCCTGACCCGCCAATACTTCTCCACTTTGCAAATACCACCCAAGCAAAGCTCACTGAGAAACCACCAGTGCTAGTGAAGGACCCGGAAACACATCAAATTTCTGGGCCTTTCCAGTTGATTTCTTGGGGTAGAGGGTATGCATGTGTTCTACTACCATCTGGTCCAAGATGGTACCCAGGAAAAAACATAAAGCCATACCTAGGCACTGCAAACACTACTCCCACAAACAGCGACATGAATCCTCCGGAGTCAAATACAAGACCTCCTCAAAATCAGACAAGTTCTGCCTGGAGACGAAGACGTCGCCGAATGTCCACAGACAGAAAAGACCATCCCATCATGCGACAGCAGACAAAACAAAGTGGAACAACATCTGCTGTAGCAGTTAAGCCATAAGCTAGAAACAGCCTGAACACAAATTGTTCTCTGAACTATATGTTATTACCCCTTTGTTTACCCTAAAAAACCCTATTACTTTCCCTTCCTAACTTGTTAACTCTTACCAAAAACCTCTAACCTTACACCCACTCCCCCATCCTTAGCTTATAGAAGAAAAAAGAAAAAAAAAAAAAAAAAGGGGGGAGGGAAGGGAAGGAACAAGGGAGAAAACCCTCTCCTACCACCATAAAGATAACAAATGTTGCTTATATTCCCTATCAGAAGCCCCATCCTTATCCAAAGATGAAAATTATCTCCATTGGTGCTGTCCTCACCGCTGCCTGGATGCTCTTCAACGTACAGTATGCCTACGGCTGGATTAGCCCACAGCCTAGCCACAATGTTTTGGGTAACCTTAGTGAAAATATTAAAACAGGCTAACATGTGCTTATCCATGCGAAGCATTGATAACCCACTTTCCACATGTTTAGTAGGGATTCCATTCGTAGCAGATGATTGGCCCGTCTACAATTTAGAGCTTCTCCGCACCACAGGTAAGAGACCCAACATGGTAGATACTTGGGACGAGTGGACAAAAATGTTGCCCAATGCTCAAGAAGAACCCCAAGAATTGGACCTGTTGGGGTCCTCCAAGGCAACATACTGCGTCAAATTTTACTTTAGACGTCCAAAGAACAATTGGCCAGAAATTGACCAGACAAAAAACACATACAGAAAGGATGTATCACCCATTAAGAAAGCCTATACCTATCCGGATTGGTGTAATTACACTGCTCGGGTGATCTCTGTATCCTCTCTCCACCCCAAAGTATTACCCAAGGAAATGTTTCTCATCTGTGGTGACAGAGTATGGGCTGGGATTCCCTCCCGCCTTCAGGGAGGTCCCTGTAGCCTTGGAAAACTTTCCACCCTCACTCCAAATATTACTTTGTTACATAATTGGAAAAAAGAAAGCAAATTAAAACGCCACAAAAGATCCTACACGGAATTTGATGAAAATTGCGATCCAAAATTATACGATTGGAACAAAACAAAAAAGATTGCAGTCTCCCTATTCCTACCCTGGGTGGCTGCAGCTAAAGCTCTTGGGGAAATAAATCACTTAGGGTGTTGGCTCAGCAAGCAAGCCAGTGATACCTCTGCCGCCCTAAGCAATCTTTTAAAGGAAGAAGAAACCACGAGACATGCATCACTTCAAAATTGAGCAGCGATCGACTTCCTACTGCTAGCCCATGGACACGGCTGCCAAGACTTTGAAGGGATGTGTTGCTTCAGCCTCTCTTCAGGCTCAGAATCCATCCACGCAAACATCCAGAAACTGAAGGAACTTGTGAAGGACTTAAAAGTAGAATGCAACCCAGACTGGGTTAATGACCTTTTCAATGGGGATTAACGGGATGAGTTGCATCTTTGGTTAAGGGAATTTTGTGGATTTTCGTTGTAATTGTCATTGTGTTAGCTATGTTCTCATGCCTTGTCCACTGTTTCAAAAGAACTATAGGACATGCATTTTTACTAAATACAGAAAGTGGAGTTGTAGCAGTCAGAGGCCCTGCAAGGCCTCCACGGTGGTCACTAGCCTAAGATAAGAAATGCAGTCATGATGAGTGGACCAGAGCTGTCTCTCTTCTGCACTCAGACCCCTGTTATCTCTCTGTAAGGCTATAGGTCATAGTCTCCTTGACCACCAGCCATTGGACAATTCCCGATCCCCCAACAGTGTACTTAAACCCATACCTTTGCCCTGTTCAGTGGAAGAGCTGTCACTGGAACCCTTTGCAGAAGCTGCCAATAAAGACATCTCCGCAGAACTCCACACAGCCTTCACCTCTCACCTTCCCTGCCTCTGCTGAGGCACTTTGCGAGCACAGAGCTGAAATCACTAGAGCTGGAATCACTCCACAAGTGCTTGCTAAAGTAGCCAGCGGCTGGGAGCTAGCCCAAGGGCCCAGGCAGGCTGTGCCTCATCAGCACAGTGCTATCCGGGACACCTACGGCAGCTGCTGCCCCGGGGGCCAGATGGACCTCCGGGACTCCAGGCCGCAATACACCAGTTAACGTCTAGAGGCCTCAGTTACGTCAGACACTTCAGTGCACGTCCATTCCTTGAAGTTAACTAATGAGGCAATTTGGAAGAGCAGTCTGGCAACCAGCTGCAAGGGAACAATGCAAGAAGCAGTTAGGACTGGGCAGCCAAGGGCACAGTTTGCTTGGCAGCTCCTGTGTTGCCTACCAATTCAACTTCAGCATCTTTTGGTTCCTTTGAGAAACAAAGGTCATGTGCAAATGCGAAAACCTCGGGGAAACATGGGATCTTTGTTCTCACTTAAGAAAAGCCCTGCTGAATACTGAAGTTTTCATTGAATGTTAGGAAAAATTGAAGTGAACCAAAAATAACAGCAGCCACTCTGCTCTGTACATTTACATCTCTTCAAGGCCTACCTGCCATGCTCCGTGCCAGGCTGGACAGCTTATCCTTTGTGTAACCAAGCTGTGATGCCATGCACAGGGCTTGTTGCCAGCTGCCACTGCTCTGAAAAGCATCAAGTGCTTTTGCAAAGATGCCAGCACGAGCAAATATCAATGCAGCCTGTTCAGACAGCTGCTTCTGAATCAAATACTCCCCATATGCATCACTGATATCCTGAAAGACAGGGACAAAAAAAAAAAAAAAGTCAGTAGTAGTCCTCCATTAGTAAAAATTAAGGGCCCATCAACAAAAGCCTCTTATCCAGCTTCTCCAAGGAGATTCCAGGCATGAAGTTTCTACCCTGTTTCATACTATATCAAGTCAAGGGCTGATGATTAGCACATGGAGACACTTTACACAGGTACAGCAAGTGACACAGAGAGGTACCTAACTCTCCAAACCAAATGCTGGGTAAACTAGATACTGCAGGAAACCAGACCCTTCCTCCCCACCCACATAAGCAGTTTTTGTTAGAATATCTCTCTGAACCAACCCACTTTAGGAAACAAACACTGGCACAAGGGAACACGCAAGCCCTGTAACTCTATATGCACAGGCTACTCAAAGCTCACTATCTCCACGAGAAGGGGCAAGTGGATTTCACTGAAAGGATACAGAGGGAATAATAAAATACTCCCAAGGGGTCATTCAGAAACAGACCTCCCTCATGAATAAAGACTCCTTTCTGCTTTCACTGTGCTGCAAATAGACCGATTTTTTTCTATTTCCCCTCTCACTCGACTTCTCCTTGTACAAAGGCTTGTGTGTTGTGTATTTACAGTATCTACACTAGATTATATTAAATGCATTTACATTTTATCTCAGCCTTGGACAAGCTGAAGTTCTTCAGTAACACTGAAACCAATATGGGACACTATGCACTAGGAAAAAGCACATCTAAAAGTGTCCAAGTTCTTCAGCACTTTTCAGAATAGTTTAAGGATAACGAATTGTCCCCACACAACCTGCAAAACAGGGGAAGGTCAAAACAGGGAGAAGTCTTCCTGAGGTTATGGGAGTTATTCAGCACACTTCAAGACAGTGTAGCAGAAGAAACAGGACCTCCAGGTGCTCTCTGAGTCACAGGATCAAAGGAATAACAACCATTGATGACCAAGTCGCACAGTGCTGAGAGTCATTCCAGTGGTTATCTCAGAAGAGGGTCTCAGACAACATTGGAAGAGCAATGACCTACAGAACTTGAACACATGCAGCTGCAGTTTCATTCTTGCCCTCATGCAAGGTGCTGAGGAGATCCAAATACATGCATAAAGGAATATAAACCTTTGGCACTGCACTGTCACAAGTTTACGCACCTTGTACTCCTGAGTGCTAAAGGGGTACAGCTTCAAGGCCTCAGAATACAGATTCTGATCCTTCACCAAGTTCAGAAATTCAGAGAAGTGTTCAGGACCTGCAGAAATAACTTACTCTTTGTAAACATTAAAAAGGAAGTACATGGCCCTCCCGGCTCCCAGACAGTCTGGGTTCACAACATGGAGAAGCAACTAGAGGTGCCTGGGTAGAAGACCACCCATTCTCCTACTGTAAAATCAAAGTGTTCACTTCCTTGAGGTTTTGCCAGAGATATTAACCAGGCACATCTGACTTGAACAGGAACAACACAAGACTTCGTGTGCTTCATGACCACAGAGGAGTAAACATTTCTTCCCGCACCAAGCTACAGTACAAAAAGCAAGTAGCAGAAGTTCACCACATTAACAGTAAGATGGTCTTGTGCAATCCTTCTCTTTCTTTAGCTATTTCCCCTCAAAGGCTCTCCAAAATGGAAATGTTACACTGCAGAAATCCTCCTTAGGACACCTACCACATTTGCTGAGGTGGCCAAGAGCTTTTGTGTATCTCTTCAAATGTCTGTCTATTGTATATCGCTGATAATTGGTTTCCATCTTCCGGAGGGTATTTAAGAAGGGCAAGTATTCTTTTGGGTCCTGCAAAGAATAATAAAAACTGCAATTGAGCTAATCTGCTAAAATCCTTATTTGCCCCCATCTTCACCAACAGACAGTCCTGTATGTGAAAAAATATGATAATACACTAAAAAATGCTTTTTTTCCTCCAAATGTAAGCCATCTTAAAGAATCAATTTGTGCATATACTCTTGTCAGAAATTACTAACTTAAATTACCAGGCTCCCACACGGACTTCAGCAGTATCTAAAGGCTGCTAAGATTTAAAATTCAAGTCTATGTGTCATATCAAATGTTGTTTTCTATTATCTATGATTATGCATAAATTTGCAGCCATAAAGTTGATCAACTTCCCCACAACAAGGGTCATAAAACCTGTTAACACAAATAAGGTGTTGTAACTGAAGGGCAGCAGAATTTGCTGTAACATTAGGAAACTCAGAAGATGCAGATGGGCATTTCAGTTCAGAGATTTCACATTAAACCCACATGAAGACACATGCTATTATCATGGGAACTACTAAATAAGCAAGAATAAAGAGTACAGTACTGAGAATTAAATGCATGCAGTCACAAAACTTCAGATACCAATCCCTCTCTTCCCCAGAGCTACTTTGACCTGCTGCTCTAGAACAGCACTGTTTCATCTTGAACACAAATAGATTTCCAAAGCTGTGTTCTGTTCAAGAAGAACCAAAGGATGCAGAGACATGACACTTGCCCAACATCATCCCAAGCACACACAGGGCTTCTGAGCAACTGGAATCCTGCCTGGGTAGAGAGCCATTACTAAGAAAACATGCAGGCTGATCTGCAGACTACAAAGAACCTTTGAGAAAGTAGAAAAATAAGTTCCTTAGCTGGAACTATAAGCCAAGACCTTTTGAGACTTTTCTGCCACCATGACGACTAAATCAAAGTCATATGTCCCCAAGGAATAATCATACAATTCGTTGATATCCACAAGGAAAAGCAGGTACTTTAGTGCTTCTTCTGCACTCACAGCTTGGACATCTGGTGTAACGCTTTCTGCAACAAGATAAAGCAGCATATGAACTGTTACACCACCAACAGTGGAGCCCTGCTGTGAGGTAAGGATGCATCATCAAGCACAACCTTGACATCAGAGACGGACCATCAGACTAACAGCTTTCTCTATCTTGCAGAAGGGTTACTTTACCTTTACTGGGCAACTTTAAGGACCATCCCAAGCATAGCAGTGAGTGTGCAAATGTGATGAATTCAAAGGATCAGCACAGAATAAAGGCAAAGTTTGCTAGTCTGGGATACCAGAATCCAAATAGGAACTTCCTGTTCCATGCTGGGAGAACTAGAGCTCCAACTGGAAAGTGAAAACAGGTCCAACTCTAGGGTATCTGCCAGCAGACCTGGTCAAAAGGGTGAGCTGAGAGTGTGTACAACAGCCTATCTTAGCTGATATGCTGCTGTACCTAAACACACAGCTGGTTTTAAGTCAATTTCTGGTTTTTGGCTTGCTCCATAAACAGCAACCTTAAAATCATTTTCTCGGTGAACTGTGCTAATGATCGAAGTGTTGAAGAACACATCCAGTGCAGTGTCTCAGGGTGCAGCTGCACTGGGAGCTGCAGGTTGAACTTTGGGTGGTGGGAGCTCCAGTTTGAACTGCCAACCCCTTGCTTAACAAAGGGGACAGAGACCTGTGAGATACTGAGATACGGTAGGAGCTGAGGACCACCAGATTTTTGCAGGGATAGACTGCAAAGGTATAAAAGTTGTCACAGGCCCAGGGGTTCCTTTGTTCAGGGTCCTTCCTCAGAGGCATCACTGGAGCTGCTATTTTGTCATTTAGTTATTGCACTGAGACTAAATTATATTAAGGATCAGGATGCCTGAGACTTTGCTATGGGAAACCTGAAGTGGAGCGGGTAAGGAATCCTGCTCTGAATGTTGAGTGTGGGGGATGTAGCTATGTGGGGTGGTCCCAGCTCAGGTGGTGCAAATGTCAGTGTGGCTCCTGGATGGTCAGATGGGAAGCTTCCCCCTTAACAGGTTTGGTTGGACAGAGAAGTTTCCGTAATGTAAAGCTCCTGCAAACCACCCGTTTTCAAAACTTCTGAGTTTCTGATACAAAACCTCGAAGACTGTGAACCTTCTGGAGAGCAATTTCCAGCTCTGGAGGACTTTTCTTTACATGTGCTGTCAGTATCGATAGGCAGTATCTGAATAAAAGAGAAGAAGTGAATGAACACAGTTTATTCCTTTTTTAGCACAGTTCATTCAAGTTCTAGTTTATGTCTTAGTAAAAAAAAATAAAAATTAAACTGCTCAGGCACTTTGATCCTCCTAGAGGAAGGCAGCAAACATAGGAAAAGAAGAGAATATACCAGAAAAGTTCTTCTACTCAACATGTCTTCCCAAACATGTCTTCCCAAACATGTCAAAACACTGGAGGTGTGTGTTTTGAGTAGAATGAGCTTCCCTTACCATGCCAGCCAGCATGATGAAGGAACTCTCTCTGCAAAAGTTCAGAGAGCTGGACACAGTTTTCCAAATGAAATCTGGCACTAAAATAGCCTTTTTAAAAAAACTGATAGCTTTCTGGGGTGTTATTTATACTTCCATACATCTCAAATGTACTATTTCAAAATAGCTTTCCCAGCCAAGCAAATGCTCTGTTTTCTGAAATAATTTGCTGGAAAGTGTCTAAATTCTCAGGGCACAGCAGCTACTTACCACTTGTTGCTCCCCTCTCTACTGTTTAACATTAAGCTGTCAATAGTTTAGCACCATTTCACCAGGCACTGTTATTATCATATTTTCCCAGCTTTTATCTTTGTCTGGTGTTGATTCGTCCAAGGAGGATGGTTACCAAAAAGGTAATCAATCAGGAAAATTGAGCTGATCATTTACGAAGTAATTCAGTGTCAAATGGAGCAGCTGATATCTTGCTTCAAACAGTCAGCAACTCACCAAGATGAAAATCTTGCTCATGTCTCCATTCCCATACAGACTGATCCTAAATTGAGTGTATCTCCTAAACCCTTATAAGCATGCTGCATCTATTATTTTAATTCTGGTATTAAAATGTTGGTATGCTATCTGTGAAATTATTAGATGTTTCCAGGACAGCATGCTCAGCAGAAGCAAGGCATGGTATAGTTAATTTTGTGGAGCACAAGCTCACCTCAGAGAACCTAGGGCCAAATAACTAATGTCAAGGACAGCTTTGCTTCCTGCCAATGACTTACTAGAAATCTCTCTAATGGTTCCTTCCCTACAGTAAAAAAGTGCTCACTTTTGAGGGTCAATGTGTTCCATGGCAACTCTCATCACATCACATATGAGGTTTACTTTTTTCTGATCAGGATGCTGGCATGGCTGGTTGTTACTGCTACCATTCAGACATGGGTACATACTTTTCGTGAAATCTTCTTCTCTGCATAAAAACAGGTAATGTGAATAAGAGCACTGTCCGTGACATAGCCCAGAACAAAGACAATAAGGTTAAGGAACTCAAATGCATGCAGAAAAGAACTACGCATTAACTGCCACGCTAACAGGAAGCTCTCTAAAAATCTGTCAGTTGAAACTGATTGTCAGCCAAGACAGGCATTAAAAAAAATCCCTAAAACTGGTCAAACAATTAACTTCAGTAGCACCAAAAAATCAGAAGACAAGATTTGCAAGATACAGCTTGCGGCGTTGCGTTGTTTTCCCCGGTCCAGGGCAGCTCTGGAGAGCCCGGCTAGGGCGCTGTTTCTTGGCGGGACTGGGGCTGCCACATGGCCCGTGCGCTGTGGCATTCAGTGCACCAGCAGGGGCTGGCTGTGCTCCGTGGCCGGCGCTGGGGTGAGGCAGAGAGGCGAAGGAGGCACACCTCGTCCTTGCGGCTAGCTGGAGAGCTTCCACTGTTGTGTGGAGCCAGGATGGAGAACAGCGGCTGCTCCCTAGCGCCGCATGGGCAAAATGGCGACAGGACTGAGGGCACGTGGGGTTTTATGGGGGCGGGGCTGATGTGGGTAGAAGCCCTCCCGCCCAATGGGGACAGACAACAGGGGAGTGATGTGGACTACGGTAACCGATGGGGACACAACAGCGGTGTGTACAGGGTTCCGGGATGAATAAGGAATGCAGGGATGGGGTAACAGACACAGAACTCTCAGGAGTGGACAGGGGGGTGACCACAAGACTGGCATGGTGATGCTCCAATGGTAAGTGACCCGGAGCGGACCATCGCGGGGGGGGACATCGGGGTAACACAGGCGTACACTGAATCGGCTAACTAACATATATAAGAACCCCTAACTAAACCCAAACCCAGGATGCAACAACAGCTGTCTTCCACTAAATCCACTATGGATATATCCACTGAAAAATTCAGAAAAATAAGCCATTTGCTATCTTTCTGGTCAGATCAACACTGAAAATCAAACCAAACACCTAACTGATACACCAGTTCCTACACAGTTACTGACTTTAGCAAGCTTGAAAAGTCCTGAAACTACTATCGCTCATCACTGAGTCTTTAAAGCCTCATCACTGAGCCTTTAAGAAAGAACTCAGGGGACTTGGTTTGAGGATCCAAGCAAATATCTTGGCCTCAGACTAGATATGCACTGCCACCTTGCTTCTCTTTATGAGGGAACAAAACTTTCTCTGCTTCCATTTACTGCTCTACAGCAAACCAGCAGAAAAGTTAAAGCACTCAGATAATGTACTAATTACTTGCTACAAAAATCTAATGGCTGCCTGCAAACTGGAATTTCCAACAAGACATGCTATCCCTGAAACTACTGAGCCAACTCAAGCCTTTATGACTCAACATGCCAGATTTCTGATTCCTTGCACCCACACTGAAGAGTTGCCAATATTCTGACAAAATAACGTATCACCACTGATTACATGCATAATTCCATTTGCAGACTAATACTTACTTCAGTTCTGTGAAAAACAAGTTGATATAGTTCACAGAATCTATTTGCCTGATAAAGATTTCTGTGTTTTCCAGAAATACCTGAAATGAACAAGAGTATTACCACTGATATTCTGAACAGTAAGAACATGTACATCAAGTATAAGAATAAATTCAGAGACCTTGTCTGAAAGTACAGGATGAAAGAAATGCTAAACTGGATCTGACTGTACGATGATGTTGCAGTGCAGAACAGCCATCGCTGCTGAAAGCAGAAATGACAGCACCACCTACACTTCTGAGTGCACTGAACAGTGCACTGTTCAGTGGATTCCAGGGTAGATTAGTATGGCAAACAACACAAGAGAGCTGGGCAGACTTGCCTTGGGATTGTGGTCGTAGAGAAGATTGAGGTTGATTCGCAGCTTCCTCATACACTGAAAAGCTTCCCTGAACATAAGCCTGGAGGAATTAATCAAGTGGGACAGTTTACTTAGTGGATAAGATGCAAAGGAACTTACTAGAGCTAAGCACAGAACCAGTGGGATGGGAACAGCCTACACAATAAGCTGTCTAGATAGCCGTCCAGAAAAATGTGAAAGGTTAATACTGTTCATTGCTGACCCTTGCAGTGGGACACACCAGCTTGCAAGGTGGACAAAGCAATACAGAGCTTAGATTATTTTTATCTCCATTAAAAGAGTGCTACATTTTGTATCAATTTCCCTTTCAGAAAATTTCAATGTAAACGAATTCAGTAAAAAATGGAAAACAGCCAGTTTAATCCTAAAGCGATTGAGATGTCTGGAGAATGGAGCAGATGAAGGTTTCTCCCACCCACGCAATTTCAGCACATGTAGATGAAGATTTCTCCCACCCACACAGTTTTCAGACCTTCAGTGGTGAAGTGAGAAGTGCCTGGCACAGCTGAAAACTAGACTTCTAGGTGGTCACCCTAGGAACAATTTTGTTCTATCAAGGTCAATTCCTCTGAGTTTAGCCTCCCTCTCCTTTCCAGGTCAGTCAGCTTCTAACAACTCAGACTGGAGGAGGGAAGGCAAGAATACACCAGCACCACTTACCTGTCTAGCCACTTCCGAATCTGGGCAAGAACCAGAGCACGGTGGTGAATGGTCTCCAGATTTCCTCTTGGCATCTATAAGACAAGACCCACACAATTACTTACTTTAGTTACTCTGCCTACATTGTGGGAAAAGTGAGGACTGGCCATTTTCTTAGGCCTTTCTGCTACTTGCAAGTGCATGGGACTGGTTGCTCATTTCAGAGGACATGCAATTTCAACAACTGTGGAAAAATACCTGAACATTCTCTCAGTCCAGAAACATTCCTTCCTTAGAAGGTTGGATTCTACCCAACTAGGCATGACCCAGAGCAACCCGATCAAGTTTTCATGTTAGCCCTGCTCTGAGGAGGATGTTGGGCTCCACACCTCCAAAGGTGCCTCTCAAATTACATCCTTCTCCATTCCGTGAATCTCTGGCAGTTCTGAAGAGTGAGCTCAGCAAAAAACTAAGTGCCAGGGCTAATGTAGGGCTGCTAGTAAATACTAGGAAGTGATTCATGATGAGAGGCCACAATATGTAGCACTACATTACCTCAGCCATTAGGAACTTGAATAGTGCTTCCCAGTTCTGCATATACTTATCTGCCTCTACTGAACCTAACTCCCAAAGGCATGCTCAAAATCCCTCTGCATCCAGCCAGGCAGCTGGAGATTTGTCAAGTGCTGTGCTGCAACACTGTAGGGCAGTACTACCAGCTTTGTAGCACTGCATAAACTGTTTGCAGGTTGGCCAGGTGCCCACTGTGACAGGCCCCTGCATATCCTGATAGCACGTCAGCAGACACAGGCAGAGCACTGACCTGCAGCACCACCTTTGTGTCTTGGGGAACGATGGTGACGATACGTGAACCTCGCTCCACCTTGCGCAGGGTCTCACTGTTGGGTGCAGCAGCACTGCTCAGGCTAGCCTGGAGGGCTGAAGACAACATTTATCAGCATACATGGCACACACAGCACAGTGCCCCATTTAGGACCTCCCATGTTGTAGGAGCCAGGCAAGGTTGTACTGGACCAATCAAGCCACCAGTACAACAGCCATTTTCAACAATTCCTGACAGGACTTGCTGAGTGCTGATCACTGCTGAACCTGTACACAAAGCAGAGCTGTCTCTTCTGCACAAAAGGATGACAAAGCTCAACAACCCAGATAAGAGTAGCACTGAAGGACGCAAAAGGACCAGTCAGTTGTTGTCCTGCCTTTACCAAAGTCATCACACTTCTCATAGCCAGACACCAGCAGAAACTCTTTCTACAGTGATCCTCTTCCTACCACACACCCTCAAATAGCACATAGACTTCTTTTGAATATGGAGGGAAGGAATAGAATGCAGGGCTAGGCTGTTCGAAAAAGTGTAAAGGTCAAGTACAGCACAAATTCTCTTCTTTTTCTCTGTGAAAAACACAGGATATATAGTCAGTTCCCTGAGCTCCTTGCTCTCTGGTAGATTTCTGAAAGCAGCTCTCTTACTCTCATCTCTTTAACAATTCCTTTGAGGTACCCAAATACAATAGGTATGGATGTGAAAAATGGGGACATCTTGTATTTCCAAGACAAATACTGCAAGTTAGCAACAGGCAGCCAGCACTGATATTTACCCTTCACTGACAAGTTCTTCAAGCAGAAGCACTGACAGGTGTGCGAGTTAGTTGTCACCAACAAAAACTCATTGTATGTTGCAAATGATGTGATGTTAGAAGCAACCTGGAAAAAAATGAAGTTTATCAAAGTTTAGACCAGAATACAGAAGCTGCCTTTGGCCGTAGAAAAGGGTATGAAACGAGGGGCAAAAGATTTGTACCTCAATATCATTAACAAAAAAACGGCATCGATCTGTGAGGCCCAAGATCACCTCCTGTAATTAAAATAATGACAACTGTGAGCTATGAGCATCACAACCTCCAGTCTTTCACAACACTGAAAAGCACTAGATTGAAGTACCTTACAATGAGGTAACAAGTACCTCATGTGACTTACTTAGAGAAGCTGCGGTTGGATGACAGCAAGTCATCCAACCTCTCTTTCAGGAGGACTTAAACTTACACATCTTTAAACACTGCTGGCTGAAAATCCAGCTTGGCCTACCCTGTAACTGCACAGTCACAAAATGGAAGCAGAAGCCATGCTAGAAATCTAGGCTCTTTTATTCAGCAGCTCTTGGTCTAGGATACCAGAGGTAAAGCTCCACTACAGAGCAGAGCAAAGCAGCTTCCTACAGGTGGATGCACACTGAACGAAGGAAACCCCTGAAATACCAACAAAACAGCTGGTCAATCTTTAAGCTGTTGTAACTATCAAGAAACCATCTCCAACAGGAAAAAGCAGCAGAGCAGTAGCAGGACATCTGCAGTAATTCAGTGCAGCCATATTTGCTAATAGGTTAAGTTCAGATAAACCAAACAAAACAGTCCTTTCAAAAAGAGTGTGGTAGCAACTGCTAGAAATCTCCAATTTGAATTTTCTTACTCTTTAATGAAATTATTTGTTGTATTCATAGAATGGGGTGATCAGGTGTTAACTGCAATCCACCAGAAATGCTCTAGAAGGCAAGCGAAGATAAGCTCTCAGCTCTGCAAAGGGCTTATGAAGAACATCATGAACAAGTATCACTGGGCCCTGGGCAGAAGACAGTGGTGTACTTTTGGCACAGAGAACAACTGAGTAGGGAATTTAATCTGCTTGCAGTCTCACTTACTTCACCACTGATCCTCGTGATGGAAGTCTGCACACAACGGTAGGGGAACTGAACAGCAGAGCTACTGCTACTCCGCCAGGGCTCAAGGACTGGAGTAGAAGCCTCTAAAGAGGAAAGAAGATCTAACTGTTTTCCAGCCAATCAAAACCTCAGACATTAAAACCACATGACACATTATCTTAAGAAAACCAGAACTGGGAATAAGCCACACTATCTGAAAGAGGGGAGGAATGCTGGCACAGAAATCCACGACACAGCGGACAAGAAGGTAGAAACTTCCGGGGCTCAGTAGTGTCTTTACTCCACTGTGGAATGAGAGAGAAGATCTATGGATGTGGCAGTCAGTCAGCACTGAACTTTGTATGTACATATTCATGTGTATATATATAAAGTTACCTTTAATTGAATTCTGACACAAATCACTAATTTCATTCAGCCCATTTCTGGGAGGAGAGAAAATATAAAAGCAGCACCAGCTACATGGCAAGAGTCACTCAAGTCCCAGAAAGTCAAATCATCTCATTAAACCTTTTAAGAAATATGTAACAACTACACCTAAGACCACGTACTCTAACAGGGCCCAGCTTACCCCACAGGTATTTTAGGATTCGTCTATCAGTCAGCTGCAGAGCTACAGTTTTGGTTACTGGGCTGCAATACAGGCTGATCACTTCTCCATCTACAGGCACTGACAACCTGATGCAAGACAGAGGAAATACAGAACGTCAGTCACAGCAAATAACACTTAAGCGCAGACACCTCATTCCTGCCTTTCTTCTAGCCAGATGAAAAGATGCACATTTCCAGCATGGACATACTTTGTTCATGTAAAGATCTTCTGCAATCCTCTCACACCTATGTCAGCTGACAGTGGTACCACAGAGCACCAGCAACTCCAGTCAACAGCATCTGCCTAACTGTGCTGGTCACTGTCTGCACTGCAGCACTCTGCAAACACACCCCTCTTTTTCTGTTCTACAGCTCACATGCAAATCATTCTGTCTTTGCTGGGTGAGTGCTGCAAAAAGCAGCTCTCCTGATCTCTTTGAGAACCATATTTCTGCACCCTAGGTGGCTTTCTTTTGTGTCTGGTTTTAGCTCAACTGGCCCCACAAAGACCAACAGGTGAGGAGGAGGAGAAGGAGGAGGAGAGCAATTTCGATGGCTACTCATCCCCTTCTGGACCTTGATAATGGTGGGCAAAGGAATGGAGGAATTCAGTGTCATGTGCCATCCCCTCTGCCCCAAGGGCCTTTAATTCCAAGGAACAGAGCTATCAGGTACTGATACAGGCATGCTTAGCATGTACCCTTGTCAGGCTGGGTGCAGGCATTAGGATTACAGGCAAGTGCTGACCAGTAGGCAGCTTCATGAGCTGTTTGGTTCTCCTGTCAGAAGAAAGCCAAATTCCTTAACCCATGGCCTCCAGGCTAGTATGAGGCTTAATTCCCTCTAGGCACTGTCCAGAAGCGTTCTCAGACTTCAGCTGACAGATCTCTAGTACCGTAAATTCAGGCACTCTTCTTCAGCTCCAGCCACGTGAGGCACTGCAGTCAGATGATGAAGGACAGACTGAGCAGCATGCTGACCTTGACCAACAACCAGGAAGCTGTCATCTGGCAGCCAGGTGAGAAATTGGAGCCCCAGAGGATTCATCACTTCACTACTGCTGCTCACATCAACTCTGTCACAAAACAGGAGAAGGTGGGTCACAAATAGAACCTGATTTCAGTAAGCCACCTCACTATAGAAGCAGAGGACTTCCTAGGCACAGCCTGGCTGTTTAAACACACAGCATGGCTGGGAGGGTTCCAGTGCAGAAATATAGATACCCAAAGCATGAATCCTGCCATAGGCTGAGCTGAAGATAAAGGATGAGACCTAGGAAGCTCCATCTGTTTTCCCTAGGTAGTACTGCTTCCATGCCAACCACCTCTAGGAACAAACAGAGAGCATGGTGGGATTTTTAACTTCATCACTGTCTCTGCTATGCAAGCAGCTCTGTTGCTCTGTGTGTTGTAATCATGGGCCTGGGCACTGCACCATCATTCCTTTGTGCACCAGGCACAGGAAGAGATATCTCACTGCTGTCATTAACAGTCACTGGTTCTGCTAGATTGAGACCGTAGTAAAAGCCTTTCTCAGCAGTAGTTGCAGACACAGTGTCAACAAAATAAAACCATGTTATCTGACAGCATCTTAAAAATCTTGAGAAAAGTGGTAACTGCTGTGACCTCTAAAGCATCCAGTCAGGTACAACCCTCTTCTCCTCTCTACAGCTGTAGTAGTTCTATATTACCTGTAGGTTTTATCCAGGTACGGTGTTTCCACAGCTGCTTTAAAACCATTTCCTCCCATAGCTCCAAACTTGACAGAAGGGTCATTCACTGTACTCTGTCCTAGCAAACACAAAGCAGAACAAAGCAGAGTTTAGAGAGCCACCCAACAGAGCCCCTTCCATCTTAAATTTTCTCAAAAAATAGATGCTACATGGAAGTATTAAAAAAGTCAGAAAATGCCACCCCTACTTGTACAGCCGAAATGTAATTCTCATCAAGTCACTTTGAGGAAGGCAGTCACACTCCAACATTGTACAAAACAGTACAAAACAACTGTTTCCTCACAGCACACTGTTTACAGAACTGCTTTGGGAAGTGTTGGGTGCCCCACAGGTTCTCAGACACTTCCCAGTGACAGTCAGCATCATGCCATCAGAGCAGCTTATGCAAGACACCATGTGCTGCACTCAAGCTGAAACTAAGCAGGGGAATATTACCAGCACAATTACATAGTCAATTGCCAAACACTATCTTCTCACAAAGTCAATGCACCACCAAAATGCTTCTATATCGCTCAGACTACTGCAAATGAGAGCAGAGCTTGAACTCACACTTAAACCAAGTATGTCTTGTGTAAAGATTTAAGTGACCACCACCTTACTAGTCTGCCAAGGTACTGCTCTCAGGAACACAGGGTTTCTTTTAACGGGATTGCAACATGCTCTCACCGTATCTGTACACAGAGATCCTGTTATCAGCATCCAGGACAGCCATGTCCCCACTATGTTTGGGATCTGTGTGAAATGCAACCTGATTAACTGCCTGTTGGAGCTGGAGCTCATAGGTACACATGGGTGGAGGCACCACAGCATGCTGGAAGGCAGTGACAAGCACTTTATCTGCGGAAGAAAAGAGAAGAAAATCCAAGAGGAACCCCAGTCCAAATGTTAATGAAGCTCTTCCTGGATTCTTTATTGGAAGCAGAAATAATGTTACAGGAAAATAGTTGGTGTGCTCTTAGTGATTGTCTTCATTGAGCTAACCCTCAAGCATCTATCAATTACATGGATCTCTCTCTAAAAGTGTTGTAGAAACAACTAAAAGAAGAACTGAATACAAAAGGCTACTCCACCTTTTCAGACCCTAGAGCTGGAAAGCTGTCCCACTGCTTACCTCCATCTATAACAGCCACATTGGCCACATGTTGACTATTCTCCCCCAGCCCATGGTCTGTGGTCCAGTGCCACTCGTAGAAGAGGTAATGCCAGCCCTGGCAGAGTATATGTAGTCTGTACAGGTTCTCTCGGTCCCATAGCAGTGACACCAACTGATTTTCCTCCAAGCCACCAAAGTGTAGACTTTGCTTTAGGTACCAGTGATAGTTCCCTGTGGTCCACAGCTGAACTGCAGAAAAACAAATAGTTACTACAGACTAGTATTTGAGACCCAGCTCAAACACTCTCTCCCAACCACCACTGCCCTTCTACAGGTGGGTTAAGTGCAATTAAAATAACAGTTCTAGTCTTCAGTCCATGAGCTGTGTCATACAACATACAGCACAAGAAAACAATACACTGTGCAAAAGTCAATCCTAAAATTTACTGAGCTACCCTTGTGAGACAGTACCCTTGTTTAATGAAGGGCTCAGGCCTTTACTATTCCATTTGTACCACTTATAATTACAGCAGCCTGGAAGATGCTTTGAACTCAGGCTGAACTACCAGTTCTTCCTCACCAGCTGAGCTGGTTTTGGCTGGGGTAGTTAATTTTCTTCACAGTGCCAAGTATGGGACTGTATTTTGGATTTGTGCTGAACACAGCATGGATAAGTGATGTTTCAGTTATTGCTGAGCAGGGCTGAGAGAGCCAAGGTCTTTTCTGCTTTTTATACTGCCAAACTGCCAAGCTGGCAATGAACCTGGAGATGCACAGGAGGTCAGGAGGGCACACAGCCAGGACAGGTGATGCCAGCTGATTAAAGAGATATTTCAGACCACATGACATCATGTTCATATATAAAGTGAGAGGAAGAATGAGGAAGAGTGGGATATTTGGAGTGATGGCATTTTTCTTCCCAAGTAACCATTACATGTGATGGGGCCCTGCTGTCATGGAGATGGCTTAACACCTGCCTGCCCAAAGGAAGTGGTGAATTAATTCCTTGCTTTGCTTTTTATGGCATGCATGGCTTTTTCTTCTTCATAGTAAACCACTACTATCTCAACCCATGAGTTTTCCAGCTTTTACCCTCCTGATTCTCTCCCCAATCTTGCTGGTGGGGAAGTGGGCAAGTGACCCTGTGGGGCTTGGCTGCTGTCTGTAGTTAAACCATGACACCAGCATAGCAGTCTCAAAGCCACTGTAAAGCCTCCACAGTGCCTCCTACCCTGCAGGTAAGTACCCATTGCTAATGACATTTGCAGGCAAGCGTTAAGAGACAGAGCCTCATGGAGTGCTCTCACCATAAGTGTTTGGGTTGGAGTTTTCCACCTTCAGGTCTTCCAGCCATATAGCCAGGATTGTAGAATCTGCATTCCAAAGCATTTCGTTAACCTGCAGAAACAAACATGGCTCTTGCTGATATTCTTGCTCCCAGAAAGTTTACAAGACCAGGAGGTGCTCCAACAACAAAAAGGTACATCGGTTCCAAGAGCCCTTGTGTTTTGCAAAGCTCCTGACAAGGCATCCTGAGAAGACCACAGATGAAGTGGCCACAAAAATGACAGCAGCCTTCTCTTTGCTTTCCTTGACACTGAGTTAAGCATCTGCCAAAAGACCTCTCAGCATCCAAGCACAGAAGCTGAAGTAACATCCTAGCAATAGTTTCTCACTTATTTGGGATGAGTATAAAACCTCACTCTTGCAATGGCTGACATGCTGAAAAGTACTTTTGAATCATTTGCCTAGTATAAAGTATATAGAGCACAGAAGTACCCCAGGGCTACAATCATCCTTTACTACGTGTCTTTGTACTACGGGCTTGCAGAGGGCATTGGATCTTCTCCACAGGATTCTTCATTGTTCTCTTTTCAGGTCACTTCTCTCATTAGGATAAGCATGAAGTATTAGGTGAAAAACCTCTTCCTAGAGTCTGGAAGAGATCTAGTCCTTATGTCCATTACATTCTCATCAAAGAAGCCCAGACAAGGAACTTACTTTGACCTGCCCTTTTTGGAAAGGGAGGGTGAACTCTCCATGAAGAAGTCCATTCTTTTCCAAAAAAACTACATCATGTCTGTTGGGTTTTTCTTGTGTAGATGCTATCAGGTTTCCCGAGGGCCTTAAAAAAGAGCCAAATGAAAATTCATTGCTCACACAATCACTCACTGTCATTCTAAACCCCAGTCATCTCACATTTTTTCTGGTGATATGAAGAAAAAGGCAGCAGAGGATGTATTTTCCTCAGCACTGTTCAGTCAGTCATAGATCCAACACAGATCAGAGCTTATGATACCCACAGGTGACCAAATAAATGTCAGCACTAGGAGAGGAACCTGTAATATTTATTTTTATACAGCTCAGCCCAAACCCACTTGACACTGACTGTATGACACTGACTCTATCCCTTCTTCCCATTTGTGATTGCAAGTATTAAGATTTCCAGGGTTTAAAGGGCTACTCTTCCTCATGCTGAATCAGAAAGCAACTTTCTTCAAATTTTGGGAAAAAAAAAATGCTGAAGAAATTAAAATTATGCTGATCAAAGACTGTGACCAGGGAATAACAAGCACCACTGCTATCAGCATGCACACTGCAGTACTACTCACTTCCAGGACAATGCTTGTTCTAATCCTGAGACAGGCTCACTTGTTGACTGCAGTACAAGCTCTCTGCTCCATACCCGGACCTTCCGAGCACCTACAGATTGAGAGAGCAATGAGACAAAGGTCAAAGAAAATTGGGAAGAGACTTTCCTAATGTTATGAGGGTAGAAGAGCAAATTTTGATGCACATACATAAAAAGGAGATTACTCTTGTACACCTTAAGGGCTAAGAATTTATTCTGTGTCAGGCAGTTCTCCCATAGAAACCAAGCGACTAAAGGAACTGTGTTAGGAATTTCAGTCTGATGTAGTTCAATTATAATAATTTCCCGCTCCAGCTTTCACCAGAGAAATGTTAAAATCTTGCTATAAATTTACAATCCTCCCTAATCTGAAGTACTGAAGGTACAAATCCAAACAAGTGAAGAGCAGTGCGGTTTGATGCAGTTCAGTATGTTAAACAATACATTTAAACTGCTCAGAAAGTAGTATTTATCATAGAAAACATCAGTTACAGTCTTAGAAGTAATGCATATGCTCATCACTTCTTTGACTTCAGGGCAAAACAAAGGGAAAAGTATCACCAGTATCTAAAAAAAAGCGTGCAAGGCTAAACTCTAATATAAGGAATAGTGGGTATATGAACCCAAACATATTCATCCATTTGGCATTGAGAGCCTATCAGGTATTGTTTAAAGCTTGAGCAGGTGAAAGAAATAGTTCAGATAGTATCTGCAAAGTAGTACTCTCTCCTGGTATCTCACTGAACTGAAAACCAAACCACAAAGAAAGTATTCAAAATATCATGTCTATAAAATGGCTCTGAGAACACCAGAGCAGAGAAAAGGGCAATTAAATAGTTCAACTCACCCTCACTTTAAGTGGTCAACTGATCACAAACAGTCCTTGCCTTACCTAGATTCTGCTTAAGAAGCCCTTTACACAGGCTGGTATTTCAAAGCAATGTGGTGCCATACCTGTCTCTGGACAGACAGCACTCACTGCAATAAACTGCCCGTCTCCTCTCCACGTCACTCGAGGCCTGCCATCATCCCAGGCTGATGCTGGTAACACTTCCTGAAGTCACACAAAAGAAAGTTGCATCAAAGCTTGGGAAGGCAACTGCTGTCTTTATCTAAACAGACTGCTCTTTCAAGAGCCTTAGGATGAAATCCATCCATTACAAAGTGTCAAGACTAGTAAGTTAAAAACTCACTACTCAAAATGTTGTTTTAGGAAACACTAGAATTAAAACTAATTCAATCTGTTCCTCGTCCAACTGCATATGACTGTCTCTTCATATGACCACACACTATCGTTCCCATCCACTGGGGTCTCCACTTACAGACGGCAGTGCATAAGCTGGACACATGGTGAATTGAGATTTACTCAAGATTGATGCTGGAATGGCTGCAAATCTTATTTTGAGCTGTGTTTGAAAATTAAGTACTCTCTGATGCTTGCTTGAATTCAAAGATAGATAAAAATATGTGATTTCAGACAACACAGAAACAAATAGTAGCAGCATATGAAGAGAACTACCAGAAAGGTGGTGGCAAATCAGCAGCACAGGAGTAACAGAAACTCCCTTTATGCATGTTTTCCCTGAGAGAGTATCGGCTTGACACAAAAAAAGCAGTATAATACCGTCTGTTTGCGATGTGCTGCCTGTTTCCCTTCTGATCCATGGAACTGTGTCTCCTTTTTACCCCAGCCAAGAGCGACAAACTTTCCTGGAGAAGAAATAATCCTTGTAGTGGAAGATTTACAGATAATACCTTACCTACTGTGCACTATGTACACAACCACAGCCTGAAGGAACTACACCTTTGTGGATGCTACAGTCTGGTCAGAGAGAGAAAAAGCCAGATAAACTTTCCCAGGAATTGTTCTGTGGGAGTTCTGAGAAGGCTGAGAGAAAGAATTAAAATAATCTTGCTGCTGGTGTTTTGAACAGTTATTTTCCCAGAAGATGTTTACCAAAGGGCATCTTCTTAATTAGCCAATGGTGACAGTGTGTTGATTAAATGACCAATCAGGTCCACCTGTATCGGAATGGTGTACAAAAAGAATGGGTTTCTAATAAAACTTGTATTGGCCTGCTGAAGAGAGTTAAGAGTTTATGTGTCGCCTCACTCCTGTTTCTGACTCAATGGTGACACACCTTCTCCCCAGATTTTATTCTAAAAACCTTCTGGGAAGTTATGTAGTCTAGGAAGATCTTTGGTACATGGAACTTACTTGAATTTATGCTGACAAGTAATAATACTGACTTTACCCTTCAGCTGTCCAGCAGCATTACAGTCTAAATAAAATGTCTCCTGGGGCCTCGAAGTGCTCAGCTCCATTTCCTTACTTTCCATGTGCTTACAACGTATCAATTACATCAGCTAGGGCAACTTCATTTCAGTGCACCTCTCACCTTCTCCAAACTCATCTTGGTGGATTTGCTTCTCAGTAATTGGTTCAAAGTCCCTTGTCATCATGATGAGAGTCTGCTGACCTGCAAGGCAGATACAGTACTGGTAATGGTATCTGCAGCAAATAAAAACTCAAGTGTTCTCCTGTGTGCTCCTATTGTTCTGTCATGGATCTGATTACAGAGAACATGCTGCTAGAGAGAACATATCCTTCAAAGCATGAAACTTCAAATTGGAACAGAACATTTCCAAGTTTTTCTCCTCAAAAATATGCTTCCTGGCCTAACCCTAGTAAGTTTTTCCACGTTCCAAACAAGTACCTGGTTCCTTTTCTCTGGAGATATGAAGGACAAGAAGGTGACTGGGAACAGTCACCACAGATTTTTGAAGAGGATATCATACCATCCTGATAACCTCCTACAATGAGGTGACCAGCTTGTGGATATGGGGAGAACAGTGGATTTCATTTATCTTGACTCTAATAAGGCATTTGAGGCTGTGTGCCACAAGGTCACCATGGAAAAATCCATGAAGTATGGGATAGATAAAAGGACAGTGAGAACCAGATGAACTGCCAAGTTCAAAAGCCTGCTAGCACTGTCAGTAAATGCAGCTCAAGGTAAGTCACTGGCATGCCCCTGGACACTAGGGGCTATGATTAACATCGTCCTTAATGACCCAGAGTATAGGACCCTTTCAACTTTGTAGATGACACAGAACTGGGAAAAGCAGCAGGTATAGCAGAAGGTTGTGCTGCTGTCCACAGGGACCCAGTCATGTAGGCAAGATGAGCTACCCAGAACTTCATAAAGCTCAACAAGAAAAAAATATCCTGCATATGGAAAATAAAAATCTCAGGAACTAGGACAGACTGGGAATCAAGTGGCTAGAGAGCAGCTTGACAAAAAACAATAAACTATGCTTCCTGAGCCACCAAGCTGAACTAGCTAGCAGTATGCCCCTGCTGCACAGGTGAACAGCATCCCATCTGCATTAGGAGTGCTGCCAGCAGGTTGTGGGAGGTGATCTTGCTCCTCAACTCAGTGCTGATGAGACACATGGAACGTTGACTCCATTTCTGGGCTTCCTAGTGCAAGACAAACAAGGACATACTGGAGTGAATCTTGCAAAGGGTCAAAATGATGATTGAAAAATCTGTCACATGAGTGGAGGCTGAGACAAGCCAGACTGCCCTGGAGAGAAGGCTTCAGGGGAATCTCATAAGCATGTATATTTTGTGGGAGGTGGGGTACACTAAACAAACACAGCCACATGGTTTGTGGTGCTGAGGGACAACACAAGAGGCAATGGGCACAAACTAAAATTCAGAAGATTCCCTTAAAACCTAAGAAAAGTTTTTTTTTTTTTACTCTGAGGGCAGTAACAGCTAGAAACAGGATGCCCAGAGGGCTGTGGGGTCTCAAACCTATCTGGGCAAAATCCCCAAACAACCTGCTTTAGGTAACACACATTGGTCAAAGTGGTTGGAATAGGCAATCTCCAGAGTCTCCTTTCAGTCTCAAGCACTCTATGATTCTGTTTTGTCTGAAGCTAATTTTATTTTCTAGATGAGTCACACCTGTAGTTAATCAGGGCTTGTGACACATATATTTAATACCAAAGGCCAAGAAACAGTTTTTGTCATGAAGAAGCCAAATGGTGATACAAAGAAGTCTTTATATTTTTGAGGCAAGATCAAATGTACTCCCTGGGAAGATTTTAAGGACTAAAAACTCTTCCACAAAGCAGCTTTTTGGGCCTAACCAATTTCTGCTTGGATCTCTGAAACAGCCTATGAACCATGAAATGGAATCTAATATATAGGATCTGGTAGAATTTTTTCCACTTTAAGTCCTAGTCCCAGTTTCGTAATTTTTTGTCCTCTCTCTCAATCTTGGTTATGTTTTGTGCTTTGGCCATAGAGAGTTTCACTCCTACAGCAGAAAGCTTACAGGCTGCTGTTGATACCTGTTGCAAGCAAAACAAGCTCTTGGTCAGGACTCCAGCTCATCACACTCAGACCGCTGTCCACACTTCCAACACATTCCACCTGCAAGACCAAAATAAGATCACGGGAAAATGAGTGCAGCACTATCCCAGCACAAAAGCAAACAGTCATCAAGGGAGAAGAAAATTGCCTTCTACTTAAAAAAAAAAAAAAATCTGAAGTCTAACTGCACACTTTGTGCTGAACAAAACAAAAGACACATTTCTGACTAAAAATGGTTCCAGAATGTTTATGAATGACAGCCCAGGTAATGCACATTCTACCATACACCATTTTAGAAAGAGCTTTATTCTGCAACTTATATGGCCTGATAGGGCCTGTCATTACATTGGTAAATATTCTTCAGTACCAGAACACAGACACAATGATTCTTACCTAGAGAATTCCAACACACAGGTAAACTCTGACTGCCTGTGTATGCTGAACTTGACAACTGTACATATCTGCACCAATGTCAAAGTTTTATGGAAAATTGGGCTAGTTATGAGCAAGTAATAGCAGTAGACAGAGAACTTTTGCTATGCGTGGTTACCCTGATTTGCAAAAGGCATGGAACAGAAGAACAAACACACCACTTGTGATAAAAAGCAAGATGATGCTGTTCAAGAAATTAGGCTCGGGTGTCACAATCTTTCCAGGTAAGAAAAGTGAGGCTGGGCACCTGTCAACAGAGTAACTATCACTCACATAGAGAGGGTTTCACAATAAGCAGAGGAATCTTCCAGACCTCCTTCTTGGTGCCCAGACTGCACCAAAAGAAGACTGGAAAGTAAAGCAAAAAACCAGAAAAGTAAGCCAAAACCCCGCAAAATAAAGAACCTGAAGTTAAACCTGTTATCTGACACAACTATCACTGCAAAAAAGTCTCCTGCATCACAAACTCTGTTAATTTCTATTCCCTCATGACATGTTCTAAGTTGCAATACAGGACACATTCTTCAGATACAGCTAGCTGCATATTTAAGTGGTACCTGCAAATCAAGTGCAAACATGAACCAAAACAGACAAGCTGCAAATAACCACAATTTTACAGCTAACCCAGACAGACCATTATCATCTCATGCCCACTTAAACCTGCACTGTTGGACTGGTATTGTGGGAGCTGATTCAGATTTCAGAGGGTGCTGTTGTGGTGTTTAAATGTCTTGCTGAAGATGATACAAATCTGACAGTGAGGAAGAAACAGAAAGTAGTATCTCAGTTTCTGCCATATCCTAAGTCATGTCAATGTGCATCAATTGATAACAAAATGGTAGCTATACAGTGGATTATGAATGGATTACTTTATTCTTTACCTAGTTTCAGCAATATCCTGTTTCTGTAACACTCTATGGCAGATCCTTTGCTCCTGGAAGCCCACTGAGCAAACTTAGAAGACCCAGGCTGTGGACAGGCAAACCATCATTTCAATTCCAGTTCTTTTACAGAGTATATATTCTGTCTTTCGACATTCCCAGGGCTACCACAAAAACCAGCTTGGCTGCCGAGAGAATGGAGACTAGCCACAGCTCAGTATGCAATAAGCGTACAACTGACCCCTACAAAAATCCTAAGCGTTACTCTTTCCTCTGAATTTCCTCAGTACTGTTGAGTATTTCATGGCATGTTACCTGTTCCGTGCTCAGATTGCACAATAGGATGTCTCCAGCTGCTGTAGCAACACACACACTCTCCTGCTCTGGAAGATCTTCAACGCCCACAATACAGCCACTTCCATCCTCAGGCAAGAACCCATTCACAGTCAGGGAAACTTCTCTTGACACCTTGATACAGAAAGGCCAATGTCTTACTAATTATACATCACCTCCTGGGATTTTTGCAGAAATGACAGTGTAAAAGACATAGGTATATTTCATCATACTGCAGTTACACAAAGCACTACACATTAGAAGGGAGTGTGTGAATGGCACCAGGAAAAAGCCAACTTCCAAGTACCTATCTGGTAAAAGTGATAGAAGAAAATGAGAAAACCCACATATGGAAGCAAACAATCCACAACTTCCAATTTACCCTGCTAATCATCTTTCAAAGTATCAAAATTAAGAGGTGTATGGGTACCTGCTTAAAGTGTACCACTGCTCTTAAGGGGGCATGCACACTACTAGACAGAGCATAAAAACCAATTTCTAATGAAAATAATTTGTATGGTTAAGGTACAGCAATCTTTGAAAATTAAATCCCTAGAAAGCTTCAAAGGCTTTTTGTCAGTTAATTTCAGAACTGAATGTACTGAAGGAATTAGAAGCCTCAGAGTTGTACAATGAGAAGAAAGCAACCCAGCTCTAACAGGAATCCATGACTCAATAGCATTCTATTACTTTAGCGGTATGTTGGGGTTTCCCCCCCGCCCCACCGTGCAAAGTTTCCAAAGCTTCCTCTTGTACACTTCACTATCTCTTTGCCTGCTTGGTTCTGTTTTGTGAACTTGTCCGGATGCAACTGTTTGCCATGTCGGGCTTAAGGCTAAACCACGCGAATGACACGCGTCTAACACAGCCACGCTCTTAAAAAGGAAGATTTAGTATTTTAGAAGCACAGAAAGCCTCTTCAGCCATCGAGATCACAGTGCAGCGGCTTCCACGGCACCGTGAGACAGCAGCACGCGGCGGCGGGGAGAAGCGGGAGGGTCCAAGACCGCACAGACCCCGCCGCGAAGGGGGAGCCGCATCAGGAGACAGGCGAGTTCCCGCCGAACTCCCGCTGGCGGAGGCGCAAACGCTTCACTCCAGCAACTGAAGCCGACCCCACACGCCGGCAAGCACCACAACCCTGCCCCGCAGCCGCGGCTCTCACCGAGTACCCGGCGGGGCGCAGCTCCACGAGCCCGTACTGGGAGCCCACAAGAACCGCGCCGGACTCGGCGCCGAGGCAGAAGCACTGCGGGGTGCCCGTGGCGGCGGCGGAGCGGCACCCGCCGGCCCGCAGCAGCCGCAGGTTCCTCATGGCAGAGGGAGGGACCGATGGAGGCCGGGCAGCGACAGAGGCCGGGCAGCGATGGATGTCAGGCACTGCGGCCGCCTCACGGCGCCGCCATGTCGTGCAGCGCGGGCGGGCGGGCGCAGGCGCCGTGCGCGGGTGTCGCTCTCGCAGGGCGGAGCGTGGCCTGTTCTTCCCCTGTACGGGCCGCGCGGGAGCGCCGGGCCTGCAGCTGGGTGCCGCCGTGGTTGCGGCGGCAAATGCAGCGCTGTGAGTCCTCAGGAGCTCAGCTCCTTGTGAACCTGCACAAATAACAGAATCACCGAGTCTGGAGGAGAGCTTTAAGGTCACCCAGTCCAATCATCCACCCGGCATTGCCACTGTAACCCTCAAACCACATCTCCAGATCCAGATGCTTAAACAAAAAGGGTGGGGGACTCCACCGCCTCTCAGGGAAACCCATTCCAATGCCTGACCACCCTGACAGTGATAACTTTTTTTTTTTTTTTTTCCTAATCTGAAACGCCCATGTCTCAGATTAAGGCCATTTCCTCTTGTCCTCTTACTGCAGGCATGGCAGGAGAGACTGACTCCCACCTCACTACATCCTCCTTTCAGGGAGTTTTAGAGAGCAATGGGGTCAGCCCTGAGCCGCCTCTTCTGAAGACTAAACAACCTCAGCTCCTTCAGCCAGTTCTCATAAGACATGTTTTCTGGTCCTTTTGTGAGCCTTGTTCCCTTTTCCAAACATGCTCCATCACATCAGCATCCTTTTTAAAGTGAGCAGCCCAGAACTGGACATGGCACTTGATGTGCAGCCTTGCCAGTGCCAGTGTATAAGATGACAATGGGAGCAGGATGATTCTTTTGGAGCCATTTGGGCACTAGACAGATGAAGGACTCCAGTTGAGGCTTCCAAGGCACTTACAGGCCAGCCTTCACATAGGTTGGTGCTGTCCCGTTGCCACTCCTTCTGTCACACTCTGCCACCTCCCTCTAGGTGTGGCTAAGGAGGAGAAGGTAGTTCAGCCTTCAGGGGAAAGAAGGACAATGCAATCAGTTCTACCCTTCACACTTCCCCCTTTTCCTAGTGGAACTAGACTCAGTCAGTCAGTACTGATGATGTTTAAGACATGGAGCTACTGGAGAAAGTCCAGTGGAGACAAACATGATTTAGCACTTGGAGCTTCTCTCTTATGAGGAGAGACTGTGGGAGCTAGGCCTGTTCAGTCCAGAAAAGACTGAGGGGGGATCTCATCAATGAGCAAGTATTTCAAAGGCAGGTGACTGGGGGAATTGTTGCATCCTGGGATTGGGTTTAGATTAGGGGTTCTTATTTGTGTTAGCTAGCCGAGTTCTATGTATCCTCGTACATCCCCCGTGTCGTTTCCCCCCCCCCCCCCGGCGGTGTCTAGCCCCAGGCTGCCTGCCCTTGGGTTTTCCCCCTGCTGCTCCTGTGACCACTCCCCAGTCCGGCCCAGGGAATCCCGTGTCCCCCGCCCCATCCCCAGGATCCCACTCAACCCGAAGCTCATTGTCCGCCCCTGCGGGTTTTTGGTTGGTCGCTGTCTTCACGTCATCACCATGGCACCTGCACCGATTGGGCAAGGGGGCATCTGCCCTCCCTATCACATCCCCTATATCATCC
Organism: Vidua macroura; assembly: GCF_024509145.1. Lineage (NCBI taxonomy): Eukaryota > Metazoa > Chordata > Aves > Passeriformes > Viduidae > Vidua > Vidua macroura. Next base: position 47,959,791 of record NC_071611.1, read on the forward strand.
CACTCCCTCCCGGGTCCCGCCGCCATTTCCCCCACGTGGAGTGGGAAGTGTGGGTCACTACCTCCCCACTGCAGCTCTCAGCGACAATAAAGCCTTCCCGCTTTCCTTCGTGGGTGATTTGGACATTCCTTCCCTCTTTGCCTTGGACCCTTGCCCGGGCGACAGAACCCGGCAGACCCTGACCTATGTGCCGGTGCCAGCAGCACGCGGGAGAGTAGCGGCGGACCTGGGTGTCTGGGGGCTGCTCCGGACCCGGGAGAAAGAGTGTGACGCCGCTTGTGACAAAGATGATGCCAGATTCTTTTCAGTGGTATCCAGTGACAGGATGAGAAGCAATGGCCTTAAACTAAAACACAAGAACTTTCACCTCGGCACAAGGAAGAATGCATTCTACTCTAGGTGATCTTGCCTTGGCAGGGAGGGTTGGACTAGATGGTCTCCAGAGTTCCCTTCCAACCCTAACAATTCTATGTGATTCTGTGATCCAGTCTACTGGCCAAATACCAAGAAAAGACAAATTTGAGACAAATGTTTTTTGTCTATGGCAATTTGTAAATTTTGCATGCTGTAGTCAGCTTTATGTGCTCTACAGTTTGGCAGTTTAGGCCAGTGGAAAGATGGACCATACCTGGACAAGTCTGCTTTCTGCTGTTCTGGTACTAAACTTGGCTAAAGTCAGTGATAAAACTCAGTGACACTTTCTAAACTCAGGGCTTTTTTGAGACCAGTGGAAAAGACACAGCTATCACTGCACACAAGGAAAATCAAAGCCATCCAGACTCCTTATTTTTGGGATAAAGGCATAAAGAAGTGCTTTCCCAGGCCAGTACAGCACCTGTCAAGGCCAGCAGTGTCTGGCTTCACTGGTAGGAGGAAAGGCAGTTGTCAGAGAGCATGTGAACCTGGCTGTGTTGTGCATCGTCCCCTGTGCCCCCAGGACGTACACTGGTTCATTAGGCTAGTCTGACACCCCTATTCCTTGCTGTATCTTTTCCAGAGGCTTTTTCCTTTGGTGCAGCTTGATCCTATCAGCCTCCAGTGTCCCAATTTACCACTGTTCCAACCCTGTGAAATGTGCTTGACTGAGCTGAGTTGCCCCAGCTGACTGCACAGCCGTGCCTCTCGCAGCGTCTACATCTACCACCCGGTGGTTTTGCAGCTCTGGAGAGAAGTGCCCTCATAGCAGATGGCACTTGCTGGTCCCGTCTAGCCCATGAGCTGTTCTCCTCTGCTTGCTTGCCTTCCGTGGGTCGCATCACCCTGATGAATCACTTTCTTCCCGAAACCCGTCTGAAATGCCCTATATTGTTGTTGTTATTAGTCCCGCGGCTGCACCTGACATCCCCCGTCCCGCCGCGCTCCAGCTCCGCCGCCGCGTCCCTGCCACTGTCCCGGGGCCCCGCCCCGTCCCGCCCCACCGGCACCGCCGCAGACCGGTCCGGCGGAAAGCGCGGGGCGGCAGCCACCGCAGGTATTCCCGGCGGGGGCTGTGGGTTCCCGCGCCGCCACTCCGCCTCCCTCCCAAAATTCTCGAGCGGCGAGCGCTCGGCTGGGCGCTGGTACAAGCGGTGCCAGGCTCAGGCCAGCTCCGTGCCAGGCTTAGGCGGCCGTCGCTGGTAGCCCGCGCGGTGCAGCTGGGCTGGGAGGCGCTTCTGCGGCGCTGCGGGAGGCACGGGGAGTGGCGTTGGGGGCTGCTTTGTGCTGATCGCGCCAAGAGCTCCGGAAAGGTTTTTGCAGAGTGCATCCTAATGCGTCTTCATTGGTGAGTCAGTGTCAGGGCGGTTTTCGGCTAAATGTATCTTTCAGACAGCTCGCCGGCAGTGACTGGACAGAAGAAAACCTGAGACAGACGCTGCTTTTCTGTTGCTGTTGGATTTGTTGGAGGCTGTGGGTACCTGCTTGGTGGTGCTTGCAGCAATAGCTCCATGCCTGGAGACGGTGACTTTCAGGAGCTCCTCTCTACTTCCCTTAAGGAGGTGAGGTCTTATCTAGAGGTCTTTGAATGCAGCTCTGACATGATTCCTTATAACTTGGTTCTTGAACCTAATGCTTACTAAATAACCTAAATTAAATTACCTAAAATGCTTGCTTGGTCCTGTTTATGGTGAGGACCCATGGACTATCACGCTGGCAAGAAGTAGAAGTGTGATGGAATCTGCAAGAGGGTACAGAAGTGTGTTAGTACTTATACTGGTACTGACATAAAACTCCCAGCGTCTGTTTGGGAAAGTTGAAAGTGTTTGTTCCTCCTGATGGTATTTCCTTGTGACAAGGAAAATTAGCTTGGAAATTAAGGGTTTTTGTGTGTTTCAGAAGCGTAGTTGAGGCAACACCTTCTCAAGGAGTGCTTGTTGTTGGCATTTGTGAATGTGTTCAGTACCTTGATCCACAGTGTCATGGGAGCGAACTAAAAGAATTTAAGTAGCTTTTCACAAAGAGTGAACATTATTGATAGTTGTCTGTAAAGCTAATGTGGGAACAGGAGGGGGCAGCAATAAACACGATGGAGCTTAGCCAGTTCTACGAAGCATAAACCTTCTTTCAGTCATGAGGACAAGTTGTTCCTAAGAGCAGAGGAAAAGGATCAGCTTGGGAAACATCTCAGTGTGCTCCATTGTATTATCTCATTGACATGTTGCTGTACAGCTGGATGTTGTGTTGAATAGTTTTGTGTCTGCAGTTGGACACTAACTTAACACTGCAGCAATTTATTTGCTCACATATTTGCTTCAGCTATGTTAGTATCTGGAACTGAAGTTTCAAAAAATGCAAGAAGTTATTTATAGATACTTTTCTGGAGTGTTGTTAGCTTTCTTTATACAGGAGCTGTGGGTATCTGCTGCTCTAAGCAAAAAATCACACCTGTCATATGGTTAAGCACTTGAAAAAGTGCTGGGAAACGTGGCAAAATTGCCATCCTTGCATAAGAACAAATTTACCTGAATGTGGGCCTGTGTAGCTGGCTATAGCTTTTATGTCTGAGAAATAAGCTGAACTCGAGATTTACCAAGATCTCTTCCAGCCTGAGTTTTATCTTTTTTTTTTACACTTCTGGGACCCAGGTGGTTACTTTGATCACTAAGGCAACCAAATCTCTTTGGCAATGACCACAGAATTACTTTCTCTGGTGCATAATCCATCATATGAATCTGTCCTACTGGATGAAGAACTAACCCGTAACATGCAGGCATTTTAACAACTATAGTAAGCGGACACAAATTATTCATAAGGATGCTGCATAATGCTGTATTTCTCTCCAGATGCCATGGTTTAAAATGTTAGTTGAACTTTCAGTGCAAATACCAGGACACACTTACCTGGAATTTCTTGACCTATGTGCCTACCCCCAAAGCTTGTTATCTTGCCACGTTTTCTGCAGCTGTTCCTTAACATTAAGTACTTAATGCCCTGGTTATTGCTATTGATTTGTTATGCCAACAGGCTATACTTCTTTTTTCCACAAGAGATTATGGTACTGTTCATTGGGTGCTAGTCCAGCCTAATTTTGGAATGAAGAAGGGAAAAAACAGGTATTAGAGGTCATTAGAGCAGAGGAGAGCAGGGAGCAATGACCAAAAGTAGAGCTGGAGACCTTGGCTGAATAGTTTGAAAGCTAGGAAGGTATTAGAGGTCATTAGAGCAGAGGAGAGCAGGGAGCAACGAGCAAAAGTTTGAAAGCTAGGAAGTACTTTTTTGTCATATGGCAGACCTGAACTTATTCCTTCCTTTTTTTGTTGTCTGCAGGTTCTGTAACAGTGATGATATAATTGGGATCAGCTTATTTACCTAGATAATTTCCTGTTTCAATCTACTTCCTTAAAGAGATGAAGAAAGGACCAGAAAGCAGAGCATATACGCTTACTGCTCCAGGCAATTTAGTGGAGTCAGATCCAGACACTAACAGCAACAATGGAACCTCAGCAAGAGAGAAAGACATTCGTCCTTCTCCCAGAGAACTGGAAAATGTACCGCTGAAAACCAGCACAGAAACATCCAGAAAGAAACTCTGTGGTTATTTAAATAAGCTGGGCATCAAGGGGCCAATCAAGACCTGGAAGTCTCGCTGGTTCTTTTACGATGAAAACAAATGTCGCTTACTATACTACAGAACTGCCCAGGACATTAATCCTTTGGGGTCTATTGATCTCTCCAGTGCCAGCTTTGACTGCAAAATGGAAAATGGGGAAGGAGTTTTTGAGATCAGAACACAGAGCAGAGCTTTTACTTTGAAGGTAATGAAAAATTCTCAGTCAGGACAGACATATCTGTAGTAAAGTATCTTTTAGCTTGAGCTTCATTTAAGTCCTTGGAGCTTGGATTGCTACCACTTGGACCTAAATTACTTGCATTGTTTTGGCAAGTCTGGGACTCCTTACCTGTGAGATGGCTGTTGCTTAATAGTAGGAATAAAAGCCGAACTGAGTGCCAAATTAAAGTAATTGAGGAGTCTTGCAGTCCATATGTAATTTACAAAACAGAAATGAACCCCTCTGTCTAAAATGGTTGTTCCAAGAGGATTCTTTGCTAGACTTTTATTTTTGTGTAAGTCATTGTTAAGAAGTTCTGGGGATGCTTCCTGTCTATAATAATTGGGACATTTCTGCTTAGTCTTGGACCATAATAAACCAAAACGCATTTAAAATTAGGTCAGTGGTCCACTGAGATTCTACCCCTTAAGGCCATACTAAAGACTTCCTCTATCCTCCAAAATCAGTGTTAGGACCAGAGGATACAGATACAGTATAGGCTTGATACAGCTGACCTTTTTTCCTGCTGGCTTGTGCAGGAAAGTGGTGGTCATCTCCTCAGGCTGTGTCTTGTGGTGATGAGATGATTCCCCTCCCTTTCCTGTTTTGTTAGGCGATCAACAAACAGGCAATGATGTACTGGCTGCAGCAGCTGCAAATGAGACGTTGGGAATTTTGCAACACTCAGAGCAGATTTCCTGTGGGTAGCTCCCAGCTTGTGAATGAACCTCTGGCTGGAAGAACAAGTAGGTGTTGCACATGTTAGCCTTTCTTTTGTTTTCAGCCCCCTGGTGATGAATGGTGTTCCTCATCTGGAAGTGGGTAGAAGTTTTGGCCAGGCTTTTAAATTCAGATGCCAAGTATCAGTACTTGGCCAATGTTTGGCACTTCTGCCTTATTATGTATAAAAGTGAATTAGCTGCGTCCTAATCCACAGTGTATGTTTGGAGATTTTCAGGTGTCTTGTAATCATCTTGATTTTCCTCACACATGTGAGATGTACACATTTGATATATCACTTTTGTAAGGCCTCTGAAATTTAGAGCAAGTAAGGTTTTTTTTCAGCAGTGGGCTGAAGATGTCCATTCCTAAAAGTGGTAGTAGACAGGTCAGTGGATCAGGGGAGGGCACAACCAGGGTATCCACCTGTTTAGTAATGACTAGATGCACATTTTATTTGAAATAAATAATCCCCTCCCTAGTAAGTGTCTGCTCTAAAAGGTTCTGGCTTCTTGCTACAGCAGGCAAAAATTTGGTAACAAATTGTGCTTGCAGAGTGTTATCTGCATATTAAAATTATCAAATGTGGTTTGGAATGTGGGAAGAGAACAACAAAATTCTCCTTCCTTATACCTTTGGACAGTTAAAGTTTGATTGTTTAAGGTTAGTCATGCTCATATATATAGTTGAAATAATTTGATTGTCCTTGAGTAGATCATTCTGTTTGTACCTGGAAATTTATGTAATTTGACCTACAATTAAGGAAACAGGCAATGCTTCCTTAATTTTTCCTACTCTACTGTTCTTGACCACTTGAACATGTAATGTATACCTGTAGTATACATTAGTATACTCTAGTAAACTGTTGTGGCTTTCAGGTTACATGAAGCACCCAAAATCCAACGGGATTCTGTCTTGCCCATTTGCTTTTTTGTCCTGTTTTGTTTTTACATTTGTAGATGTAGTTGACAATGAAGACTTTCTGCCTCTTGTGAAAACACCAACAGAAGCAGTGGGTTTAAAGGCAGCGTCTTTACCTGCACCCCAAACATCTACTGCTTTGCAGAACATCTCCCTTAAGCACCCTTGGACAGAGATACAGTAAGTGTATTAAGAGATTTGCAGGGCAGTTGACATACTGGCCTGCCACTCTGTGCCTTCCTTGCCTGTCATGTATTGTGTGCAATGGGACTCTTGCCTAGATGGGAGAACTGTGAAGCACCTTTTTGGAGGCTAGTCCAGGCCAAAGTAAACTTCCTGCAGATTGGTCTTTCACATCCCCCTGTTCTGATGCATTTCACGTAATCTAGTTCTCTTAGCAAAAATCCTGGTAGCAGACCTAGGACTTGCTTAAGCTCTCTTCAGTGTAGTCAGTGCTTTGCATGCCTAATGTGACGCATCTGCACAGCAGTCTTGGAAGAGCACATGGTCAGGGTCAGCTGTACTCAGTACGTAGTCATAGAAGCCCATTAGCTCTTTCCAGTGGTTTCAAAGGACCGTGAGTATAGTGTATTCTCCAGAGCAGGAACTCCAGGGAAAAGGAGCTTAAGGCTGTAATGTGGCCTGACTGCACAACTTGCTCTTGCTTGCTGAGTTTCAAGGGTGTTAGTATTCCTACTGCCTGCTTTTATCTGCTGTTGCAATGGATAGCCCCATCAGGTTAAAAGTTACTAGACTTGGGCAGTTACAGTTTCACAAAGACAACTTCATCAGTATCACTGTGTTTCCTAGTCACTTATTTACACATAATCAAAAATGAGGAAGTGGCCATAGGTGTGGTAGGCAGCCAGGCACCTGCCAAATATTGTTGCTGTGGAAGTTGGCTGTAGTTTTTTTACCACCACCGCTGCAGCTACAATCTGATGCTTATATGAAGAAAGATCCCCCATGACACCAGAGTTTCATGTTAGCATCTTCATTTAGAGTTAGGAAAGCAGCAGACCCTGAGTCTTCTACAGACCTCAAAACAAGAGACTTGTTTTGTTTTAGCTGATGGTCAGCACAGGAGGAGAAGGAAAAGACCTGTATGCAGGTCTAGGTATAGGTTTTCTGGTGTAGGTTTTACACAAACTACTTCTACATTTGTAGCTCCTGTTCCATTTTTCAGGCTATGCATTCTTTCCTACTCACATTGATTCAAAATAACACAAACATGTCTTTGGCCCCTGCTCCCGTGCTGTGCTTTTACTCAAGCATGAACTTGAGTAACAGTTGTCTCTTTCCAGCTCCAAGTTGTCTTGCTCCCCTTCTTCAATAAACATTTCTCCAGGCTTTATCACTGTCAGGCTGGATCTTCATGAGCGTAGCACATCTGGATCCCTAAGCTGCTATAGTCTCATGGGGAAAACAGTGCAGCATTAGATAGGGGAAAGTAGGAAAATTGCATTGGATGAGTAGTAACTGCAGACTACAGGGACTGAAGGTCTGCTAGACTTGCACAACAGTATGTTCTCCAAGGTCAACAATGTCTGCTCTTCTGCTCTGGAGCCTTAGAGTAGCAAGGCAAAAGGATAATAGTATCTAAGTGGCAGCTTCATTTGCAGTTAGGAAAGCAACGAACACTGAGTCTTTTATAGATCTCAAAATAAGAGACTTGTTTTTTGTTTTAGCTGATGGACAGTACAGGAGGAGAAGAAAAAGACATGTATGCATGCTTTCTGATACAGGTTTTACACAAACTACTTGTACCTTTGTAGTTCCTCATGATTCTATAAAGTAATCTCTTAGTGCTTCTGGCAGTATCTGATAGCAGCAGTTGTAACAAACTGTTCCTGGGTCTGACTGCAGATTTGTTCCTGAAACTCTTTACTACATTTTAGTTTATGGCTTTGTAAATAACCTTTGGCAAGGTTATTTATTAAATGTTTCAGAGCACAGGACCTGTGGCTACTTCAAATGTGATCATTTGTCCCAGTTTTGGCTTTGTTGTAGGTAACTGAGCTTCTCTTGGCAGCCTTTCTTGGCAGCTAGGGATTTCTGCAGTGAACTAAGCATAGGGATGGATGAAGGAAGTGAAGGAGAGAGGGAAGGATATGGTTGGTGTACTGTTACCTTTGATCCCTCTCTTTGATCTGATGTGTTTTTGTCTAGGGCTCAAGCACGTGGGGAAAGATCATCTGATTTTACATTGCTGTGCTGTACTGATTCTGTGGTATCTTCCTAGTTTACACTGGTTACAACCTTGCTCTCCTCAAATCCACCAATTCTATAAAGAGTTCATTTTCTCAGCACATGAAGGACATAAGTTTTGGGAGGAGGGGTGAGAAGTAAGGGGAAATAAGGAATTGAATAGTTTAAATATGCACTGGTTGGCTGCAGTGATCATGACATCTGTTCACTAGGCTCTTGATCTCTTCTTGTTTCAGAAACACTGTCTACAATATTTGTGGCTCCAAGCAGTTCTGGGGGAGCAATGAGAATGTCTTTAGCTTTGATGAATTCCAAGAGCATCCTGAGAATGTGGATGAGGAGCAAGAGGCAGAAGGTGCAGGTGATTATTACTGAGCTGCATGAGCTGACGGGGATGCCTTCTAGGAGGGATTAGCAGGAATGGAAAGGAGATGGTGGCAAGTTTACAAGGGATATGAAAATTGTTACATAGTCTCAAGTCTTTTCCTGTATTGTTGCCACAAGACTCACTCCTTTGGCTCTGCTTCAGGCTCCATCTGTCTCTATCTTCTACCTCTGGAACCGTCTGCAGAAGCAAACCACAAAAAAACCAAAATCCATCAGAATTTTTTCTTTGAGGTAAAAGTGTAATTGCTGCACAGCTAAGTGTGGCAGCTCTACTGCATGCATATACCTTTCCATGGTGGTAACTTCCATTTGCTATGGCACAGATTCATGAGCAGGGTGCAAGGTGGGTTAACAGGTTACACTATCACAACTTTGTTTATTGTGGGCATATCAGTGTCTGATCCCTACTGTTTTGGCTCCAGTCCTGTGGGTCAATTTTTGATGTCCTGTATGCCAGCCTTTTCTGCAGAATTGTTGAGTCCCCATAGGAAGACTTGGGAGTCCATAGTAGCAAAGCAATTCTGTCTAAATGAAATCTATCTCCCCTCAGTTAAGGAAGAGACCCTGGAAGATGGGAGGATGGGGCCCAGGCTGAACTGGATTAGGAAAGCCAGGTGGATGAACAGTGGCTTCCCAGGCTCTGAAGAACTGTCGAGGGAAAAGAACTCAGTGGATAAAGTGAGTGTCCTTCAGCAACAGATTTTGACACTCACAGAGGAAGTCAAGTCACAGAAGGTGAGTATGGTGAAGAGACTGCTATTTCTAGGGGTCAGGGCCCTGAGGCTGGTCACCGGGACTCCCTTACACATTGTGTGGTACAAGCACTGAGAAGTGCTCAGCAGGCAGTAATTGGAGACCAGTTGAAGCGCCTGGTGTGTGCCTGAGTGTGTCCAGCACAAAAGAAGACCTTCAGCCATTTCTAGGAAGTGCAACTAGGTGTAAGAGGGAGGTAAAACAAATCCAAGTGTACTCTGCTGTTATCTTGCATGTGCATCTCTGTTGCTCACTAAATACAGTCCTGAATAGGTACTGTGACACTGGTGAGAACTGCCAGGTGGAGTCATGGTGTTAACAGCAGGTCATTCTTTTTGAACAGTGACCCACCTTTAAAGTGTGATTTGACTGTAAGAAGTCAGGGCATGGGTCACTGCAAGGACTGCCTCTCATGAATGAAACTGTTCTTCAAAGCATGGAGCAATGCCATGTTCTCTGCTAATGATGCTAGTAGCTCTTCCAGCAGAAGAGGCAGGAGAGCCAAGTCCCATGTTGGGCTTTCAGTTGTATCCTTAATTTGCTCTCTTAGGTGTCTGAGATGGCAGAGCCTGAATCAGCAGCAAGTTGTGGGGTAAGGCTCCATGCTTTCATGCAGGATAGAGTGAGGGAGGACTCTGTCAGAAGAAAGGTTAAAATGGATACTACAGTTTCCTTCTGGTAGCACAGGTAGTTGCAGACGGCATTATTTCCCTCCCATTTTACCACACTTCTGACCAGATCTCCATGTTCTCTGCTGGGGCTCCCAAGAATGACTGTAGGAAAGCCAGAGTTCAGACAGTGTGGGCAGCAGCTTTTCTGCTACCAGTCCATGTCAGGTCATCTGTGAACTGCTGTAGAGACCTTTCAGGCCCAGCTCTGAGAGCAGAACGTCTCACAGTGGTGTCACTGTGGATTCAAGATTTCTGTATTGTTTTCCTTCTGATAGCAGTCAATTTAAAGATATTTCAATGTTGGGTCTGTGCTGTCCATAATGCCATTGCCTGGGACAGCACAGTGATATGATGGTTTTGCATTCCCGTTCTAGGAACTGGTCAAACTTCTCCACAAAGCTCTGGAGGCAGCCCAGCAGGAGAAGCGAGTATCTAGCATGTATCTCACTGCAGCAGAAGATAAGGACAGGCTGAAGCTGGTGCGCCACAAAGTGAGACAAATTGCAAATCTGACAAGTCGACTGGAAGCTCTTGAACAAGAAAAGAAGGAACTGGAGCAGATCCTGACTTTGAGAGACAGCCATATCCACGAGCTCAAGGAGCATGTGCAGCTTCTGATGGAGAAGAACCATGCCAAACAGGAAGTCATCATGACCTTGACAGAGCAGATGGCCCGAGAGCTCTCTGACCCCCTGCAAGAAGCTAACACTATCACTGTAGAGACATTGTATAAGCAGCAGGAGGAGATTGAGCATCTGAAGGTGTGTGAGATGGCACAGGTCTTTTAGGCCTATTTTTATGCCCTCAGGTTCAGTGGGAGGGTGTTCTATGCCCTCAGATTCAGTGGGAGGGTGTTCTGAGCAGTAAGCACAGAATATACTCCTGCTGGTTGCTCCATCCCTCTCCAAACGAGAGGAAGGAAGGGGCTCACCTGATGCCAAAAGGGTACTAAAAAGCATCTGAGTCAGTTTCAGCTTCAGCTTAGAGGCTGTTTTGTTTGACTTCCTGTCATCATTCAGTGCTTGCCACTTTCTTTTCCTTTTTTTGTTTCATAGCTGCAGTTACTTTGCTTCACTTACTTTGTTGCTGTATGTTTTTGTCTTGCAGTTTTCCAATACGTCCTGGTTCTTTCAGATGCAGGCTGTTGTATGTGCACAGCTGTAATTAAGGGTTAGTGTGAGGTGGAGAATTGCTTAAAGAGTCGCTTTCTGTGGAGAGTGTTCATTTTTCCTGCCAGCCATGAGGCTAAGATTTGTTTCATATATATATAAAAAAAGAAACCAATCAAAATTAAACCAATCAACCAAATAAAACCCAAACAAAACCCATATGCTCTTAATCTTATTTAAGTGCATCCCTGGCTTTATATGATCTGGTTCTCTCCAGTGTTTTAAAGTGTATACATACATCTAGCATTTTCAAGTGTTTTGTTGATGCATGACAATATTGTGCCTTGATTTCCTTTGTAGGCAATATTTGTACTGGGGAGTCCTGTCTGCTCCTCAGAACACAGAATTTTTGAGATATTTTATTGTTCTTAACTTAATCTGATGTCCCTGAAATGGGAGGGATTTTAAGCCCCTCAAGCTGTCTCCTTGTGTGACTGTTTTGCTTCATGGCAGGATGATATTGATGCATACAAAACCCAGAACCAGTTTCTCAATTCTGAGATCCACCAGATTACTCGACTCTGGACAAGTGTTGCTGAGAATGAAAAAGCTCTTCTGATGAAGGTAAGGCCAAGTGACTTTTTTCCCTTGGTGTAAACTGTTACTAATTTATTTTCAAAGTTTCTCTTCTGTGGCACCAGAATAGATTTTGATCCACAAGGAATAAGCTTTCTTGTGTTTTTTTAGTGTGACCTCTTTACTGCTTTGTGCTGTTCCCAAATTAGATATGATAATTTTAATTCTTCAATAGAAGTAAAATACCTGTGAAGATCAGTCTTGAAGGTGCTGAAACTTAACCCAAATTTCTGCTTTTCAGCTATGCAAATAAAAAAGCAACCCTGTGTAGGCAATCAGAAAAGTTTCCTGAGAGTTGACAGATTGAGTCCTGGCTCCATCTAGTCATGGTTTCTTTGCTGGACTTGGCACTGCTAGGTGGCAGTAGACGCTTGGAGTCCTGCAGTTAGATCAGAGTTCTTATGTTTTCCTAAGTTGTATTTTTATTTCTAGCTGTGTAAGTGTGAAAAACCTGGTTACTCTCAGACTTGTCTAATCCTATTTTCTGGTCCTGAACCACTCTCAAGGCTGGAGCTGCGTGCTGGCATTTGTTCTGTGGGTTTTGCCTAGGATTTACTTCCCTGGGTTTTAAGGTATTGTTGAGAATGAGTGTCTTAGGTTGCTTAAAGAATCACTAGCAAAGGTTAGGCATAGCAGGTTGAATATTGAAGTGAAAGCATGGCAAAGCTCATTGCCAAGGTTCACTCTACTACTTACTAGATGGTTAAAGCACACAAAGATAAAATAGTACTAAAACCTGTAATGAGTCAGTCTAAAACTAAAATCAATTAAAAATCTATGTGGAAGCTGGGGATGGAAAAGGGTAAGGATGGGAAAGCTTTAGCATAAAAGAAATAAGGGAGGCCCTCCCATCGAGCTACAAGGTTCAGTGTGGACTCCTGTGCAAAACATAGCGCTGGACTTGAACAATAGTTTGGGCTGAAAGATTTTAACACACTTAAACTTAACAGCACTTAAACAATGGCTGAAGTGAAACAATTTACAAAAGATTTATGGAATTTACTGCAATCACAACAGTAACTCACTTATAGGCCTAAATTACTAACTAAAATACTTGAGAATCTAAGATTCCAGGTACATTTTCTGTAGCATATTCACACAGACGTAGAGTACATACAAGGTACGTGTGAAAACTCTCCCTTGAGCTCAGTGAAGTGCTCATGTCAGATGTCTGCATATTCTCAGCAAGCAGAGGGTTGAGCCTCGAGGACTGGGGGTATTGGCCCAGGCTTTGTCATTGTTTGCCAGTGGTGCTCCAAGTACAGCAAATCTGAGAGTTCTCTGGCTCTGAGAGGCTCCACTCAGAGGGAGGTTGCTGGTCACAGCCCACTGTGGTCCAGGAGAGCTCCAAGGGTCTCACTTGGGACCACTGTTTACAGGTTCATAAGAGAATTACCTTTAGTAATAGTAATTTGCCATCCTGGCTGCAATTGGTAACTTTTGAAAACCTGATGACAGAAATGTTCCTCCACTTGAGTTTGCAAGAAAATTAAGTTTCCAATGGTGTTTGTTAAAAACCAAAGCTTATTAGCACCAATTCCTGGGAGCAGACAATATTTCTAATAAGCACACGAGCTTAGCCCAGGTGCTGTTCATTAAGATTGAGGCCTAACAAGCATTTCTGAAATCATAATGTGGCCTTAGATGGGGGAGTGCACCACTACAGGTATGTCTTCACAGTCATGGCTTCTGGGACAGGGCAAAAAGCTGCTTCTGGAGTGTTATTGCCATTCTTACATCTGTTTGCTTTCTAGTTCTCTGAAACCCTGACTTCCTCCTAACTTACTGCCCTCTCATCCTGACACTTCCATAACCTTCAAAAAGAAAGTAATTACACGAGCCCAGCATGCTCAGTGTGAGGCAAAATGCTGACTAAAGTGGTAGTATGAAAGAAATCATACTCATTTCTGTCCCCTCTATATGCAACCTAATTCACTCTGTTTAATTCTTGTTTTCAACTTCTGCTTCCCACTGAACAGTGGGAGTAGTTCACTGAGCTTCCTGTGAGACACTGGGTGAGTCTTGTCACCTATGTGGCCTCAGTTCCCCACTTGTGGAGTGCACTAATAATCCTTATTAATTTTTTTTTGCTTTCCGTGCCCAGGACTAAGGTGGCGGCAGGTACTGTCCTACTGTTTGATCTCAGTTGGGCTTCCTGTGCATGAGAAATTATGTGTACCAGTGCCATAGGACTGGGGATGCTGAAGGGCATGTGGTCACCTAGTCTGTAGTGCTACCATGTATCCTGAAAATGCTATACTTACAGCTCAGTCTCTGGAGTGGTATCAGGATACAGCTCAATGTGGTGTAGAGAACTTGTCTGAAGATAAGAGAAAAAGACAGCAGAAACCCAGATGCAGAGCTGGCTCTTTGATTGTGTCCTTAGTTGAGCTGGTGGGGTGTGGCATCTACTGATGCAATGCAGTAGTTAAAGTGGGTGATGATGTAGTAGGTCTCCCACTCAATAATTAACTTCTGTTGCATGCTAGCTACTGCAGCGTGTGTTCATAGACCGTGGTTATTCAATCATGGCTGCAATTCCACTGATTGTGGAAAACTACTAAATGTGTTTCCTGGGGCTTTGCTCTGCAGAAGTCTTTATGTACAGACCAGGCCAGTAGAGAGCAGTGGCAACACAGGAAGGACTACCACTGAGCGAGCTCTTTCCTTCTTGTTTCCCCATCAGTGTGCCTGCCTGCAAGCAAGAAACTGCCAGATGGAGAGCAAATACCTGACAGTCTTGAGAAAGCTGCAGGAGGCTGTGCCTGGCCTGCCCAACTCATATGCTGAACTGGTGAAGAACCTCATCCAGGAAGCTCTCCAGTGGGATGTGAAGGAAGAAGCAGAAGAAGGTTTTAACTTGAACCCTGTAAGGTAAGAGTTGAGAACATGGGCATATTCACAGCTTTGTAGAAGCCTGTCTGCAAACAGAAGTGTGCAGGCATAACACATCTAACAACATTCTATAGCAGGGGCCTAGATTTGTGTCTATGCCTTCCTACACAGTCAGGACCCCTGTTCCGTAGCAGTTCCCATTTTATCTATTTGATCAGTCTCACAGGTTCTCCATGTAGCTTTGGAGATGAGACCCCCTAGGTCTCTTTGTCAAGAGTTTCCCACCTTGTGGACAGATGGTGCACAAACCTTGACAAGCTGTATCTGTACCCATGGTGTGTTCTGATCAGTAAGAGATTTGCATTGTGTACCAGCAGATATCAGAAAGGACTGTGGATCTCTGTTCTTTGATCTCATGCCCCAAAGCCTTTCCAGTACTCTCGTACAGAACTGTCTCTGCACTGGGACAGGGTAGGGAGAAGGTACAAAGGGTGAGCTCAGTATTTCTTTAGGGGCTGATTAGGGGTCTGCTGAGGTTGGTATGCAGCTCAGAGCAGTTACTCTTGACTTGGTGTGTGTATGCCAGTGCTGCAGGTTCTCATTTGTCTTTAAGGCTCTGAGGTAGGCAGTCACATGCAGAGGAGTGAAGGAGTACTGTTACAAATGAGTGTTTGAGATTGCTTTAAAAAAGTCCTAGCAAGGGTATCAGCAAAACCCAGATTTAATATTAAGTGACAGCGCAGCAAAGTGAAGTTGAGGCCTAAGGAGCATTTCTCAGATTTCAGTGCAGCCTGGAAAGGGAGGGGGGTGGGGAGTGCACACCCACAAGTACTTGTGCTTTGGTATGGGTGACATGAGCCTGGCAGCAGGCTGTAGCTGGGATGATCCCAAACAGTAAATGTCCTTGACAAAGGTGCCAGCACTGTCATTTGAACTAAACACTGCCTTGTGTCCCTCCAGTGAGTATGATGAGTATGGGTTTATGACTGTTCCTGACTATGAAATTGAGGACTGGAAACTTCTGGCCAAAATCCAAGCCCTTGAGATAAAGTCCAACAAACTGAGGAGCCAGGAAATAGTGGAGAAGCCCCTCCGTGACAGATGGAACAGCATTGGAGAGCTGAACCCCTCTGCAGAGCTGAAGAGTCTGATCCGAAGTGGCATCCCAGTGGAACATCGGCAGCGGGTGTGGAGGTGGATGGTCAGCCGGCACTGCAGCCCAGTGCCTGGCCACTACCAGCGGTTGCTGGGGCAGAGCAGGAGCACCGAGCACCTGGCCTGCCGGCAGATTGAGCTTGACCTGCCTCGTACACTGACCAACAACAAGCATTTCTCCTCTCCCACCTCCCAGCTCATCCCCAGGCTCCGGAGGGTGTTATTGGCATTCTCCTGGCACAATCCTGCCATTGGATACTGCCAGGGATTGAACAGGTATGCTGCTTCTTCATGAGATGGCACTGAAAAGGTGTAGACACATACTCCAGGCTGTGATTCAAGCAGCCTCAGGCTCTTGCCTCTCTACAGATTCTGCCCTAGCTCTAGGTATTTAATTGCAGAATTCTGCATTTGGTGACTTATTTTTCATCCAGTGTTGTTACTGGGATCCAGAAAGCAGCAGGATGCATTTACATGGCATCTCTATATTTAAAGAATGGAAAAGAACAGCTATAGGAGGAAGAGTGAAGCAGTCCCAGAATAACACCACAAGGCTGAGGCTGAATTTTTAAGTAGTAATGTAAAGTAGTAAAGCAGAAGAACACCCTGGTGATTCCCTTTTTTGCTGAGAACAGTTGGAGGAAATGTTGGGAAGTGTTAACATGCAAGGGAGTTGCAGGAAATGACACAAAGAAAGACTGAGGAAACCATGGTTGTTCTGTCTGGAAAAGAGAAGATTCAGAGAATATAAAAGTTTCTTTCACTTCCCAAAGAAGACTATAGGAAAGATTAACCTAAATTTCATAGAATTGTACTGCCAAATAGAAAAGGCAGTAGGCATTAGCTGTAAGAAGGGAATTTCTAGTTGGACCTCTTCACACGAGGGAGGTCTGTGTAAGCTATTTCTTCCTAATGTTCTTTGGATGGTCTTCAGAAAGATTATAGAAGCTTTCCTCCAGAGAGCCCTTAATATAAAGTATCATCTTTCTAGTCTGTCTAAAAGGCAGTAAGTCACAGCTGAAGGTGGTCAAGACTATAAAAGGATGTGTGGAGATCATATGACATAATATGAAGTGCCTCTCTGTGACCTCTTTTTTGTATTGAAATAGACCAAATCAGCACACTACTAACTTCAGCAGATCTACAGAACATTCCATTAGCTGAGAAACCTGGCTTTGTCACGCCAGAGCCACATGGGAATGAAGATCACATCCCTGTGTTTCCTTCAGAAACAGATTACTTGCCTCTGTCTGGCTGTCCTGCCACATTTGATATTTTGGATGCCAATGGAGCTGTAGACATGCAAAAAGACCTCTTGTATTCTTCAGTTCCTGTGTTGATGATTCCTTCTGCAGTACTGAATTCTCTCACCATGTCTTGTCCATCACAGATTGGCAGCTGTTGCTCTCCTGGTCCTAGAAGATGAGGAAAGTGCTTTCTGGTGTCTAGTCTATATTGTGGAGAACCTAATGCCAGCAGACTACTACAGTGAGACACTAATAACATCACAGGTGAGCTGAGCACCCTCGCATCCGCTTGGACTCTCACACAGTGATGTGCAGTAAAGATTTAAAAGTGAGTAGTCAACCTGCTGTGTGTTTGATGTCTCACAGAATACTGATATTATCTTGCAATCCCTTCCGTTGCAGAGGTATTGGAGACTTGAGAGTACAAAATTATTACACTCACACAGAGCAGCAAAATTGGTCACCAGCTCTAGGAAATGAGGTACCATTCCTGAGTAATAAAATGAAATCAGGTTAGTCAGAAGGAAAGTGGCCATTAATTGCACAGTTACTTATTTTAATGAAGCCTTAATAGAGGCGAAGCAGCAAATTCTGGTATATATAGACTGAATATGAGGAAGGCACCATTTTGCAGCCCTTCAGTTTTTGAAGCTGCACTCTTATCTTTGGAATGTCACGTACACATGCTGAGATTTTTATATTCACTGTATTTGCCTCAGTTCATGATCAAGCATGGTGTTAGTTCTCACTATTGGGCTCTCTGCACATCAGAAAAGATGCTGGCCTTTTGATATAAACTGTTGTGTTGCAAATAGCTTACTCACCTGATTCAAAATCACTGGATTTCAAGGTTTTCTGTGTGTCTTGTGCCAGATATCTATGTCCTCCTAGGCAGGCAGACAGATGTAAGCTAACTCCCCTATAGTTCAATGGAATTGTAATTGTGTGCCCATACCACCCACACCTATCAGTGTCTGGTCTGGTAAGCCTTGCTGTGACCTTGGTGTCTCTGTTTTGTGTGGTCCTTTCAGAGGAAAAAAAGGTTTGTTTTTATCTGTGGGCCCACAATAGAGGAGGCTTCAAGGGTCAGTAGCTGAGAGTGACTGATTCCACTGAATTTGTTGACTAACATTTACTGGGACAGTGGTGTGGTGGTGGAGAGGCCAACTCACAGACTGGGGAAACAGTTAAATCACTTTGAAGACAGTAAAATGTCTCTCCAGAGCAGATTGTGTTAGCTGTGGGATTTAATAGACAGCACTCAATACTGAACAGGTAGACACTGACAGGGAAAATATGACAGACTGAAGAGGCTCACCTACATTCAGTGAGAAAACACTGTCAGCTGAAAGTCTGCTTTAGAAAGAATTTCTGACCTCATGGTTGGTATCTGAAAATCTAGCCAAGACTCATGTAAAGAGGAACATCTAAGGTGGTGCTTTGTTGGTTGGCTTGATAAAGTGAGTTGGCTGGAAAACTTAAAATTGCAAATTTTGAAGACAAAGCATATTACTTGTATGGTTTGTAGCCCTGTGCCACAGCTAAGTGGGTTGATACAGCTGGGGCATTAATATGATACGGCAGAGGGAAGCCCTAAACATGATCCTGCGCTTTTAGCACTTACCCTCCAGAAAGCACGGCTCTGCTGAGATGAAACCTTTACAAACCCGAATCAAGGATCTCACTGACTGCATTTCTGTGTTTTGGCTCATGCAACCAGAAGCAAAGCACAGACAGTACTCAGACCATAAAGAGAAGCTTAAGTGAGAAGATCAGGTTCCGCTTGCAAAGTCAGAGGTATTTGAGGTGTTCAGTCTGTTGGGCCATGTAGAGTTGTTCAGACCTGGGCAGGTTTTAATGCCTGTCATTCAATTGGATGCTCATGGTATCACAGAAAATCCAAGTAAGACCAATGCAGGAAGATGTGTCAGATTTTCCCTCTTGACTTTGAGATTGGGAAGGAATATGATTCTTTGAGTGAGAAGAATGTATGTTTCTCTGCTTATATTTTGGCCTTGTTTCAGCTCCATGCCTTGCTCTGGATGCTGCGTACAAGTACACTGCTCAGTGAATTTGAAGGGTTGGGAGACAAAGGATGCTCTGCTCCTCCTAGGGTGTGGTTCACTAGAAGGCAGCACCAGTGATGACCCTGACATGCAAGGGCTATTGTCCTGTTGCACTGCTCCTCTCCTCTAGCAGCAGGACTGCTCTTGACTAGGACTTCATTGTTTTCTGTTTTGTCAATTTTAGGTAGATCAGAGAGTCTTCAAAGACTTCCTGTCTGAGAAGCTGCCTTGCCTCATGGCTCATTTTGAACAGTATCGGATTGATGTCTCACTCATCACCTTCAACTGGTTTCTGGTGGCGTTTGTGGACAGCTTGGTCAGCGACATCCTCCTGCGAGTGTGGGATGCCTTCTTGTATGAGGGAACTAAGGTGCAGCTCTCAGTCTAGGCCTTCCTCCCATCTGTACCACCTCTGTGACATAGTGACAGGGTGATGGGCATACACATATATCAAAGATACATGAGATTGAACCGCTTGGCCTGTCCTGCCTCTTCGGTGGCATACCTTGATGTCTCCAAGCACTTGTTTTCTATGCACTTGCTGCTAGTAGGCAGACCTAGTCCCTGATTCTGTGCAGTCGGTACTTTTTAGCGGATAGTTGTGCTGTAAAACATCTCTCTGATGGGCCATAGTGTCTCCTATTCCGTGACACAACTAAGACTATTAGAGATAAAGGGAGCATAAGATAGGCAGTATCTGAAAATGTGAGTCCTGCGTTGTCCCTGTGCATAGGGAAAACTGCAGAACCCTTGTGAAATCCCTGTGGGGTACTTTTGTAGAGCTTGGTATTCTCTGGGGTTGCAATTTAGCCAACAGATGGTCATTCTCTTGAGATTAGCTCTGTAGTCCTTTAGGCCTGCCCTAGTACATACTATTGAGAGCAGGAGTAACCCTGGATCTAGTCTGTACTGCAGTGCTGTGTGCCCAACATTATCTTTCATTCCAGGATGGCCTGGACCTTCAGTTACTTAAAACTTTATCCACTCAAATACCTTTAAACCCTCCAGGTAATTTTCCGCTATGCTCTTGCGATTTTTAAATACAATGAAGAGGAAATCCTAAGAATTCATGACAGCGTGGAGATCTACCAGTACCTACGCTTCTTCACGAGGATGATCACAGACGGCAGGTAGGACTGAGTTGTAGACAAGCTTCCATTGTGTATTTGTACTTGCTTGTCTGTTGGATCCACTTAACAAGAATTGTGACTAGTTTATTAAGAGAGACACAAATGCATTGATAGGTCTGTGGGACATGGATCCATTTGTCTCTTTTTGACTTTCCCTTCATGGCATTACTTAAAATCTTTTTGGCTCAAGCAAAGGCATGCTACAGCAGAGCAAGCCACAAAGTCTGGGTCAGTCTTCTTGTTGCAGCTGGTGTTTGTGCTAGTGATTGCTGGGTTTCTCTCAGCTGTAGTTGGGGTGTTTGGGAACACAGCACAACCCATGACCTTGAGTGGCAACATGTCTCTGAGCTGAAGATTTCTGTGATCAGAAAAGCTCAACATCAGGAATATTCCTCCCTGTCAAGCCATCAGAATTGGCATCTGATCCATTGTCTCCCAAATGATGGCTGCACACTGATACCTTAAAAGGTGGGATGGTATACGTGTATGTGAAGTACTGCTTGGGTTGGTGTTTGTGTGGGAAAGAATTCCTTTAATACTCGGCTGTTTGGTGACTTAGCTCAGAGAGCTGAAGTCTGTGGTCCTGCTTTTTAATACCCCAGAATGCTCTTGGTGTATCTGTTATGATGTGTTAACAGCCAGTAAATAAGTTGACCACAGCTGTCCTTTCTGTCGTAGGAAGCTGATGAACATTGCCTTCAATGAATTAAACCCCTTCCCCATGAAACTGCTGAGGAACCGTCGGTCAATGCACAGAGAAGAGCTGGAGGCAGAGCTGTGTGAACTTGAACAGATCAAGGCAGCCTATGTGAAAGAGAGAGCAGAGCAGGGACCTCAGGACCTGGAGGAGGTAGTTAGTGAAGAGGAAGAAGAGAGCTAACAAAAAGAGAGTTCATCATCACTTCCCTCCCATATTGCAGAAGGTCATCAGTAGCAACTGTCAGTAAGAAATGGACCAGAGGGGGAAGTGTGGTCACAGGAGCTCATCTACCCCAATAAGCAAGGCTGTATTTATGGCACCATTTGGAGACCAAGTCAGATTTATAATGGATTGGAAGATGTTAGAGGAGTTTAATCCTCTTCTATATTTCTCCCCATTTAGCCCATCCTGACCTGTGCAGTTCAGGATTACAGCTGAGGGTGCAGAAGAAATATCAGTTGTGGTATGTGAAATGACAGGAACTGACATGATGCAAAAGACCAAGCAGGGCTTTTATTCATTTTCAGATGAAGGTTTGAATGAGATCTTTACTACAAGTAAAATCTCCAGAGATAATGAACCAAGAACACTCCCTCATTACCTAAAGCTTCTGAATTGGTCAGGAAAAAAACCTCTTAGAGGACATGGTGCCTTCAGTGTCTAGCCTGCCAGGAGAGTGTGTTTTTAACATTGTTACTGATCAAGACACTATCTCTAGATGAGTGTTAAGTCTGTGGAGGTTTTGAAAGCTGGAGGACATCATCCCATGGGATGCAGGCTGGGACAAGGAAACAGATTGTGGGAGAGTAGAGTTGCTTCTCCAGTTTGGTTCCTGTAGGAAGTTCATGGGAGCACAAGGTATGTCTTCTGTTTGGCTGGGAAATGTTGTGAGCTTTCTCTCCTCATGTTTAGCTTTTAGGCCCTGGCATCACTCTGTGCTGGTGAGTTTGCTCTATGGAGGAACTAATCTCTGTATGAAACCAGCATTCCTGCAGGCAGGGTCTAATGTTATGTGGACTTCTTCTGGGGACAACTGGATTTTCTGATAGTCTCACTCCTGGCCATCTCTCTGCCCCACGGTTACAGTCCTCCTGTGCTGGGTTTTTACATTGATATCCCTGTCTCTGACTTCCATTCGTTATGAGAGGGACAAGGGCTTTTCTGTAGGAGTTTATGAAATTGAAGGTGTTTTGTCCGTGGCATATGGCTGGTAGCAAACCTGAAAATCCTGGGAACAAGGTCACAAAAGATGACTTCATATTCTTTAGAAAAAAACATTAATGTCTCCTGAACCAAGGAGCCGGCCTCCATGGGTCTAGCACACAGAGATGCCCTATCTGCCTCTGGGAATGGGGTCTGATAGCCTTCTGCCCTGCCTCCCAGGCTCACCCATCCCCTGCCTGTGCACCTCAGCCCTCCACAGACCCAGGACAAGTCAAGTTTTAGATAAATACAACTTATTTTCCTTACCGTGATGCCAGATCCTGCTGCCTCACTTTCCTTCTGAGTGGTGTATTACTCCAGGTGTACCTGCAGTGCTGGCACTGATAGCATGCAGCAGACCCTGCTGTAAGGGGGCTCTATGTTTTTAGACTGACCTTGAACCCAAATGGCTTATGCTTTCTTTAAATATCTGGTGGATGATAACCCAACCCTTCAAGCTGTCAGTGCTTCTAGAGGAAGGAAAGGGAGGAATTCATAGTCCACAGTATTCTCAGCCCTGTGGGCTGTAGCCAAGATGACAGACTCTAGGGGAAACATTGCCTATTCACCTGAGACACATGGTCTGCCTCACTGGACAAGTCAGCCACTTTCAATGCCTTATAGAAGACTGTGGAGGTCAACCACACAGCAGAGAAGTAATCAAAATGGAAGTGAAGTTTTGGGAAGAGTGGATAGATCTCTTGAAGGTCACTGAGAGCTGCACACATCAAAAGTGTGGGATGAGAAGAAAATGTTACTGGAAGCCTACTACAGTATCTCAAAAAAAAAAAGAGCTCATTTAAAAAGTATGCCACCTAGATAGGGAAGTCTAAAAGGCAGAAGGTTTTTCTTCACAGATGATATTGCTAATCTAATTGATTTATAGACTTATATTCACGAGTGCACACAGAATTTTGCCGTTGTTACAGACATTATCTTCTAAATCAAGACCATGAAAATTAGAAATTTACTTACAATTTTGTTTCTTAGAGCTTTCTGCAATAGCTTAAGAATCTTTCCTCCTGATTTGTCCTTATGTTTAATAATAAAGGGATTTTAAACATGTATTATTAGACTAAACCACAGCCTGACTATGGTCTATGTGATACATAAACTCATCTGACATAGACATAAGGATCAAGATATTGATCCTGATGGGGAATTATGAAAATAATTTTTAAATTAATTTGGAAGGGAAGGACATGTGAGGGTTGTTATAAGTTTCTTTTATTTTGTGTCTTACTCAGCTCTTGGTTTTGGTCCAAATGTATTTGCTGACGACCATCTTCTCTGGTCCTATTGATAACCAGTCATGGTCATTCTTTATAATAAACTGTGGTGGATGCAGGAATGTCTGCAAGGCCTATAAAGACCTGCACCTTGGAGCCAAGCTCACATGTCCTCATGGGTTCTCATCTACTTTCCTTTTGCTTCATAAACTTCAGTAGTACTGAAAAGCACTGAACTCAGGTCACAAAATTGCAGTTGGGCCAGACGCAAATCCCTGAGGCCCCTGCAAGACCTGCACTGACTATTAGTCAGTGCCACAGGTGTTCTGAACCTCTTGGTTACCTCTGCATGAAGTGCTCAAGAGTGACTTGTGTTGCCACTGCCAACGGTTGTGGCTGGGAAAGTTTGACCTGGTTATGCAGCCCAGCAGCTCCTTCTGCCTGTGCTGGCACCTGTGGATAAAAGAGGTGTCTTTCTACCCAGAGCCAGTCTTTGCTGAGCTTTGCTGTATGCATAACATTACTCGTGAAATTAAACTTTATATCTCTGAATTAACCTAAATCTTGGCATACCAGCTCCAACCCTAAAAAGGATGGTTTTGATTTCCACACCCACCCTCCTCCCTGTGATGTGCCATTAACTTGTAAGTTCACTTTGTTGCAGGATCTTGTGGCCACCAAAAGTTCAGAGGGTTTGAGAGGATAAATTGGTGGAGTGGTGCCAAATACATATAAAGCCACTGCTGGCTCAATAATTCCCTGACCTGCCAACAAGAAGAGGCTGTGAAGCTTCCCTTTTTTACCCCTTTTTGGCCCGGATGGTGTTAGGCTGGCAGGATCTATACCTTCATATGCTGCAGCTAAGCCCTGTATTCTGGTGTGCTGCCAGAGTGGTAAGAGGCACTACCGGGGAGGTTGTTTCTGGGTTAATGTTTAGTCTAAGCTTAAGCATCTTATCCAGGGTGAAGGTGAAAGCTAAGGTGCAAGGCATTTTTCCGTGGGTGGATAGCAACAACACCCTGTAGCAGGAGCTATACCACAGTGCTGAGGTTTCTTTTCCAGTCTGCAGGCCAGGCAACCTCCTGACACCATCACAGACACAAGGTCTTGGGCTTGCTCTCTTCCCATTTAAGAGCTCATTTGTGGCCTGATACGATGCTGAGACTTCTCCAGCCATCTTCCAGTGCTAAGAATTCCTTTACAAAACATTAGCTCTGGTTGGTCTAGGGACATGCTAAGTGCAAGAAGACAAACCACTTTCCCATGACCAAGCCACAGGGCTGCAGCTGATATAATATAATGTCATGCAAGATAATTTAACCCCTTTGCTAGAGTTCAGTGAGAGGCTGGAGATGCCTAAATCATGAGATTATCTCTGTGCTTTCTGTTCAACCTCAGGAACTCTCCAGAGGGGAAAACAGCACAGCAAGTTGGTCAGTGGAAGAGAAGGTATCCCTAACCATGGCACATTTGGGGTGAAAGGTACCATATTCTGCTGCAGCCAGATGTTTGCTTTGGTCACATGGTCTACTACCTTTGAGATGAAGTCCTTATTTCTCCTTGTTATTAAATGACAGCTTCCTCCAAAGTGCAAAGTCTGCCTTTGAGACTCCAGCTGTTGGATCAGTATCTGCTCTGGTTTTGAGCTTAATTTTTATGACACAGAACCTCTGGCACATTCTGGTGTCAAGCTGCTGGAAGCTTGGAGACATGAAGCAGTATCCAGGGTAAGCAGAATTAAATTTCAAGCCCCCTTGTAATACCAAAATTGTCCAGATAAAAACTTTCTAACACAGTTTTAAGTATTAGAAAGCAGCTTTATTGCAGTGTGCTGGTCACTCAGAGAATCCTTCCTCTAACTGAGTACCCTGAGCATTGGGTAAATGTGGGGACTGCTGGACTCCAGGACGGTTTGGATGGGTGGTGGCGAAGGATCTCTGAGGCCCGGTCTTTAGAGCATATAGTTTATTGTAAAGGATGAAGGGCCCTGCTTAGAGTTGCTAGCCGCAACTCGTGGCAGGCCCAGGGAGAGCGGGGGGGGGAGAGAGAGAGAGAGAGAGAGAGAGAGAGAGGGTGCCAGGTGGGCGTCCCAGCAGGAGGGTCCAAGAGAGAGCGTCCGGTCCCTCGGCCACACCTTATCAGGGGGCTTCAAGATGGGCTGGGACAGGACTTGGGCCAATGGGGTTACAGACACCTGATACTTCAGGGGAGGGTTACAGGTATGGGATGAACCATACATTGGGGGGTGATACAGAACATTCCATTTGACCTTAGGATCTATCAGAAGGGGGGATTGTTTCCAGCTTGGCTGCATTATTGTTTTCGAGATGCTCAGTGATTAAGGTTTGGTATTTCAAACCTCGTTTTCATCTTGATATCTGTATTCTCTGATTCTTTTGCCAGGCCATCATATTTATAGGGCCTTGCTATTTCATCTTCCCCAACAGGTAAATGCTCAAAACTGTGAGTTTTTATCATACACATTGATGACATACTCGTTGGCTATCCCTGCTTACTTGATGTATGTGTGTTACTTTGTTTTACATAGATGCACCCCTTATTGGAAGTCCCTAAGTTCTTCAGGGGTTGTCTTCAATGTCCAGTGTCCTTTTTAGGTGGCTGTTCCTCAACTCTCATTTTGAGTAAGTGCAGTATTGTTGCTTTGCATAACTTCAGCTTTGTCAGCATTGCAAAACTAAGCTAGCATCCTGTTATATTTTGCATGAGTTTTTTTGTGTACTCCTCTGAGACTACATTGTTCCCTTTATTTGATAAGAGTAAAATGTTGTTCTGTTCTACTGTCCCTATCATTTGGGAAAAAATAGTACTCAGCCCAACATCACAATTCCATGCTGAAAACAACGTCTATATTTTTTTCTTTTAAAATAATTTCGTTAGTAGAAAAATATTGTCTATGGACAGCATTTTGCGGGGAGGAAAAGTTCCAAAACAAAATTAAAACAAATTGATATTTTTTGCTGCATCTTCTAATAACATTTTTCAACATAATAAAAGCTCTTGTACCTTGAGGGAAATGCCAATGCCACAAACTCTGAAAAGGCTTCCAGTTTTGCACTACCATTGCAATGGTGCTTTAAATCACTCCCAAAGCTGGTGGGTGTTGTGCCCTCCATGCTACCTGCCCGCATACATGTGGCACAGTTAGTAATATTGTACTTCATGGGGGCTGGAAATAATTACAGTAGGAAAGATAGGAAACAGTGCAATTTTTGTTAAAGATTAAGCTAATTGGTCATAACTAATTAGCAGTTTCCTCAATGTATCTCCATCCAGAACTACCAGAGACATGTCAGACCCCTTGTCCTCTGCAGGCAGGGATAAATCAGAGTTCAGTGTTTGCTGCAGTGTCTCCAACTTCTGCTGCTGGATCTCAACAGAAAGCACGAACATATTGGCTGCTGGAGGCCCTTTACACAGCAGAAGGGTTGTATGGGAGTGCTCTCTCCCAGAAGCCACTTTTGTGGACACAGGCTGTCAGCAGGGTTGCTCAGCCAGGCTCTTGCTGCTGGATGACCAGTTGAGATATCTCAGGGAACATGACAGAGATAGCATTCACTTCAATCACCAAGGACACCCCAGTCCCAGCCACCCAGTTTAAGACTGCAAAGGGGAATGGGGAGTGCCGAACCATTCACTTTGTCAGCAGCAAAAACGGCTCTCAGGAATGGCATTTGCACATGAATAGCACATGAACAGCCAGATGCCTACAGTGCACAGAGCTGTAGGTAGAAGAAATCTTTTCCCCCAAAGACCCTAAACAAAGATGTCTTTTTCTCCCTGTCAGTCCTGCATGCAATCTTCTACAGCTTACTCAGGGCTGGAGCACAACGTGTTAAAGTAAGCACTGGAAATTATCTGTGCATCAGTACCTGACCTGTCTTGTACTTCTCCATAGGGAACATGTAAGCACACACTGCAAGGATCCTGAGGGCTACCAGAAGTCATCTCAATTCCTGTAAGCAGGGCAGGCCTAGGACAGCTGCTGCACTAGCATCCACAATTCATGTCCACAGGCTCAACAGTTGTCTGGTGGTGTATCTGCTGAAGTACCTCAGTCTCCTGGGATGTCCCAGGCTGGTACCTGGTAGCAAAGGACGAAGATCACTCTTATTGGTTGCTGGTTGGTTCTGAAATTCTGCTCAGCACCCTTGAAGAATTCAGTGGATCTGGTCTTTTCACAGGCATAAATTTTCTTCTCCAAAAGGACTTGAGGTGTCCTGACAGGCGTGCTAATGACATCACACATTCAGTCTCCTCTTTTACTTGAGTTGGGGTCTGTAGTGAGGAAGTGGTCACTGGGTTGGTGGTTGTGATCTCCCCTTGATGGAATTACCTTTCAGCTAAGGACACACTTCCTTGCCGCTCTCTCTTGGCATTGTCAACAGTTCTTACTGTTCCAGTGATTTCAATCCTGCTATGTTGCCTGTTGTTGCTTTGGTTGAGAGTGTTTGAGACATTTTTTGGAAGGGTTCATGAGGCCTCTGCACCTTCTGTCTTTGTCTACATCTGCTAAGGTTGATATACAGCTTCTTGATAAATAGTACTATGCCTTGAGAAGTTAGTAATTGGCAACAGCATCCATGCTTTTGTTTGGGCATGTTTACTTTTCTGTCTGTTCCCTTACACTGATCTGCAGCATCTCACTTGTGAAGGACATTGAGTCTCAGTCTTGTCACAGCTGCTAGCTCAGCCCAGAGCTGCCTCTGCTACCCAGTGAGTGATGGGACTAAGGTATGTAGATGTACATACTAAGGTATGTAGACCTGTCTCAGACCCTGATTAATCAGACAGGACCAGAGCAGTGTTATCTGAGGAGGTGACCTGACCAAAGAAACCTCCTCTGCTATTTGATCTTGGGTGCCGCTGTCTACCAAGTTCCTCATTCAGGGCACTGAGGAGGTTTGCAGTGTTGCCAAGGTACTAGCTGACCCCAAAGTCAGAGTGTGAGCTCTGTGAGAAGCTTTCTAAAGCCGTATGCCATCAGTAAAAGGCCTGCAGCTTTGGGCCAGCGTTTCTCCATCTGCCAGGGACTGCCGAGACAGCTAAGGCTGGCACGTTAAAACTGTTGCAGGGGTGTGTGCAGTGTTAAAGATGAGCGGTACCTGGTGGTCATACTGAGGATATGGCACAGAGCGCTCAGAAGCTCTCTGAGTTAGTGCAAGGCCTGTGGTACTCACTCCAAGTGACGGCAACATCCTGGTGCTGTCAGGTCGATCTCGTAGGAGAATCACGCAACCACCTTCCACCATGTTCCGGGCACAGAGTCGGGGACCCACCTACAGCAGTGATGGTGACGGCGAATGGGCTACGTCGGCCCGGGTGGGATGGCTCCCAAGCCCAGGGTAGCGGAGCACCTTGCTGTGTTTGCGGAGGGGCTCTCCCCGCCACGGCACCAGGACAAACCTTCGCTGGCCACGGGGGGTTGCGCCCAGGAGCCGGGCACGGCCGCGGACCTGATCGCCCCGCGCAGGCTCTTCGGACTTCCACGGGGCGAGCGGCAGCGCCCGGTGCCCGCCGGCACCTCCTGGCTGCGGAGCGCGGCGCGGGGGCGGGCCGGGGCGGGGACCGCGGGCGGGCCGGGCCGGGCCGGGCTGGCGCGGCGCGGCGCGGCTCCCGTGCGCCCGTCCAGAACCCCGTCGCAGCGGCAAGGTACGAGAGCGCGGGTGGTGGTACGGGGCGTGGGGCCGGGACACGCGCGGGCAGGGCCGCCTCGGGCACCTGCGCAGCCCGGGGCCTGCGGAGCCCAGCGGTGCCGGGGAGAGGGGGGAGAAGCCTGCTCTGCCCGCCTCGCGCCGGGGGTGCCGCAGCTCCCTCCGGCCCCACCCCGCTTTGTGCGGAGCTGGGGCCGTTGCCCGCAGCCGCGGGGACACGGACGGCCAGGCGATGCCTTGGCCGCCCCGTGCCGCGGGCCTCGGTCATCCCCCTTGTGTGCGGAGGGAGGGAGGCGTTCCCGCTGGCCGCGGTCGGGGCAGCCGATGCTGGTCGTGCCCTCGGCGGGCAAGATTATCTCACTCGCCAGTAGCGCCAGGGCTATTTCTGCAGGTATCCGCCGGCGGGATTTTCTGGTAGCTGGCCCGCGGCGAGAGCCCTCCGACCCGGGGGTCTGCAGGTGGAGGTGCGCGGAGCAACAGGGTTTCTTGCCGACCCGAGCCATCCTGCTGCCTGGTCGGGAAGGCTGCGTCTCCTGCCAGCCCTGCTGGTCAGTGCCGCCGGTGACACGGTTTGGTATCTGTATAACTTGGCTTATTATTTATACAGAAGCCTCACGTATGGCTGTGTGTGAGATGGGTTAAATTTGGCCTTTTTTTGCTGGAGTTGTGGGGAATTCGGGTGCTTTATGTCAGGATAGGTTACATCTTGCAGAGAGCGTGATGAGTGATGACAGCCACATCAATGACTCTCTGGCACCGGGATCCCCTGGTGACACTTCCCCCTGAAGGAGGAACTGGCACCTTGAAGGGGTCTTATTTTCAGGCAGCACAGCTTTGAAGACTGCTTCTTCCGTGGGTCTGGCGTTGATGCTGTAGCTCTGTCAAAGGTCAAGACAGGCTGTTGCAAAGGGATGTGTAACAGACAGCACTTTGCAGACTGATGGCCTGGTGGGGCCAGCTATGTGCACTGGCCTCACCGGGCCAGTGAACACATTGTTCACTTTGCAGGGAGTGGTGCCCTCCTTGTAGTGCTCTGGAGCATCCTGTCCCTGATTCCCACGCCACCCTGCCCCAGCCCTTTTCATTTATACTTTCTAAGAAGACACTGTGCTGCAGTCCTTGCAAAGGGTATTTACCTGGACAGGCTTAGCCTCTTTTAGCCCCTTGGATGCTTAAGGGAAGTGATTTCTGCAAGAGGATTCAGGGAACATTTGGGAGAAGATTGACTGATGGTTACCTTTAAGCTTCTCCAGTACAGGCTCCCCAGTGGGTTAACAAAGGAGCAGCCTGTGTCGCCCTGCTGTTCCCTTTGTTCTTCCTCTGGCTGTGCCCTCTTTGGAGAGCTCTGATCTCTCCTGGTTTGATCAGATATAGAGAGTGACTGATGGAGACACGAGGGAGTTCATGTTTTGGTTGTGAGCATTTCAGGAAGCTCTAGAGCTTTTGGAGGTAGAATAGGAGAGAGCTGTTTGCTTCTTAGAGACAGGGAAAAAATAGGTGTTTTCATCTGTGCTGCTATTGTTTAGTGAATTAGCATTATGACATCTATTATTATAGGTCCGATGAGCTGTATTTCAAATTCATACAATCTGTTACTCCGTAGCAACAAATCACAGCCTGTTATCTCAGTAAAGCTGCCTTAGACAGGAAATGTGAGACTCAGGTACTGGTGATGTTTGGACAAACAGCCAGACAATTCTGCTGCCTGCACCCCAACTCTGCCCTAATCTCCTCCTGGCCCCTCTTCCTCTGAGGCAAAGCACCTAAGCATGAGTGTGCCTGTTTTGCAAGTCCAGGGGTGAGGGAGACCACTGTCCCCTGTGTCGCAGCTGCGCCTGCCTGACCAGCAGCATTGATCACCTCCATCCCATTGATCCAGATGGCTCCTGGCTGTGTCTGTGCAGCAGGTGGATTTCCTGATAGCAGGTCAGGCTATCTCCAGATGTTGTATGTTTCTCATTCTCCTTTTCTGCCTGGGTAATTTCTGCCTGTCTTTCAAGTATGTTGGTTTGTCGCCTCTGAGCAAATTTCTCGCTCTGCAAATGCCAGTAATGGATAATATTTTCATGTTTCTGTGTCCGCTCCATTTGTTAGTAGCTGGATAATGAGTGGATTTTCAGTTGCCTAAGTCTGTGAGTCTCTTTCTAGGTGGGTTGGCACCAGGCAGGCTGCTGTCTCTGGAACAAGTTTATGGTGCCTCTGCAAGGGGCAGTTCTCTCTTGCCTGTGGGCTGTCTGTACTGCCAGATGCCTAAATGTGGTGTGAGCTGTGTTTTGGGGATGAATAGTTGAGTACAGAGCAGGTCCCTGTGCTGTAAGCTTCAGGTGCCCAAGCACTCACTGTTGCAGAGGCTTAGGGAGAGAACGGAAAGCTTTAGCAAATCCCAGAAAAAAAGGTGATGCTTTGAGTGAGAGACAGTTGCCTTGGGGCAGGCTAAACTAGATTTTATGCATGATCTTGCAGGCTACTCATAAACTGTGGTCAGTTTGCTGCCTCTGACTTTTCTGTATTCCTTGATCCACAGTGGCTGCATAGCATGAAGTCTTCATGCTACTTTGTTAGGTCCCGATTTCCCCAGCAGGGATTTTGATGGGAAAACTGTTGGGGAATGGGATGTGACAGGGTATGGACAGAGACTGTGAAGAAACAGCGTGGAGGGAAACTGTCCCAGATCATTTCCCCAACATCCACTCTTGCCTGGTCCAAGGGGACTCAGCTGGTCCTTGACAGCCACACCCTGTTCTCCACTCTCATAGGAAAGTTTGTTTGAAGTGTTTGCTTCAACAAAAAAGCCCCACAAAATGCCAGCACCTTATCTGAATGGTCCTGACTCCCAGTTATAAACACCAGTGATCTTACAGTTGGCCAGTGGGCTGTCTGGGTGGCTGCTGGCCCTTGCTACTAAACTGCTACTCAGAGCCAAGGGGCATCCCTGGTGAGGCTGGACAGCATCTGTGCTTTGAAAGAGCTGTGTCTGGCCACCTCTTGATGCACAGCAGAAGCACAGACGGTCTGGTCTCTTGCTACCATGGCAAGAAGGCACCAGAGCGATGGTGTGGTGAGGTGTTTCACATGTAGTCATTACATGGCTTCCCATAAGTGCATGTTGTTAAGCTGCTCTGACTGCGGAGCTGACTGAGGCAAGCAGCCTGCAGCACACTGCAATTATGCTGACGCGCCTCCTGCCTCTCCCCAGGAGAAACAGGAAAGACCTTTACATCATCCAGGAGGCTGTATTGGCTGAGAGATTTTGATACTCACAAGGTTATACTGGCTTGTAAGCAGAAGCTAGACTGGTCTAATATTTCCAGGGATTTCCCCTCTGTGGTATTATAGGCTTGCCAGCAATTCCTCATTTTGAAAATACACCCTGCAGGGCTCTATTAGTGTAATGCTGATGCTTACTATTTCTAAAGCACTTTGAAATTCACAAATAGGACTTTCTGATCCTCAGCCAAGCAAAATCTTTTCTAAAGCTTGGAGACATGCCACTGCCAAGAGTAGGACCAATGAGTGTGCAGCTCCAAGCCCTGTTATCTCTTCTCTTGTTGACCTGTTCCCTGCTCTGCTTCACTCAGTTTCAAATTTTCTGGAGCAGTGCCCAAAGTTTGGGATCTCTCTCACTCTTTCTTCTGAGCATCCTTCAGGGCTCTGATTTGTTGAAGAGTTTCCTTCCAGTCTGGTGAATAGTCTGCTCTTTATTTCTGTGCCAAGAAACATGGACCTACCTGCAGAGAGTGCAGATGACTCTGCACTGCCTCTCTCCCTCTGTGGGACAAAGTCACCTAAGAAAATGATAAGGAAGACAAAGCAGAAGAAAATCCCAGCAGTTGTGGTATTTTTAGACCAGAGATTAAGACAAAGTTCATGCAAGTTGATAAGATAGCTTCCAGGAAAGCAGCAGAGGTCAAACTCCATCTTGTTCTTCCTCCTGCAGTTCTGGGAGCTGTGCTGGGGGAGAGACAATGCTGGGGGAGAGCTCCTTCCAGAAAAAGGTGACTGGGCAAGGCCATCCATGTCAGGGTTGCATTAATACAGGAAATATGAACCTTGTGGCTTGAGCTTGTACATAAAGTTGAGTAGGGACAGTCAGAAAAAAAGGTGCAGGGAGAGGCCAAGGCAAATACTGGGTTTACTCCCAAGAGCC
The DNA here is from genome assembly GCF_024509145.1 of Vidua macroura. Classification (NCBI taxonomy): domain Eukaryota; kingdom Metazoa; phylum Chordata; class Aves; order Passeriformes; family Viduidae; genus Vidua; species Vidua macroura. Next base: position 47,992,827 of record NC_071611.1, read on the forward strand.
AAAATTAATCAGTCGTTGCTCTACAAATACCATGACTTAAGCTTGCCTTCCAGACCACATGTTAACTCCTCCTTGTGAACCATATGTGACCTCCTCCTTCAGAGAGTCTGAAATCTCTGGATCCCATCCCAGGTGTTCTGGGAATCAGTGGTAGGGTGCATGAAAAGTGCTTGGTGGGCAAGTGTGTTGTTATATTTTAGTTAAATGGTATGCTCTGTCTCACCCATCGAAAATGTATGGTTTATTCCAAGCCTGTAATCCTTCCCTGAAGTATCACGTGTCTGTAATCCCATTGGCCCAAATCTTGTTCCGCACCCACTTTGAATCTGCCTGTTAAATGTGCTGGAGGGATAGGGCTGGCTTTCTCTTAGCTGGCTCGGTGGCCGGTGCTCTCTTGGCCTCTCTCTCCCCCTTCCCCCTCTCTCCCTCAGAAACCATGCTGCTCCCAGGGGTAGGAACCCCAATAAACCCTCATCTAACTAGCACCCTCAGAAGCCGTGTGGGACACCCCAGGGGGCTCCCTCAAACACGCTGCAACAGGCTGTTGCATCCTGGAGTTTGGGTTTAGATTAGGGTTTTTAATTTATGTTAAAATAAGCCAAGTTCTGTAATCCCGCGTTTCCCCCGTGTTGTCCCCCCCGCGGTTTCTGGCCCCATGCTGCCTGCTGCCGGACCTTACCCCTCTGCCGCTCCTGTAACCACCCCGCCGTCCGGCCCCGGGAAACCCCGTGCTGGCCACCCCAAGCCACACGATCCCGCTCAGCCCGAGGCTCGGTGCCCGCCCCTGCGGGGTTCTCTGGTTGGTCGCTGTTGCCGGCGTCACTGCCACGGCAGCCGCCCCTATTGGGCGGCAGGCTGTGGATCCTCTCGCCCCGCCCCTCCATAAAACCCTATCCCGCCGGCAGTCAGACGCCATTTTCTCCCATGCAAGTGCCGGGAGCGGTTGCGTATTTCCATCGAACTGCACCACGTGTGACCAATAAACCGTTCCTGCCAAGCACGGAGTAAATGGACAAATTCCTTACCTCTTTGCCGGACCCCTAGCGCACGGTAACAGAGGCTGGCCAGCCCACGCGCCCGAGACACGGAGCCGTGTCCGGGAACCTGTGGCAGCAAACCCCAGCAGCATGTGGAAGCTACGCCACAGCCGGGCTCCCAAGAGCCGCGTGCAGCCGGGGAGAGCGAAAACCCACGCCGCAACAGGCAAGTGCCTTTCTCTCAGACGTGGCTCACTCTGTAGGCTGGGATACGGACTGATACAGCAGGCAAACAAGAACACGTACCAGCAAAGGTCTGGGAGCAGCAGATTTCTCCCTGTACTGTCTATCCTACTCCAGCCTCACCTGGATCTTGCTTACCCATCATGGAGTGTTAGCACATAGGACGTTTGCCAGTCTGCCAAAAGGACCCCTGAAGGGCTGCCCCTGAGTAGCCCCCAGTGTCACACCATTGATCTGTGCTGAATCCTGTTGCACCACAGCTACTCTGTCAGGTGTCTGTGCAGTTTTGTTTTCTGAGCTGCAGCAAATTTGACTCTGCCAGTGCTGTTCAGCTCTCAGCCACCTTTCACATGGTTACATTGAGGTTATTTCAAACCAGTTATTTAAACCAGTGTTTCACAGTGTTTTCCCTAAGCAAGAACACACAAATTTTGAAAAATACAAACAATATTGCCTTAGAAGAGGATAGCTACCACTTTGCCTGAATTGCTGGCACAGTTGCTGTGGGTATTCTCAGCTCAGTCAGAGAGAAAGAGAAAGGTTTTCTAACCAGGCGAGAGCCTAGGAAACAGTTAGGAAAGAATGTAAATAATTCTCTAATCTTGTTATTCACATTGTTTATAGATATGTTCTGCTACTGTGCGTCATTCACTGCACACCAATGGTGTGACATGTTTTTACTCTAAGACCAATGAAATTAGTCTTCTTGATGTTCTCTATATATAGAGCGGTACATTTAAAATAAAGGGAGAGCTCATTTTCTTAGCCTTCTGATCCAGAGTTCTCTGTTCCCGTCCTGCTCAACAGCGTCAAGTTGCAGTGCTTGTTTCTAGGAAGCCTAACACGGAGGTTTTTAGGAACACCACCTGTAACGTGAATGATGCCAGGAAGGACCAATCTTCCTTGTCACCCTTGGTTTCTTCTATTCTATATCCTCCATAAAAGGATCCTGTGCTGGCAACAAAATTGTAGGGTAATAGGCACAGAGAATTGAGACAGCTCTTTAATTGCAACAGACAAGTAGAGTAGTCAAAGATTGTCTTGCTAACATCTACTTAAATGTAATTAATTCATATTATTTTTCTCTGCCATTTTCTCTAATTTAATTTGAATACCAAAACACGCAAAACCAAAATCAGAATAGCATTGCTCCAAGTTCCTGCTCTTGTAATACTTAGCTTCTTCTACATACAGAGGCTCTTTTCCTTGCAGTCAGGGAGGATCAGAGTCTGTCTTCTGACCCCTCCTGCCTGTGGTCATGGCTGTTTTGCTTTGAATTTGCAAAAGGTCTTTATGTCAGTAACTGATGCTCGAGTCTTAATTGAAAAGATTGATTTTGCTAATGATAGCCTGGCATCTGACATGTTCCATAGAAATCAATTGGAATTCAGTGTCTCGCAGTTTTAAAAATCATGGCATTTATTTAAATGGTTAATAGGGATTGAAGGGTTTGACTTCACAGTCCCTTGCATCTATTTGAAGCTCATGCTCCTGCCATACATTAATCTTCTTGTGCAGTAGTTCTGGGTGTGATGCGTCCTGCCAGGCAACACCAGTCCTGGAGCAGAAAAACCCAACCACTCGATGAGATTTTACAAGTAAAGCTCAAGTGTAAAGTTGACGCTTTTTTCTTTCTTTTTCTCCAGGTTGTATTTTGGTGAACTCTTTGGTATTTTGGTGGAATTGAAAAGATCAAAAATTGCTTCTGTCTTTATAGATAATGGATTGTTCAGTTGGGCTGACAAACCACAATGAGAGCCAGTAGCTGGGAGCAGAAGTTATTACTTGGCAAAATAATAAGGCAGTTGTGTTTTTAGCAGCAAAGAGGAGGAATCGTGGGAAGAGCTTCTCAGGATGATGCATAGCTGGAAACTTGAACAGGATGATCACCTAAATAATGTCACTCAGTGCAAACAGCAGTGTTCTCTGGAAGTAGGTGACATCTCTCAGTCTGCCATTAGCCAAACAGCAGCTACCTGGCCTCCTACAGAAATTTCTGTTCTCCAGTTTGTCACCCCTAAAGCATCTCATCTCACAGAGGAGATCATACATACATGTCTCCTTTCCAAGCTCTCAGCATGTTCTGCTGGGATTTGCCCTTAGGGTCCCAAGGTGGTATTCTTATTCCCTAACACAACAACTAACTTCCTCTCCTGAGTTATGTTTTAGGGTTGCTGGAGGGATGATTATTTGAAGGCAGGAGTCCCTAAGCTAGTTTGAACATTGACTGTAAGTGGAGAAAGATTTCATTGGCTGTGTTGACTTGAGATCTGGAGAGGGAGGGGTAGGTGATTCATCCTCATGGAAGAAGAGCACTGTGTAGGACCAGTACCTGCTTTTGTGATTGGTTTGTAATGAGTGACTGAGTTCACAATTATCCAGACAGGGGCTTAGCAGGATGGTTTTCTTGCCTTTAGTACCTCCACCTTTGGAGATTTTCAGAATTCACAAGAACAAGGCTGTGAAAAACCTGGCTTGACTTAAAGGCTGACCCTATTTTGACTGGAAGTTTGTGCTGTGGACCATCCGAGGTTCCTCCCAGCCTAAATTTGCCTGTGATTTGGTCATGATACTAGAAGTAAACTCCTGGTGATGATATAAAGAGTAGAAGTTTCCCTAAGTTAAAGCAAGGAAACCCACAGCTGAAATCCACCTGGTAAGTCTGTCTTGGTCTTGTGTTCCATGTTTCTTTCCCAATGTTCATGATGCATGTTGAACTCAGATGAGTGGTTAAGAATTCCTAACTTTCTCTGCAGCACACATATCTGCTTTATAGGTTGATGCACCGAATGAAGAAAAAATATCAAAGGATATCCTTGAGTATATTTTGGTCATCCTTGAGGTTAAAAAAAAAATATTTCACTAAAGCTTATTTTGCTCTTAGCTTGGGGAATCTCTTTGTTTTGAGACCTTTGATTTGGAGTCCAGTTGTCTGTGGGCTGTTAGTAGAACAGGGCTTCTTAAGCCTGATAGAGAAAATGCATTTAATGTGTAAAGAGGGAACTGAAGTGACAATTTCTCTTCCTTCTCTTTCTTTCAATTTTGAGAAACTAGTCATTATTTTATGTATGGTTTTGTATATTTCAGAAGAGTTTTACAATGTCTTACCTATACTTCCTTCCCTGACATGACTTGCAACATGAACTTCTCTGTGACTTCATGACAGCTTACCATACATATATAAAAAAAAAATAGCAGCACTTGTACTCTTATTTCTGCCTGTCTTGCAGTCAAGCTCAGTTGTGTGATTCTGGAAAATTAATAGCACTATAAGTGTTTCACACACCTTTCATTGTGGGGTTTTGCTTCCACTGGTGCCACTGGCCACTGCTAGTACAGCCAAATGACCACACAGTGGTTTTACTCTATTAGTCTGGAAATCTGCAAGTGGTTTCAACTCCTGCAGAAAAGCAAGACTTCCCCATGAAATCCAGATTTTTATTTTGAGCTGTTTCCAAACTAACCCTTTTTTAACTTTCATATCTATCTATGTCATTACCTGCTGTCCTTCCAATGCCTGGAGTTCCCTGGCATGACAGTGTCATGCAGGGCAGGTGTAGCACTCACCTGCAGCCCTTGAGCCTGCTCAGGGAGCTCTCTGTGGGACTCATCCCACTTGCTGTCATCTCTGGCTAAGCTAGGAGCACAGTGTTGACTCTCCACTGGCTCTGACCAGTCTTCAGAAGTTTCCTGGAGCCTGAAGGCTATCTGGTACTGGAAAGCCCTAGACAGAAATATAATTTCATGAACACATATAAGATATCCACAGAAAACTGCATGTTCAGATAGCTGCAGTGAGGCCCACTGTGTCCTACCCAGTGCTTTATTTCTCATTCTTCTTCACACAGACTGTCTTTCTTTTTGCTGCCTAAGGCATGGAAATAGCATCCCAAGCTGCCTGGCCTGCATTATGTCAGGAATTTGGAATTCTGCTTTAATTCACAGCCAGATTTTAAGGGCTGTGCTACCTTTTTGGGTTTTCTTTCAAATTTTTTAACTCCCTCCTACTGTACTGATTAAAAAAAAAAAAAAAAAAACAAACCAAACTGTCTGGATACATCTATAATGCAACTGGGTCTTCAATGACTTGTGCCAAACTAGCTTCCTGCAGCTCATTGAGGACCTGGAAGTGCAGAAGGGAGTGCAGAGAAGGACAACTGTTTAGCTTGGAAAAGGTATTTCTGAAATGGGATATGACATACGGCTTTTCACATATGGTAGTATGATGGGATGGAGAGTTCAGATAGGGAGTGATTGTTCCTCTGTTTATCATTGCCCAGGAACTACAGGATACAGATAAACAGTGGAACACATTGACACAGGATGTTGGAGATGTGGTTCAAGAAAAGCCAGTAGATGAATCTGCAGGTGGAAAATCTGTTAGGGCTGGCTAAACAGACAGATAAGCCTTTGGCTCAAAAAGTCAGTGAGGCCCAGATGCCCAGAGCTGACTCAAAGGCATAGAAAAGATCAGTTTGTTGGTGTGGATATCAGCTATGCTGGAGAAATAGGCTGGCATAGAAAGCAGCAGTGGTAGAAGGAGAGAGAGCCTGTAGCAGGGAGGTCTGCTGGGAAATGGAGGCACTTCCAGGGGTGCTCCTGGGTGGAAGGGTTGAAGAGAAGGCTGGTGTGTTGGGACAAAGCTGGAAGATGATCAAAACTCATACTGGTGGAGATACATGAAGAGGCTGGCAGGAATTAAACTTCTACAATGTGGGAGGAGAGGCTGATCTTCATTCCTGGGAGGTGTGAAGATGGAGAGGTGTGAAGAATGAGACTGGTCACAGAGAAGAGCAGTGGTGCTGAATCAAATGATCAGAGATTGAGGAGCACCTGTAAGCAATATAAGAATGCAGTACTTGGAGGAGAGGAGGTAAAGAAAATAGTCTATATGAAGACAGGTAAGGCTGAAGGTCAAACAGAGAGGGATGTCTGTGCACAGTGACTCATCTCTCTGTTAACTGTAACATCTATAGTTTAAGAAAAGCAGATCTGGAGAGTGAAAGAGGTGATACCAGGACTTTTTATATCCACAGGCATTTTGGATGTTTTAATTTGACTCAGCTGGTTCCATAGCAGATGGAGAATACTGGGTCCTGATCCTGGAATGATTTTAATTTCAGCTGGAGGGGATCATGTCGGCATGTTCCAAGATGGTTTTTCAATGCAAACTGGAGTGCAGTGGATGGTGGCAATAAAGAGATTGGCTCCAAACCCATGCACCAAGTCTGAACCAAGCAATACTTTTGTACTTATACTGATGGAATAGTTTCAGAGTGATGGCAGTGGTTTCCAGAACCTGTATATTTGCCAAGCCCAGCAGGTATGAATGAATTACACAGAATCTCTTTTCCCTGCCAGGGAAAGCATGGGTAGTCTTCCCACTTAGTCAGCATCAATCAAAACCAGACTAAAAACCAAAAAGAAAAACTCAACCTGCTACTGATGCTCTAAATGATGGAATTTAAAATTTATGATGTATAGGGTACCATACTCACAATGGGGTGACATCAAACTGGAGACCTGTCCCTAAAGGGTTTCCACAGGGCTCCATCCTTAGCCCTTGGCTCTTCAACATCTTCATTAACAACTTGGGTGCAAGACTGAAAGGAATACTAAGCAAATTTGTCAATGACACTAAATTGCAGGAACTGTCGATTCCTTTGAGGACAGAGAGACCCTGTGGAGAAACTCTGATAAAATAGAGGGCTGGGCAAACACTAACAGTATGAAGTTTAATGAGGGGAAGTGCTGGATTATGCACTTAGGATGAGGCACCCCTGGATGTTTGTATAGACTGGGGACAAGAGACTGGAGAGCAGCACCATGGAATGGGACCTGGGGGTTCTGGTCAGTGGCAAGCTGAATATGAATCAGCAGTGCCCTGGCAGCCAGAAGGCCCACTTGTGTCCTGGGGTGCATCAGGCACAGCATCACAGCCAGGCAAGGGAGGGGACTGTCCTGCTCTGCTCTGCACTGGGGTGGCCTCTCCTCACGTGCTGGGGGAAGTTCAGGGTGACACAATGGAAAAAAGACATTGAGCTGGTAGAGACCATCCAGAGGAGGACAATGAAGATGGTGAAGGCCCTTAAGGGGAAGCCATATGAAGAGCAGCTGAAGGCTGAACTTGGTCTGTTCAGCCTGGAGGAGACTGAGGGGAGACCTCACTGCAGTTACAACTTCTTTGTGAGGCGAAGAGGAAGGCCAGACACTAGTATCTGGTGTCACTCTTGTGTCTCACTTGTGGCCAGTGACGGGACTTGAGGAAAAGGCCTGAAACTGATTTAGGGAAGGTTTAGGTTGGATATCAGGAAAAGGTTCTTCACCCTGAGGGTGGCTGGGCACTGGAATAGGCTCCCCAGGGAAGTGGTTACAGCACTGTACGAGACCCCTTGGGACCCCCGCATGGGAGACCCCTAATAAAAGGTTCTATGCCAGGAGTCTTCAGTTTGCTTTTTCGGTCTTCAGTTTGCTGTTTGTTTTTAACTTATCAGAAGTTCTGCGTGCCATCTACAGCAGACTTAGTGCACAAGGAGAAAAGAGCAAAAAAGGTCACAAGATGTACAGTTTCAAGGTCTTTTAAAGCTGTTTTATCCAATTAACTCTTAAAACATACCTTACTTCTACTTATCTACCAATAACTAATTATTTTCTGCATGCGGCTCTCCCAACCAATCACCCTGTGCCACCAACGCAGCAGAAGATGGAGTAGATGAAGAAGAAGAAGGAGACCAGACAATGCCCAAAATCCTCCATTTTGTCTTCTATCTATCTGCATATGAAAAACCCAAAACTCTAAATTTTTCACCCTGGGATAAACGATACTATTGTCTATTTCACATTTAAGTCATTGATTTCAATTCATCCCAAAGTCTTGGAAGCCTTCTCCATGGATGAAGGTTAAAAGCATTGTTTTCCTGGGAATCAGGACTTGTCAGGACAGGCAGGGAAATATTCCCTGTGTCCTGGGTTCCAACACAGCACCAAGCCTGACAGAGTTCTGTGGCAGCAGCTCTCTGGCCACAGAGAGAAACACAACTTTCCCAGGCATTGTCCTGGGGAAGGCTGTGAGAAGATCGGAGAAAAGAATGATAAACAATTCTTATCTTCACTTGCTCCACCTGTTGTTGTGAACATGTAGAATGTGTTATGGAGATTTGTTTACCAAAATGTGTTTTCTTAACTGGCCAATGGTGATGGCATTTAGATTGAAGGATCAGTTGGGTCCACCTGTATCATGACTGTCTGTAAGGGTGATGAGTTTCTTAATAAGTATAGTATAATAAAATGATAGATCAACCTTCTGAGAAACATAGAGTAAATGCTAATTATTACCCAGCTGGGGGCCTGTGACAACAGGGTTCAAGAAGTGTTTGGACAATTCTCTCACATGGAGTGACTCTTGGGGATATCCTATGCAGACACAGGAATTGTATTTCAATAATCTGGATGGATCCCTTCCAACTCAGCATACTCTATGATTCTATGATGTAGTGGAATAAAGCATTGGCTGTTGTGCCTGTGACACCTGCATTTGCCACTCTCTTGCTGGCTTGTCATGCTTCATATAAGTGGCACCTACTGTTAAAGAGCTCAAAAGTATATTAGAAGTTTTCTGGAGAACAGACAGATGTTAATTCTGACTTAATCAGCCACTCAAAGAGAAAATCCTCATAATTCCACAGGCACTGCATGGGTATGGGAGAGTTTCCCACACTTCTCTTCTGTGTGGGCCCCTCACTATTTTTTGCATGCAGATGATGCTGTAAGGAAGGTGGAAGAATTCTGCAGCTATGGGTTTCAGAGAATACATCTGATGCTACCTGCTGCCTTTCTTCAAGGAACAAGCCTTTTATTCCTTGTTCAAGGAACAAAGTCCTGCTGTCATTACCCTCAGAAGGACAGGGACGATTTCCCTCTAGTTCTGGATCAGGTCTGGGAAACTCTCAGAGGGTTCTTCTCTGGCCTATGGTAGTAGGTATCTGTGTCCTTTGCTGCCAAGCCCATTTGCTAACAAAAGGATACAACTTCTGGGAGGGCAGTTAGAGAGCCAAACTCTCCTTGGTACTGACAATGTAATAAGGAGACCAAGACTGCAAGCTGCAGCTGGAGGGAAGTAGGTCAGACGAGAAAACTTCATCCCCAGGAGGGCAGTGGGACCAGACAGGTGGAGGCCATCATCCTTAGGGATTTTGAAGGCTCCACATCTGTCCTGATTTAGAGCTATAGGCAGGTTGACTGTGAGGCTTAACTGGAGACCAGAGAGGAGGGGTCTCCTACACTGTGCCCTTGCATGGTTGTGCTTTCCTTTCTAGACAAATAGGAGCTTGGTTAGTGGCCCCCCCAAGCTCTTTAGCAGGTTTCATTTCCCCAGGCAGTTTCAGAGATGAGATACAGACTTGGTGTCACTGGCCAGGATCTCATCACATTCAATCCTGTGTACACAGCTTCAGCCATGGGGGAATGCAGTACATGGCATCACATTAGATGTAACATCTAATATCAACACATTCAAGTGAAATGTGTAACCTCCAAACCTTGACAGAAATCAGGAGAAACATCTGCACTGGTTGCATTTCCATTGTCTCACCATCCTGCTGGACACCTCAGGTTTTCTCATGTATCTGTGTTCTGGTTGCAGCCACAACTGCTCAAGTAGACAGAAGAGGTTTGAGAGGAAATCTGACTAGCCCAATGGATCCCTCTTGGACTCCTGTGGGCACGTAACCAAGATTTTAGGATTCCCTGAAGATGAACAGTCTTGAACCCTTGAACCAGTGATGCTGAAGGAAAGCTTTTTCTGCAATGAAAGCCTTCTGTACAGTAGCCTTTAGAAGAGACACCCTCTCTGCCAGATGTCTGTGGGCCTCACAATAAAGACAGGTGGGACCAAGTGTCCTTGTCTTCCCAAAGAACATGGCAGGTTACTGAGACTCAGCTGCATCATTTTGATGGGGAGCTGAACTTTGGTTTCTGAAACCCAGAAGCCAGCTTGGCCTTGAATAGCAGGAAACTTCTTTCTGTGAAAAAGGAGAATGAAAGCATGGTGTTCTGGTTTCAGGAGAAACTGCTGAGCTTTGCAGAGTGTCTGATGATGCGTTTTTCAAGATTGCCCTTCTGAGAAGAAATGTGGCAATGTCCCTGAAAGTTTATAACTTTCTTTTTAAGTTCAGTTTTTGCTGGGGGGGAGGGGGGGGGGCGGGCGGGAGGGGGACAGGGCAGAAGAGGCTTCCAGTTTTTATTGTTCTTTGAACCAGGATTGTTTTATTTGCTTTTCTTTTGTAATGAAGCAGGATCTTGCCAGCATATAAAAGGTCTCTAAAGTGGAATTTGCCCTCTTGTTGAATTCAGAAGCACATTAGTACTCACAAGGAAGTTGATAAGCAATATTTTCTTTGCTGCCCAGGTAACCAGCAAAGTGAAAGAGAGTATTGTCTCTGGAGAATGCAGGCAGGTTAGCTTTATCTTTCTGTACACAAGCTATCTTGGAAAGCTAGAGGCGAATCAGAGGAAGGCGGGGTTTATCCTCCAAAGAGGCTGGCATTGCCCCATCCTATGCTTTGGTAATACTGCCTCCTTCCCTTCCTGAGAGCTCTGGTAAGCCTAATGAAACTGAGCTGAGGTTTGGCTTTCGCTAGTCTCCACACTCCCCTGACCCACTATGATATCTTGTAAAGGCCATGTTGACTGAAGGCATTTATGTCCTCAACTCACCATGTTTCTTTCTGTCAGAACTTGCAGAGTATGGCACCTCATGAGGCAGAAAAAGGAGTGGTGAAGGGACAGGTTAAACTGCCAAAAAAAGGTGTTACCACTGAGTGTGGAATCATCCCTGGAGTATTCCCCTGTGCCTCCTGGGATGTACAAACTGACTTTGCACTGACTGAGCACAAGTGTCTTCACACACATTGAAGGGTGGTCCGTATGCTTCAGCTTGATTTATAGCTGATGTTGGCTTAAAACTATTAATAAAGAAACTTCTGTGACTAGGGGTGATTCGTGATGTTTTATTCCCTGTGCCTGAGTGAGTGGTGTGAACCTTCAAGAAGCAGAGCTCCAAGTGCTGATGACAGTGGAGTAAGAGTGATGGTGCCTCAGGCTCCCTTGCTCCAGGGCGAACCACTTTGGTTGCTTATGGGAAGAGTATAGCTTGTCAGGCCACTGCAGGGAAGTCCAGCATCTGGCAACAGACCCTCCATGGGTACTTACCAGCTCCTGGGCTTTTCTAAACATGCTGGAGGCTCCAGACTGCTTTATGCCTATAACAAATGTAAAACCAGCCCCCCATGAAATTTAATAAAGATAAAAGTCAACTTCTGCCCTGATGTGCAGCCTCTTCCTGCAGCGAAAGGAGCAGCTCTTGTGAAGGCTATGAGGGTCGTGGTGGCCAGCAAGTTTGACCAGAGTCATCTGGGTAACTCTGCAGGACAACTGCAGCATGAGCTTCTCCACAAGACTCCAGATAGGCACATTTCCCAAGGAGGCCAATGGGATCTCCATCCTCATCAGTATTTCAAACTCAGATGGACAGTCTAAGTAACCTGACCTCCCTTTGTAGTGAACTTTGCTGTGGGCTGAGGACAGGACTGACTCAGGATCTCCAGAAGTGCCTTCTGGCCTGAGGTTTTCGTGTGGTTCTGTGTGATTTAGTGTTGTAATTTCTCTTTGCTTCTCTCACTTGTCCCACGGAGGCTCAAGTACACATTTGGTGTCAAGATTGGAAGTGACCACAGCAATAAAATAAAGAACAGGTGACAATTCAGCCAGTACTTCATGATGTGCACTTCAAAATGTTCTGGGGGGCTCTATCCAAAATACAGTCTTAGAGTCACCAGATCAGGTGACAGGAGAGCTTGAGCCTCTTCAGAGCTGCCTGAGGGTGACGTCTCTGCCAGTTTTTCTCTTTGCTTTCTTCACTGTTCCTCACCATCGTTGCTGACTGTGCTAAGATGAGTTAAAAATAACCTGGCTGAGCTATTTTTATGAGGCACATGTACTCCCTTGTCCATCTCCCTGCTTTACCAGCATGGAAGAAGAGCACAGAAGAGAAGTACTGGGCAGTGGGGATGTGGCAATAACACGGACAGGTATCACCATGAGGGTGTTATTATGCTGGATGACATTTGGTGTTGCTGCCTGCCTTGGGGAGTGCACTGTGGTTTAAACCTGTGACTGAACACAAGTGTAGCTGGAAAACTCATCAAGGAAGGCCACAGAACCTTGTCTTGTGAAGAGTGGTCTTGTTTCACTCACTCTTGGCAGCCCTTGCCTGCCCCTGGACATATGTGCTTAAAATTATTTTGAGGATCACAACACTTGGTGTATCTTCTAAAGTAAAAAAATCTGCACAATGTGCATTTTGCCAAGCCTGGGACCTTGGCATGAATTTGGCCCTAGTTGGGCAGCCTTGGGTTCTATCATTAGAAAGAAGCTCTGAGACAAACAGTGTGGTACCAGCTGGTGATGATGTTTGTGGGGTGCATGGCTGCAGTGGGTTTCTGGAGTCTTTCTGTTCAGTACAGGCTGGGTCTCTATGCAATGTTTGCCTTCCCTAGCCTAAGCCAGTAACGGGGGAATGCAAAAGTATTGAAATACCCTTTTGCTTACGGTCTGAGCAGAAGATGCCTGTATCAATGGAGGAGCCACTGTCTCACCTGTCTCACTGCATCTCCTGAGGCTGTGTCCATGTGGCACCCTCTGTGTAAGCTTTGACCTACCACCAGTGTGGGGGAAGGGCTGACATATCTTCTGCAAGGACTCACTTGAGACCTGCCCTGGCCAGTGTGCACCAAAAATAAGGGGCAAGAGGGGCTGCTGTGTACTCTCAGAGAAATTCCTGTTTTGTGGATGAGGAAATCAACCCATTTTTTTAGTTTTGAGTGACTCCTTCACCTTCCTACTTCATGTCCTCTCTACTTGTGCAATGTTTATTCTAGAGCTGTTTGTTTTCCACAACCAACTTACCAGGGCACCATATTTAAGTACCTGTGCCATGCTGGAGAGCTGCGAATATTTTGGAGTGTTATTTACAGCTGAGTTTTCTGATGAGAGACAACATCTCTAGAATATATTGTTCTTTGAGATCCTGCTTGCTGCTGTGATTTTGTCCCTCACTGCTTCTGGATCCTGGTCCATCTGCATTGGTGGCATGCCCTTCCTCAGGTAGCCAGTGGCCTGCATGATGTGCTGCTGACTGTGGTGACAGAAGCAGTTCCCATAACTCCTGGTGGGCTTCCCAGGAGAAGGGACCTTTGTGCTTCTGCAGAGGAGCATTGCTCAAACCAGCATTGGTGATGGACATAGATAAAAGTGCCTCTTCAAAAGTGCCTCTTTTCATCACCTGTTCTGCTTCTGAAAATACAGATTGGAGCATCTGACTGATGCTTGGTTTGGTGAAGGCTCTTTGACCCTTCTTCATTATGAGGCTGCTTTATAGTGCAGGAGAAGGATGTGGTGTGTATGTAGGCTGTGTGTGCGGTGAGGCCACCATCTCCCTCTTGGGAAGGGCCGTCTGCAGGCTCTGAGCTGCTTTTGGGAGAGACACGTGTCTATTTCTGAAAGCCGACTGAAACCTTAGTCTAAGCTCCCTTAATCTGAGTCCTGGAACGGTGGGTGTGGATCCTTATGGAACAAAAGACAAAGAAAGGCAATTGATAAAATCGAGGCCCATCGCAGGATGGCTGATTTAAAAGGCTGGTTCCCAGCTGGCCGATTTAAAAGCTTCCAGTTTTGGTTGCAGATAGGGTTGTTTTTCCAAGGATATGCCTCTGAGCAGCTGTAAAAACAGTCCTGCTGCCTGATAGAAAGGTGTGCTGAAAGGTTTTTATTTGCTACTGTGGATTGATTGGAGTATAGATGCTCTGGAAGAGCTGCTGCATTATTCATGTGGTAGACACCGTTGCTAAAAGCTAATGTACAGCCTCGAGGCTGTGAGGAGTGATACGGTCCTTTGTGTGGTTTTGTTGATTCGCTAGAGAGCCTGGACTGCTCTTAAACTTTTTTTTTTGAATACTGAGATTGATAAAGCAAATCAAGGAATGTGACATCACTTAGTTAATGGTTCTCCACTTACTTTCTTGTTTACAAAAACTATTTGCAGCTCTTTTTTTTTTTTTTTTTTTTTTTTTTTTTAATGCATTATTAATACAAAACTGCTTGCTAGGCTGGCCCTGTTTGCAAGATTTCATGAGTAACTCAGTTTTCTTGTGGCACCAGCTTCAGCTGCTTCCCTATCCCGGCTCAAGTGTCTGCCATAAGTGTCCCACTTTGGATTCTCTGTTAATGCATATTCAACAGCCTTACCCATTAGATTCCCACTGCTGAACACACTGCTGGGGCACCCAGCAGCAGCAGGGTTATGGGACACAGGTCCTGTGCTTCTGCATACTGGCTGCAGTGGAAGACCTCATGAAGGGTTCAGGATGCAGTGCTGTGATACATGGGCCCTGTTTTTGTGTGAAGAGGCGAAACTGCAGTACATAGGGGCAAAACTGCAGTGTGTGTGCTTGTGACTGACTGGACTGCCCGAGAGCCTGTTCTGGAGATTGAGTACACAGAAGCCGGCCTGGGAACACATGCTTTTCTGTAGCTCTCTTTGCTGACTGTTAACAGCTGGCTGTCAATTGACATGTTCAAGACCATGGTCTGATGGTTAGGTTCTCCATCTGGGGACTCTGAACTGATAAACCTTACCTCCAAGGCAACATTTGTTTCTCAAGGATTTTACTTCTCAGACCACAGTTGTGAAAGAGACATGGCCTCAATGCAGATCCACCTGCCCTGCATTAGGTGCAATGAAGTCATGAACCAAGAGGTGAAAGCCACCAAATCAATGTTGTTTATTTCTCTTGTAACAATAAACCTGTAGCCTCTGAGCTTGTAGTGTTGTTTGAGATGACATGAGCAGATGGTTTTTAAAGCTATGGGTTGCTTTATAATCATATGGTCTGGTTGACTTTTGTTCCAAAGGAATTTATTACTGGTAATTTCCACTTGATAGTGTTATAGCACAGAAGTGGAATTTGGATGGCAAGGTCTGTCTAGGGGTGTATCACCTACTGTACTGCAGATATGCCTAGGAGAGCGTCCATGGCTTTGAAGGGAATCCAGCTTAAGCTGAGAGGCTCACAAACCATTTGGAGTGATAGGTTTGTGGAAAGCAAGTCCAGAAATGAAACAGTCTGTTCTTATTTGGCATCTGAGCCAGAAGGTGGTGTCTGGTGATGAAATTCTGAGGGCTCTGATTTTGTCTTGAAGCAGCAACTCAACACATGCTGTGATAAACCAGGAAACTCTTTCTTATGTGTGTTTCTTACAAATCATAAATACCAGTTCCTCTGTTTGAAATTCCACTGTTTGCCTTCAGGGTTGCCTTTTTAAGGGTGTACTTGTATTCTATCTTTGAAGATGGAAACATGTGTGGGTGGATTTTTGGAAAAAAAAAGCAAACTCAAAAATGTAAACCTGAGATCATTAAATTAAAAATATTGCCTGGATGAGGGTGGGAGTCAGCAAACTAGTCTATAACATGGGTGTGGCAAAGGGACACACCAGGGTAAGTGAATTGCCAGCATATGGCATGGCTTCTGTGTGCTCATGGCCATGCTCAGATTGTGCTGCTGGGTGCTGGGAAGTGACTGTCAAAGGACAACAGTCACACATGCTGGACTTAGGAGGTGTATGACGGATTACTTGCAAAGATAATGCATAAATGTTCTGAAGAGTGTTCTCAGGGAGCAATTCCCCACCCCTTTCCTGGGCAGAAAAAGACAATTCCTATTTTGAGATTAAAGAGCTATAGGAAGAAGAAACAAAAATGGCAATGATAGTGTTGTCTGCTGAGCTGTAAAGTGTGAGCTATAGTTGCTCTCTGGATTTCTAGAACTGTTGCTTTTCATGTACTGCAAAGGACAGACATCTTTGCTTATCTTGTTACTACCACTGGGCCTATTTATGTGGGAATACATTTTCAGCACAAGCTAAAGCCTGTAATTATATTAATACAATCACACCAGTATGGCTGGTCCTCCAGGACATGCAGAAATTAATCCAAAAGGGTACTTCTTACACGAGAAAGGAGAAGAGGCTTTCATCCCCATCTTGCCTTTAGAGAACCATGTCTGCACAGGGACATTTGTTGGTGTGCAGAGTAAAACCCAGTGTAGGCAGAAGTGTGAGGCTGCCTGTCCTGCAGGGAGCTGCCAGGTTGCACAATGCTGCAGGCTTGACTTTCCATAGTAGAAGGAGCAAGACTTTGTGCAGCCCAAGGAGGCAGGCTGTGACAAGAGGTGTTCTCTGGCTCACTGATTCTGAATCTGGGCTCCTGGGTGTTGCTCCAGATGTCCAGTCACAGGTGAGACAGGAGGTCTTCTCCTGCTGCAGTTAAGGCTTTCTGTGAATGATGCTTCCTGTGCTGGACATGGAGCTTAGTCTTGTGTGTTGGAAAAACCTGCTCCCAGAGCCCCAGGAGAACACAAGCTGGAGATCCTGAGAAACTGCACCCCTGGTAGGCTGTGAACAACAAACACTCTAATGTCCTGCATGCAGCCCAGTCTGGGGATCCCAGTGGGTTCTTGGGATACTGGTTGCTTAGCCAGGGAGTTGCTGCCTAAGGGATGCCCTGTGATCAGCTCAGCAGTGCAGTCCAGTCTGGTAGGGGTCACAGCTTCCAACCACACTGGATTCTTCTAGGGACAAATGCAGAGCCCTCCCCAAGCCTGGATACACTCCCCTGTAACAGCAAGAAGGGATGAGTGGTACTTTGTACTACAGTGGGGCAGGTGATGTTAGACAGTGCTCATGGAAGATGTGTGGGGACCCCAGTCAGTGTGAGCTGCAACACACATGAAGAGTTGTCTGAAATTAACTCAGAGCAATTAACAGGTTGTCTTTGAGTATTCTACAGAGGATGGGGGAGGTTCCTGAACTCTAGAAACAGGGAGGCTTGAGCCTCTCTATAAGGAGAACATCAGAACAACAAGAAAAAGTGGAACACATGAGAGAAATAATGAGATGAAAAAGGCAGCATGAGCATAGTGAAATCAACCTGTCAACACTCTGATTTCATCTTCCAGAGGGTGGTAAGCCCTGTGGATGTGGGATCATTTATCTTGACTTCAGGAAAATGTTATCCCACACAATTAAGATAAAGGAATGTGCACTATATACATCTGTCTGTGGTCAGGTATATGTAAATTTGGTGAGAGGATTATAGAGGAGAGCTTACAAGACAGTTTGGTATCAGAATGTGAGGATTTATTGAGAAGAATTTTGCAAGTTCTCCCTGACATCTGATTTTTATTAGCAATTAGGACAAAGGAATAAACAATAAACAGGAAACCAGGAGGAGCAGGAAGCTTGCAGAATGACAGGGCTCTGGTTTGAAACTGCCTTGATGAACTGAAGTAATGGCATGGGAAAATTAGGAAACGGTTCAGCAGAGAGAGGTTCAGGTCTCCAGATAATGCAGTACCATCACACCCAGTGCAGTTCTGCAGAAAAGCATCCAAAGGCTGCATTTAATTCCAACATGACCCAGTGACATGCTGTAGAAAGAAAATGATAAATATGAACTGGAGAATATCTGGTAAATTTAAAAGGGAGCCTTGGATGGTTCTGTCCATGCATGTTAGTGGAATAGATGTATTCTGCCAGTTTTAGGTGCAGCTGCTCTGGTAAAATGCAGATGAGCCAAAGAGAGTGGAAGCAAGGAGGAGAAATTTGTCAGCTGTTCAGAAAACATGTCTGACAGAAGAAGAATGAGGTAAAAACTGGGGAAGACTGGGAAGCTGTGTGTCAGCTGTGGAGGAAAGCTTGCTGCAGTAAGAAGGGTTAGAATCTTTTGCCTGGGATCTGGTTAAATAGAATAAGAAGCAAGGGACAGTGATTGCACAAAAGGAGATCTAACTTCGATAGTGGAGAAAAGCTGCGTGATTGTAAAGGCAGATGTGTGCTGGGTTAAGTTTAGTGGGATGCTGATGGTCTTTCCATTACTTGAGAATTTGGGGGAAAAAGTCCTTAGGGGAGGATGTAGAAAAATTAATGAGGACAGGAAAAAAGATGAACTCACAAGACCAGTGATGATCTGCTTTTGTTCCATGAATTTATGCTTCCCATTTGAGGACCTTCTTGCTAACCTCATACTGTAGTGAGGAACTATCATAGTACTGGAATCTGAATATACTATGTCATAGTGATTTTGGGTTTTCTTAATGCAGTTTGGCTTGTGAAGCCTGGCAAGGATTTACAAAAGCTGGGCTGACTCTCCATCTTTTAATACTTTGATGTTATTATCCTTTTCCCAGACTCCCCAGAAAACCTTCTCACCTGCCTGTTCCTCATCTACTTGGTCTTGATTGAGAGAGTTTGCACTGTGGTCCAGCTGTTTTTGTTGCTTTACGTCATCTGTTTGAGTTGCTGCTTGTTTTCCTTCCCCTTAGCATGGCCCATATGACAAGTTTCTTGCAGGCAGTGTTGTGTAAGAGGGATCTCTCCCATCTTCTTCACACTGAATGCACACAGAAAATTCTGGTCTACTTTCACTGTACCTGTTCAGGATCCTCACCCAAGAGATCAGTGGAGATTTCACAGGGCCATAGCATGATTGAGGGTGGAGGTACCTCTGGACTTCACCTAGTCCAGCTGCCATCTCAGAGCAGGTTCAGGACTTTGTCTAGTTGGGTTTTGAGTGTCTCTCAGACTCCACAGCCTCTCTCAGCAACCTGTGTCTGAGACAGGCAGCGTGTGTGACCACCCTCAGAGTCTAAGAGTTCCTTTTTACATTTAACTCTCTGATCAAGCTCAGGCTGAACAGCCTGTGGTTCCCTAGATCCTCTGTCTTGCCCTTTTGAAAGTAAGGATGACACTTACAGTCTTCCAGTCCTCAGGGATGATACCCCATTGCCATAAGCTTTCAAAGAAAACCAGGAATGATCTTGCAGGAGCAAGGGCCAGCTTTCGCAGCTCCTGTGGGTCCATTCCATCAGGCTCTTGTCCATATCCAGTCTGTTTAAATGTTCTCTGACCTGATCTTCCTCCAACAAGAGTCAGTCTTCCTTACTTTAGATTTTCTGGATCCCTCAGGCTCCAGGGTGCCTGAATGCTGATCTTAACAGTAAAGACGGAGGTGAAGAAGGCATTCAGTGCCTCAGTCTTTTCAGTGTCCCTGCTGCTTTTTCTAGTGCTCCTTTGCAACAAACTTCCTAATTTGTGCTTGGAACTACTTGCGGAGACACAACAGAGTCACAGTTAGTATTTATACTTTCTGCCTTCTCAGGGCAAAATAAAAGTTTCACTTTTCTTTTAAGAATGGAGCTGAAAAGCTGGAGATCTGTTGTGACACCTGCATCTTCCTAGTGCACCAGTGAGCAGTCTTCTCAGTACCAGAATACTGGAAGGTGGTCCGTGGAGTACCATTGCCAGGTGTTGGAACACATAATTTGTTAAATGCTTGTCTCCAAGATCAATTCTTAGTTCTCCATAGGGACAGCAGTATATGTCACACAGCCTTACCCAAAAGCTTTCACAACCCAAGGAAAGGAATGCTTAAAATGAGAAGGGACAGTGTGATCCTTTCAACACAAAGTTTGGATGGCTGTATTGAGGGCTTGGCCTTGGTTTGTTGATGTACATTCTCATGGGAAGATCTCGTTATAAACAAGTTGTAACCGAGCAGGAGAGGACAGGAGAGAGGAGCATTTGCCTTTATGATAAAGACCTTCCTCACGGGGAAGCAAGAGCTGCTAGTAGGTTGAGATGAGGGTTGTCTCAGACCAATGGAGCAAAAGGATGTCTTGTCAAAGCCTCCACCCACTCTTCTACCAGCCTGGCAGTGCATTAATTCCCTTGGTATTTTGAGGGATCTCCTCTAGTTTCTTTGCAGGCTGAACCAGGGACTGCCTCCCCACCTGCCTGGGGGTGCACAGGACTTGGTATGTTTGAGTACACCCATGTAATTAGTAACTTCGTGATTAAGAGAGTCACAAGCCCGACCCCACTGGCTTCCCTCTGGCTGCTAGTGAGTCCTCTCTGGAAGCAAGAGGCAGGTGCTCCTGAAAGTACTCCCTGCTCTGCTGGTTCTCCAGGTCATGCATGGAGAGCATGGGTAGAAGTCTGTGAGGGTTGGTCAGCCTAAGGAAGGTGGTGCAGGGCACCAGGAGAGTGAGGGAGTCTCCCTTCTGGGAGTTTGTAAGGTGCAGCTGGAGACAGCTGCAGCCATACTGGTATGTCACTGAGGATGGCCTTTCCTTTAGCCAGAAAATTAACTTGCATGTGTGATAAAGCTGTCCCTTACTGCCTGCTTCAGATGAAAGGGAGAAGAGAAGAATGGGATCAGGATGAGGTCTGGTTAAATCGCCTGGGACTAATACTAGTGTGGGGATGAACAAATGATGACTGAACTGTTCTCCAGTGGGCTGACTGCTCATGCCTGAGCCTGGTCTATGTTTGCACAGGTCTGTCCTGTTTTCCACAACCTTTTTGGGATGAGTGCATGCTACTGGAAAAAAACTACACCTTACTACAATACTTGATTTAGCAAGAGTGACATGTCTTCCACTTTGTTGTTTCTAATGAAGCCCTTTTCATATCCATGATAGCTGGTGGCAGATGAGGACAGATGGGATGGGGAATTGCACTGATTGCTTTTGCTAAAAAGTGACACCAGACTAGCATAACAGAACCTTTCTCATTGCTTGCTTGCTTTGTGATCATTTGCTTCTATCATGGCTGCAGCCAGCAGCCCTTTCTCTGCGAAAGGCAAGAAGAAAGGGTGAGGAATGCATTTGGTATTAAAGTGGTCTGGAAGAGAGAAGTACCTCTACACACTGTTTTTTCAATGCCTGTCTCTTTGAATTATCTTGCTTAACCACAGGGGCAGGGTTGCAGTACAAGGTCCTGGGGAGAGAGATCTTTGCCCTGTGAAAGAAGCATTAATAGCATAATTCAGAGTAAACACAATTATATATGTATTTATGTTTGCCAAAACTTTCCTGGTCCAGCTGTGTGGACCTGGGACTTAGTTGTCTTAGTTGATAAGTTAGCTGCTAAAAGCAGCCATATCCCAGTGAAGGTGCTTGTATGAGTCTTGCTAGTATGTCCCATGCAGGTGACAGATGCCTGCTGCAGGACTTGTAAAACTCATTAACCTTGCTGGCAGGAGGTAAGTACTGCACTGCACTGCTTCCCTCATCAGAGCTGTGCCCTGTGCCCTGATGCTGGCTAGTAAAAGCAGAAAGTTTTAGAGCAGCCTGCTTAGCAGATGTTCCTCTGCTGAGATTCATCAGGAAGCAAGATGCAGCAAGAATCACACCTCTCTGATCAGGAGAGGGGGCAATTGTCTGCTTAAAGCAGAGAGACACTGAAACCAGGACCCTGTGCCTGTGTGAAGAATGCAGAAGCCTGGTTTGGGAGCAAGTAGCACATGTCTTCCTGCTTCAACATAAATCTCTTGTGGGGACAGCAGAGTGAGGAGAGGGGAAGTACTTTTTATGGAACTCTCTTGTACAGTTTGCTCTGTATGGAGCCATGTAATGAAATTTACAGTGCATGTAGCTGGCTCTCAGGCAGAAAACCAGCAATATTTCATGATATATTAATTGCCTTATTTAAAATGATGTGTTTAACTGTTTCCTTTCTACAAGTCCTGGGGTACTGAGAATGGGAATGTATCCCCTATTTCCAGTACATAGCTTGGTGTTCAGTGTGAGGCAGTACTGAACCTGAACTCATGTACATCTTTTTCTTGTCATCTGGATGTAAGCATTGTCTACTTGTCATTGGCCGAGACAAGAAAGGGCTTTTTGAGTCTCCCAGAGTGACTCTTCTTACCTTCAGGCATCAAGTTACCTTATTCATTTTTGGACAGGGAGGAATGATTTTTGAGACAATAAGAGGTGTGGAAGAAAAGTGGAGAGGACGACATTTTAGCAGAATAGGAGAAGGATAAGATGGATGAAACTGATGGATGATTTCAAGAAAGAAGGAGAGATGTTACCAGAGAAAAAAATGGATCTAGGCAGATTCTGGGAATGATGATGATGCTTATTTCTGTTTGATTTTATTACTTGGAGCTGAGTGCAGGTAAAGATTTTATTTCATGGACTGGTGGTACAGGACTGAGAAGAAGATGTGTGTCTTTTCAGGAGTTTTCTAGCTGTATAGCCTTGTGCCACTTTCCATCTGCTTTTTTTGCATGAGGTTGGAAGTTTGAATCTCTTGTGGCTTCTCCTTGGGTGCTTGCAAACAGTTCTCTCAAGACATGCAAGGCGACCCCTATGGGTTTTTCGGCCATAGAAACATCACTCAAAAATTATTAGGCTGAAAGTGAAGAGGCAGTACCAATGCAATGCAAGTTTAGCATTCCAAATGAGAAGGTAAAAAGGAAATGAAGTTTTAATGGCATTTGAGATTAAAGTGCTCATTGTAACTTTCAAAATCCTCCTTCTAGAATTTGCATTCCTTCTTTTCTCCCCTTTTTATCTCTTTTGACCCTGCATACAAGAGAAGGAATGAAGACAGAGTGTATTTTTTCTCTGTTGGTCTCTCTGCTTTTCAAATTCCTTCTAACTTTCAAGGGATTGAGACCTCTGAAAAGGTCTTTTGATTTGGTCAAATTCTCTTGATTCCCTGGGAGTAAGGACACAGGAGAAAGAGAGTCTGACCTGTTAGGCTAGAACACTTGATCATCTGAAGTGCTTTTTACAGTGGCAAGTAAGAGGTATAAGCAGAGTTTGGAAACTTGCCTATGAACAGTAGAAAACAGTACTTAATTTTTTTTTTTTGGTAGACTGTCATGTTATGTGCTTTCCCCAGGAGTGCACTGGGACTAGGTCTCCAGAGGTTTGGCTGGATTTCAGCCTGTGTCTCCCAATGTCAGGACAGCTTTCATGCAGAAATACCACACAGGCCATGTGGAGAACAGGTCTTGAAGAGAAGGGAGACCTCTTGCATGAAGCTGTGGGAGTGTGTGCAGCCATAACCATTATTAATTCGTTGGCATGTGTTTCTACTCTGCTCAGAGGTGTGCAACACAAGAGAACAGAAAACAATTGTTTGGCATGGGGCACGTACCATGCACATAATGGATCTGTGCAATGGAACCATTGTGCACTATGAACTGGAAGGCTCTGAGCCCGGGTGTTCTGAAGAGTGTGAGTGTAGCATTGTGGGTTTGGATGGGGAAGGGTACAAGTTTGTCTCTTCAGGAGATACTGTGCCAGATTCTGGTCTCTTGAAGAGCTCTGTCCGTTCTTTGATTGCTGCAATAGTGTTTTACAGATTTCACAGGATATTCTGAGTTGCAAGGCACCCACAAGGGTCATCAAATCCAGCTGTTTAGTGAATGTGCCATATGATCCAGAGATCAAGAGCAGAGACAGGCAGTCTGTCCCCCTGTTGCTTACCTGAAGACTGACAGAGCTGGAGAGCTTTCTGTTAGAATTTAGAAACTGTTATTTGGACTAAAAATACTGCATTGGCTTGAGTGCTGCTTCTGCAATTCACACAGCCTTTTTGTGCCCTGCTTCCATGCCAAGACTGTAATACAGTCTTGTGAGAGACTCACAAGACTCATCTAATCTGATGCTCTACAGGCAGCGATCTTGTGCTCGCACAGGCTTAGTTTGTACGAAACTCGTGAAAAAGGCTTTGACTGTCTTACAGGTGATGGAGTAGAATGCCTGTTTGTGTCACTGGAGTCAGCTGTGAGCCTCCTCCCTTCACTGCCTTGAATCAGTGAAACAGTGGCAGATGTTGGCATGGGGAACAGAAGGGGTCAAGGATTTGTGCCTGGATGGATGTGTGTTGGGTGGATTCATGCTAGGTGCGGCCAGGACCCTGCTGTGCAGGAGGTATGGAAAGAGTGTAGTTTATGTCTGGAGCTGGGTCCCTCAGGAGATGGGTGTTGGGATGGGCTATGGGCAGCTCTGGGCACTGAGAACAGCTCTCTGCAAACAGGAAAATGATTTCCAGCCTGGTTAGCTTGAAAGATTTTCTGGTGCCAGAGACCTCCGACACCTTCTTGAAGGAGCTTTACGTGGCCTTGCCAAGAGCAGAAATTTCTTGCGCCTACTGGACTTGTTCAGCTGCTGTGAGTTCTCCAGGTGGCATTTGTAGCACTTTGAATGCTTTTATGTATCCATTTCCTTCCTTTGCATGTGATCTCTGCTTTTGAAAGTGACACCCCTTTTCTTTACCATTATCTTCAGGTCTGTATCTGGTTGGGGTGGTCTTATCCCTCTACAAGTCCTTTTTGCAGTCTCACAGAGTTGCTGAGATTAACCTCAAGGAAATAGGGCCCACTTGTTTTTACAATGCAGTGGAAAAGGTTTCAGCTCAAACTCTGCATCAAGCAAACAAACTGAAATTAAACTTTTGGCTTTCATCTACCATTATACCACTCTTAAGAGTAACTCTGAAGAGTGATATATTTGGAAGCAGCTACTCTGGCCAGTTAATGGTTGGAATCATGGCCATTGCTAAATTGCAACCCAGCTCTTGGTACCATAATGAAGCAGATTGCTCTGAAGTAGCTATATCTGATTCAGCTGCTTTGTCCCTTGTATTAAAATACAAGTCCTCCGGGCTTCACCCGGGTGCCCAGCCTGTCTGGGGGAAAACCCTCAGAGGACTGGTCCGCGGGGAGGATGTGGCGGGACCCGGATAGCTCCACCGTAAGGACGAGAGGGCTCCGAAGTGGCTTTATTCCTAGAGGCTTTATTTCAGGAGCGTAGGAACAGGAGGGTGAAACGAGGGACATGAACTCTCCAGAAGGGAGCGAACTCCGGAAGCCCCGAGGAAAGGCGGGGCTGGGTATTAAGGGCAAAGAAGTGGGAGTGGTTAGGGTACAAGACAGCCAATGGGCAACGGGTAAAGGGGGGAGACAGAGTGGGGTGACATACAGAGAACTAATCGGGGTACAGAGGAGGAGTGGTATTCTAACAGGAGCCAATGGGGGTAACAGAATAACTGAACTTTCTGGAACTGGGGAGTATGCTAAACATTGATGGACAGCTCTTCTGGGGTGGAGAGCAGCAGCTGATTTCTAAACTGTTGCTGCCTCCCAAGGGAGAGCAGGAACCCCTCCCACAGTCCCTGGATGTTAAAACTTAAATTTTGGCATTAAGTACTGCAACTGAAAATTGCTTAAAATTAAGATACTGGGTGCACTTTTGAGTGGGTTAATGCAGCCAGGATGAGTGGGTGTATAGCCCTGCCACACTCCAGACATAGCAGACGTATTGCATGTGAAATTAAAATTATTATCTGATTTCTCTTCAGTCTCTGCTAGTCTGTTTTCTGTCCAAATCAGGAGCAGCTGTAGCTCTGTAATCATTGGTAGGCTTTTATTGAACCTGCCTGGGAAATGCCAGGAGAGATGAATGCCATTCTCTCTCCCACTCCTATGACTGATAAAAGTTTTGCTGGTCCCTAATTGGAAACTTCTTTGATGCAGTTAAAACACACATCTTTTGACTCTCTTGTCTCCCCTAGACTTTGAAAGCAGATGATTTATATCCTCCTTGTACCAACTTGTTCTGTGTTCGAAGCCTACTGTCATGACTTCCCTCCTTCATCTCCACCCCAAAGTTTTTAGGATTTCTTAGCAGATCTCACACCTCTGATCACTGGTTCATACAGCTCTGCCCTAAATTCTCCTCTAACTCTCTGGCACGTCCTCAAGAGCAGTGCCCAGAGCTGAGGTCTTTTGTCTAGTGTTCATGTTGCTGGTGATCAAAGCACAAGCTGAACAGAAATCCCAGTGCAGGCCAGTGGAGTGGAGTGTGAGCACGCAGTATATAGCATCCTCTTGTCTGCACGCTTGTTTCATGTAGTTTCTCTCCTGGAAATACAGACAACTCATGCCATGACTTGGTACTTCAGCACAAAGCCAGTCTACCTCATTTCTTGCTTGTATTCAATAGGGAATATGCCTGTAAGGAAAGAAAATACAAGGAGTACATCCAGGTTTGTGAGTGGTGGGTTTGTTCAGCCTTTCCCCTTGTATAAAGTCACCAAAAAAAATTGTCATCAACACTAAGTTCATTGTTGAATTGTGATGGGTGGCAGCAGACACTTTTGGCTCTGAAAAAGTCACAATTCTGAGCCCTTGGGGTTGGTTTGGCAGATGGGGGCCTGGTACCAGATAGCCCAGCTCTGGGCACCTGGGAAGTAGAAAATGGGTCACCTTCTTGGCAGTCAGCTGTGGGATGCATGGAAGTCCTGGCTCCCAAGTCTTCTGGTGCCGTCATAACTGGAGATGTTCACAGGAGAATGCGGAGACCTCTGCTTCATAGCTACTTCTTTCCTGGGGTGACACAGTCATGCTACCTGGTTGTGGTTCCCTGGGTGAGCAGAGTGAGAGATCTTGTTGCTGCCAAAACACTCCAATTCCCCTCCTTCCAGATGTGATGTGACCCCTATCATTTGTGCTCTTTTTAACCCACATCAGATACTTATTAAGATCTGATTCTGCTCAAGTGCCTTGTTCTGGTTTTTGGATTGGTTTTGTGATTGGTTTTTGTTGTGGTCTTTTGCTTGTTTGTTTGTTTGCTTCTGTTTTCATAATTCCCATCCTTTTGCACATTAATTTTCTGCTCAGAGTAAGAGAAATCAGCTTGTGGATGGGGCTGAAGGTGCCAGACCACAAGCAATCCAGGATTGTGTGCTGGAGAGGTCACCTCCTAGCAGTGTTTGGAGCCACACTCAAGAAGTAGTATTTGTAGGAGATAAGGTCCCATCAATCTTCTTTCAGGTCTTTCCCAGGATGTAAGGAAAATAATTTCCTGGTTTGCTCCTGGTACTGCCAGGATATCAAAAATACTAAGGGTATCAAAGATGAGAAATGGTAGAATAAAGCATTGACAAAGTTTTGAGTTTTTACACTATTGGGACTGACTCTGCTGCTGTGAGTCTTTTACAAAACACTGTGGTGCCAGAATAGAGGGTACTCTCAGTTTGATCTGGATTAAGCTACCATAGGTCTGGGTTTCTTCAAACATATTTAACTTTTTTTCCATGTGGTTATTTTCTCCAAGACCAAGATAAATTCATCCAGAATTCACAAATATCATGCATGGTTGTAATGAGTTGACCCAGGGTAGATGCTAGGCACTAACCAAAGCCAGGTACTCACTCCTCTCTGCAGTTGGACAGAAGAAAGAAAATTTAATGAAGGGTTCCTGGGTTGAGATTAAGGAATGGGAAGTCGTCATTCATCAAATAGTATCATGGGCAAAACAGGCTCAACTTAGAGATATTAACTGAGTTTATTACTAACAAACTCAGAGCAGGATAATAAGAAGTATAATAAACTATTAAAAACACCTTCCTCCCACCCCTCTGTCCTTCCAGCTCTGCTTCCTACCCCAGCAGTGCAATAAAACAGGGAATGGGGGTTATGGTCAGTTCGTCACCCGAGGCTGTTCCCACTGCTCAGGGAGAGGAGTGGTTCTCCTGCTGCACCTGGGGCCCCTCCCATGGGAGACAGTTTTCCATGAGCTTTTGACGTGGCTCCATCTCATGGGCACCAGTCCCCTTCAAACTGCTGCGGCGTGGGTCACTCTTCCATGGGGTGCAGTCCTCCAAGGACAGGCTGCTCCAGCCTGGGAGCAGGGCCCCTCTCTCCACAGGTCTCCCACAGGGTTACAGCTTCCTCCAGGCATCCACCTGCTCCAGCATGGGCACCTCCATAGGGTGCAGGTGGATCTCTGCATCCCTGTGCATCCCTGTGTGGGCTGCAGGGGCACAGCTGCTTCACCATGGGCTGCACCACAGGCTGCAGGGGAATCTCAGCTCTGGTGCCTGGAGCCCCTCTGGCCCCTCCTTCTTCACTAACCTTGGTGTCTGCAGAGTTGTTCTTCTCACATGTTCTTTCTCTGCTCTTCTCTAATCAAAATTCCAACTCTGCAACCCCTTTTGGTTTTCAATTCTTCTTAAATATGTTATCACAGAGGTGTTACTATCATTTCTAATTGGCCCGGCCTTGGCCAGTGGCATGTCCATCTTTGGAGCCACCAGGGATTGGCTCTGTTGGGCATGGAAGAAGCTTCCAGCAGCTTCTCACAGAAGCCACCCCTCTAGCCCTTTGTTACCAAAACCAGGCCATGCAAAACCAATACAATGGTGCAGACAAATCTGTAATCCTAGGGTAAGTGGGATACCATAGGAAAACTGGGAACATGCTGGCTGATGGTGAAGCACGTGTTCAGTTCAGTTGTACAGGCATATGCCTGTTTGGTTGGTCTGACATTTCCTCAGGAGTAGTAAATATGCCACAGCATGGCTCTCCTAAGAATGTATTGAAGTGCTGCAGACATCCCTAGGCTTCACAACCCTTCTAGGAGCTCACTCCTTTGGCAAGGGCTAAGACATTTGCAGTTGTGTTTTGCAGGTGAGTCATGAAAAGCTAAGTTTCCATACACAGTCATGTAAAAGAGTGAGAGCTAAAGCAGAGCAAAGTCACTTCAATGCTACTGCATTGTATTTCTGAAGACAAGTGGTGGAACTGCAGTCTGTCTTTAACTGCCTGTTCTCTAGAGGTCACACAGCCATTTTGACGGTCATGTTTGGTAAGCACCAAAGAGCTGAGTAGGCTGTGCTTGAGGGTATCAAAATACCTCAGTGGTTTTCTAGGCACCCTTTCAGGTATCAGAAAGAAAATTCCCACCTGTTCTGAGTACTGAGCTGAGATTTGCTATGGCTTTGCTTTTTTATCTCGTAATTTCAGACCCAGCTGCTGAACTCTGTCTTAAAAAATAAAGAGATAACCAAGCAACAGATTCTTGGTTGATTCCCTTCTGCTCTTCCTTCCATGACCTGTTGCTGACTGCATTTGCTGCATCAAGCTTTCATGAAGTTTACTCTGCTCTGTAGTTGAGACTCCCTTCACAATCAGATCTGCTTATCAGAGTAGTAACATTCTTTTGGCATGAAGACCGAGGACTGCCTACACTGAGAGGTTACAGAAACAATTTTAAACTGTGTGTCCTTGCTGTATCTCTTATAGTTGCATTATCCTACTTACAGAGGCAGACGAGCTGCTTCCTCTCTTCATGCCAGCTGTGAGGAATTTTGAAGCAAATGGGTGTATTTTACTCTATTTTGTGTGAAGTACAACATATTCTTTTATGAGATAGTGTTTCCAGTGCTAGTGATGTCTTGTGAAGGCTGACCTAGAAATGAGACTAGATGGAGCTAAAGAATAAAGTAGGTATTTATTAAGAGGCCTCAATAGATCCACCTTGAGCAGCACAACCCAAATGGCCACAAAAATGGATGACTGGTCATGAGGTCATTTATAAGTTCTGGTCTATATTGGAGCTAATTGTCCAATTACAGCTCTAGCCCATAAAGTCCTATCCTTGTTTTCTCTCTTCAGCCCACCATTGTTTATGCTCTTGGGCCTGAGATCTGGATCGGCTGTCCTTGGGTCCCCAGCTGGAGAAGGAATTGTTTTGTCTATGTATTCTGTGAAGAGAGAATATCCCATAATATGAAGCCTAGACTTACACACTAAAGCAGAACAGAATCTGAAAAATATAAAAACTAAAACCTGAGGCATCAAGAGGGTTGCACATCTCAATAGGCAGAAGCTGTCTGGAAACACTGTCCAGCCTGAAAAAGCTGGTGTCCAGCCTGGTAAACAGGGATCTGAGAAGTGCTTGTAGGGATCTTTGTATTCTTCTCTAGGAATTTTTGGCAGCTTCAGGAAAAGGTCTACTTAATGTTCTTTGATGGAGAGGTGGTAATGAAAACCACAAAGTCCTAGGACTTGTTCCCTGAGAGCTGAGTGAGAGGATATTGCTAAGCACAGTCTTTCCATCAGCTGTATGGTTAGAAGTACATGAACAGTACTACAATCTGCGCTGTCTCTCTCCATCCTGGTTCTCCCCTGCCCCACAGGGAGTCTAGCAATACTGAGAATTAGGTCAGGGTGATGAGGAGGGAAGGCACGAGGCTGATTCCTGGATTGCAAAGGCGGTGCTGCCTTCCTTCTTTCTCCAGGATGCAAAGGGCTCTGCACTACCCTGGCAGACAGTCAGTGATCCCTTTATCAGTCACTTTTATCCTTTTGTCAGTTAAGTTAAGTCTATGTGCTGGCACCAGAGGCCTGAGCAGCAAGTGAGGGAGGTCTTCAGCCTCTTTGACCAGAAAGAGGACCCAGACCTCAGTTCCAGCAGCCTCTCAAAATCTGCTGTCCATGTGTGCTGCCCAATGTGCATGGGCAGTCTGTATGCCCCTGCTGTGGGCACTCTGACATCTTGCTGTCCCACAAGCAGTGAGGTGAGCTGGGGATCCCTCAGCTCTGGCTTCAGGCCTTGTCTAGTGCTGCACACACAGGATTTTCAGGTCCTTGGGCTGTGTCAATATGGGCTCACACAGCTCAAACTTGGCTCTGCAAGGAGAGATCCTCTACACTGGGGCTGACCCTCCAGTGCAGGGAGTAAGCTAATGCTTTAGCTTTTTAGTCCAAAAAACATTCAGGGAAAACATATTGTTAAGGGACTGGCAAAACATTAAATTTTCAGATGTTATAAAATGCACAAATATGCCTTTTAATTATTTGGAGATGATAGTGCCTGTTATTGCAATGTAAAAGCAATCCTATCTTACTGACAAAATATTGGTATATTTTTTGTCACTTTTTCCCCCTTTCCCCCCATTCCTTATAGTTGCTCTAAGTTACTCTTTGAACAGTTTTGAAAATGGTTGCCTCTCCAAACAGCAGTTTTTATGAATGAGGAAGAAATGTGTTGTCATCACTTCCTGTCAGAGGAACAGGTGAGAAAGCTGAGCCTGTAAGGCACACTTCAGGTTTATTGGGTTGAAAGTCTGCCTTGTATGGATGTGCATCTTGGTATGTTGGCAGTGGCATTTTTAGGGCAGTACAAGAGAGATCCAGAGGCCCTAAAATCACAGGATCACAGAACAGTTGAGATTGGAAGTGATCCCTTGAGATCATCTAGTCCAGTCCTTCTTCTCAAAGCAGGGTCAACGAGAAAAGTTGCTCAGGACCATGCCTCCAAGGATGGAGACTCCATAATGTTTAGGGTAACTGGTGCCAGTGTTAGACAACCCTCACAGAGAAAAAGTGTTTCATTGCATATAAATGGAGTTTTCTGAGTTTCAGTTTGTACCCAGTGCTTCTTGTCCAGTTGCTGGGCACTGCTGAGGAGGGTCTGATTCTGTCTTCTCTACTACTGCTCTAATACTAAGGTATTAGTATGCATTGATAAGATATTTCTGAGCTTCTCTAGGTGAAGAGTCCTGGCTTTCTCAATAACTGCTCCTGTGTACTTGGTGACTCCTTTCTCCAGAAGAGGCTTGAAACTTCAGACCACACTTTCTCTCCCAATTTGAAAGCCGTGTAGCTAGAATTACCTTGCAGCCAGGCAATTTAGTTCCTTTTGGAAAGATAATAACCCTGCTGTAAGAAGCAACTGCTGCATACTGCTGCATCTGGGCAATACAGTAATTCCTCCCCTCCTCCTGGTGTGAGTAAACCTAACCACTAAAACTGTAATGAGCATTGCAATTGTTTGAGAACACTGCACCTCTGGGACTGTTTGGGGAGGCAGCCAGTTGCATATAACCTCAGCTTGCTTTCTGCCTGTGAACATCCCTTCTTTCAAGATCAGCATTCAGGATTGCTACTTCCTTTTTCAAATAACTTGCATTTCTTTGATTTTGTTTGGCACAGGTAGGTCTTACTGTATAAAAGACCTTTTGCACCTAATGTTTCTGTAGAAGAGATTTATTCAGCTAAAAATATGGACACATCAGGGTTAACATAGGTAAAACATGCTAAGGTAAAAGAGAGCAACAAAGATGACTGTGAAGGCAACCTGTGGTCTGCCAGGACTCTTACAGTCATGTGTATTTGTCCAAGGTGGGGTTGGCTCTGAGCTGTGTCAGTAGAACTGGGAGGAGGCAGGAAATAGGATAGAACTTGTGTCCTAGTACTGTTCACAGCCCAAATCTCCCAGTGTGACACAGGAGGTGAGCTTTGTGGAACTTTGTATTGATGAGAGTTTGTAAAGCTCCAGTTTGACTGCCCAGTATTAAGCCATATGGTTTCTTAGTATTTGATTGACATCCCAAGAAGATGCAGTACCATGCCAGCAATGTGGACATTTTGGTTTAAAATTGCTTAGACCTCTGCTTGTCAGGTGATGATGCACTTGGCTTCCTGCCATTGAGTGCATGCATGCTTCCCTGAACCCTTCAACCATGTGAGTGAGCTGTCTAAGCCTTGCTGTAGCTCAAAAGCTACTTGGTTGGGTTACCTTATCAAATTGGAGTATTGTTGATCCAGCAACACTGATAATCCTGTTCACCAAATGCACGTTAAAGATGTCAGTATGGGGCAAAATCCTGTCCTTTGCCATTATTTGCCTATATTCCCAGCTGTTGTGTGAGGTGCTCTTTCACCCATAATCTTCCTGCTTTTCTTTTCATTTCTGCATTTCTTTTCATTTGGGCAGTACAATCTTCTCACTACACTCACTGTATGCCTTTTACTCTCTAAATCTTGTGGAATCTGGATTTAATGGTCTTAATTACCTTCTCTGACCAACGCTGATAGTTTCCTTTTTGAAAATAGCCAGTTGAAGGACAGGATTGTACCCCTCTGCTCTTGTGAGACCTCACCTGGAACAGTGCATACAGTTTTGGTGCCCCCAACATAATAATGATATGGAACTGCTGGAGCAAGTCCAGAGGAGGGCTATGAAATTAAAAGGACTGGAGCACCTCCCTTATGAAGACAGGCTGAGAAAATTGGGGCTGTTCAGCCTGGATAAAAGAAGACTGCATGGAAACCTCAGTAGCAATCTTCCAATATCTGAAGGGTTCTACAGGGAAGATGGAGAATGAGTCTTCATAAGGAAGTGCAGTGGTAGGACAAGGACTAATGCAGACAAACTGAAAGAGGGGAAACATAGATTAGATCTTAGGAAGAAATTCTTTACTGTGAGGGAGGTGAGATACTGGAACAGGTTGCACAGAAAAGCTGTGGATGCCCCATCCCTGACAGTGTTTGAGGCTGGTTTGGATAAGGCCTTGAGAAACTTGGTCTAGTGGGAGGTGTCGCTGTCCGTGTCAGGGGGGTTGGAACTAGATGGTCTTCAAGGTCCCTTCCAACCCAAACCATTCTATGACTCTGTGACTCTATGATTTTTTGAAATCAGTTCCATTAAGCCTCACTGCTCTCTCTGAGAAGGGATTCTTGTGTTTAGCACGCTTTATGTGTCATTTAAACACCATTTAAAATGCTGTCTGTCAGAGAGCTGTAGTGCAGTCATAAACCAGACACGCAGAACATAATTGTCTGTGGAAAAAACATCAACAGGTGACTGCAACTATTCCTATGATCTGTCAAACTTCTTTTTTCTGTTCCTGTGAGCAAAATTTAGAGCAAGTTTTGGTCCTAAACCACCTGAGGGCTAAAGAAAGCACGCATCCAGACTGGCTTGTTCACTCACCATCCTTCATGCTTTCCATGCGCAAGATGTTGTATTTTTCATGCTTTCTGAACTCTATCATACCAGAATTAATCTCCTCTTAAACTTGCTGTGATGTGACCCTGCTCCAGTGACAGGGACTGCTGGCACATACACAGCCCAGCTGGCTGGTGATACTGAGAGCTATCACTTCTTCCCTGCACTCTCCTCTCTCCATCAGAGATGTGCAACAGGGTTATGGCAAAGGGGTGAACACCAGAAAAAACACATCTACAGCTTGCTGACTGAGGCTTGGTGTGAGCAGCCCGAGGGGGGAGGGAGAGCCTGTGGTGGGAAGAGGGGAGTGGGGCTCTGCAAGCTTTGCCAGGATGGCCTGTCCTTATGCCTTGGGATGTTGTGTTTCTCTCCTTGCAGATGTCGTGGCACCCACAGTACCGCAGATCCAAGTTCCGCCACGTGTTTGGCAAAGCCGCCAGCAAGGAAAAGTGCTATGACTGTGTGCCCATCACCCTCAACGTCCATGACAACCACTTCTGCGCTGTGAACCCCAGCTTCATCGCGGTGGTGACTGAGTGTGTGGGTGGTGGTGCCTTCCTTGTCATTCCCATCAAGCAGGTGAGCTCCCCAGGGCGAGCAGGTTTTAGAGAGCGTGTCAAGAGGTTGGAGGAAGGACAGGCTTTCTAGGGAGCTAGATCTCAGAGGATACTCAGTTAATGCTGTTGCTCAAATTGCAAAATGATGGAAGAGGCCCCAACTGCCCTGGCAGGTGACTCTTGGTGCGTGTGTATTTATATGTCTTGCATTGCTGCTTGCAGATTTTTAACACCTTGCTACATTGTACAACTCATTTGCCTTTCTTGTATTATAAGCAGAATATGCTGTTCAGATGTTTATCTTCAGTTGTTCTCTTCTGGGAGAAACTGCAAATCATAAAGTATTTAGTGGACAAAGGAGGCAAAACCAGAAAGATGCTTTAGTGACACGGATTCAGCTGTGACCAAAGGAGAATATGGTATGTTTTGTTCTACCATCTCCTTTGTGAAAAAATGGAAACACAGTTATCAGGCAATGAAGCTCTTAAACTTCAAGCAGTGATGCTGTGAAGACTTCCCTTTCAGAAACAAATACCATGTATATGAGTTTTCATGACTTAGGATCTGGTGAGAGGGAGAAGCTGGCCGTCTGATGTTTATTGCTTCAGTAAAATTAGGCATGCAGTGTTGTGGATTAACTTCAATATGAGATTATGATCTCTCTGGAATCAGGACGGAACAGATGAAAGGCAAAAGTTCAGCCTTTAATTAAAAGTTAATTGATGGTGTTATTGCAATGCTACTTTTTCAATATATACAATATATATTTGCTAAGGATGAAAGTGAACTGGTTGTGCTTGAAGAACCTAGCACAGTTTCTGGCCCTTCTGGACTTTGTTAATTCATTCCTTCAATGCTGGTGCTGTTTAGAGACTGTCCTTCTAA